>NC_077223.1:27116816-27429160 GCF_024763615.1 Phlebotomus papatasi | reverse complement strand
CGTGATCCAGTGTATTATTTTGTTAGTGAAATGTTTTGTGAATGCGATAATGGGTCAATGTTGGATTCTAATTCAGGTATTTCACATTTTTCAGGGATTTTGACTAGTCAATATAAATTGGCTCCAAACTTATCTCACAGTGTTTGTTAGGAAAAAGTATTTAGACTAAAATCTAGTATATTTATCCCTCTTCATAAGGCATTCAGTCTTATACATAAGGCACTCCTTAATTTTGAATAATATCGTGTAACAGTTACAAGTGCAGAAAAATCCCATTTGAACGTGAGTGCGAGTGAGACGGAAGAGGCTTCAACTCCGGAGGCCTCATGCCGGGGGGTAGTTTGGATCCTTTGGATCAATTTGGACAAAAAATTTACGGATTTTCGGAAAAATTTCTACAAATTACAAAGGCGCCTTTATTCTCCTCGACATTCTTGGTTGGCGATGAAGGATCACTTACCAGGAAAATAATTTTCACAAAACTCACCACACAAATCTCTTGACAGGAACTCCAGCAGGAACCACAGCAGTCAGACTGCGGAAACCTATCAAATGTCTGATTCTTCTTCTTCTTCTGTTTTATGTAAGGCTGTCGGACTCACTCGGGTCCATATAGCCAATCAAATGTCTGAGATTGAAGGGGAAATGTGTTTTGACAAACTTGCCAAAAAAACTCAACAAACTTCACAACAAACACTTGTTGCATATTCCGCGGTGTTTACATTATTTTTGAAAGTCTGCAAATTTGACCGCCGGATAATGAGTAAAGGCCAGGAATTTCCACTGAAAGTGGAGAGAAACTCTAGTTCTTCAGCTGAATGGAGTGAGCACAGTTCTTCGTCAAGTTTTTCCTCACATTCCTCGTATACTGGAAGGTAGGTCATTGGCCTCTTTGGCATTTTCATGATTTTTCCCGCTAAATCCTTATCAATTTTCCAGTGATGACAGCTATATCCCAGACTGGGAGCCTTTTGTAACCTATGACGGGCAATTGTTCTACCTGGAACTCAATCCAGCTGCTCAGAATCCGGCAAAAGAACAAAATGTCGTGAATACTTTGGCTTCAGTCCGGAACGCATTTGGCAGGGTCAGTACTCGA
Source organism: Phlebotomus papatasi (assembly GCF_024763615.1). NCBI lineage: Eukaryota > Metazoa > Arthropoda > Insecta > Diptera > Psychodidae > Phlebotomus > Phlebotomus papatasi. The sequence continues at coordinate 27,428,061 of NC_077223.1, read as the reverse complement.
AGAAGTGCCAGGAGTTCAGGGATTAGCAAACTGTCAAAGCTCATCTCTCGTCGTGCGAAATTGCCGATGCCTCAGGTGCCAAGTGGAGAGAATAAAGTGACTTTCCGGGAGACATCAACGGGGCAGATCAAAGAACTCACTCTTCCAATTGATCCTGCTCGAAGGCACAAATTCGGACGTCGGACATCTGTTAGTGAATCCCTCCTTGGCATCGCCACTTGTCCCTTTCCGGACGGAGAGCGCGTTATGGTGGCTGGATTCTCATCAGCGCAGCAGAGTGTCAAAGTTGGTGACTGGATAAAGAAGATTGACGATCAAGAGGTCACAGTGACCAATTGGGAAGCTATTTTACTGGCATACGACACTCCCACGGATGTAATACTGACCCTCCAACAAACAGCCGATGAGAAACCAATCGAGGAGTCTCTGGAATCTCTCACAAAATTCTTCAATCTCTCAATGTTGGCAAATAACTTGGGAATCTTGTTTCCGGGCGTAGTGACTGAGGAAGAAGAGGAAGAGATTTTTGCATTGCTCTACTTGACGATGAACGGTGATACTGGTCCTATAAATCAGGACACATTGTTTTGCTTCCCGGAGAAGGAAAAGAACAGCTTTTACGCTACTAGGGGATCCTTTCTTACGATCAACTCTCTCCTGGCCACAGATTTCCAAGCTCAACCTCAGGTAAGACTTTTTCAAAATCCCAGAATTGATCGTGATGTTAAAATAGATAAAAGATTTTAAAGGTTCGTATCCTCCAGATGTGAGAGTTTGATTTTGTGGAAAAAGCCAACTCTCCGTGTGGAACTCGCCTATTCACTGAGAGAAATCCGAAAAAGTTAAAATAACATTCCGGAAATGTTAATTTTACCCTGCATTATTGATCCGAAATCGGTGTAAACATTACCCTTTTTAGGTGTATTAGGGGTTAAATTAACCCTTTTTCATGTTAATTTAACACTTAAAAAGGTGTAAAATTAACAATAAAAAATGTTGATATATTTTTACACCTAAAAAGTGTTAAAGTTACGAGGAAAAAAAGTTAATCGCACCCCCTTTTTTCTCAGTGTTCAATATCCACGAAATTTTCTCTTAAAAAACCAGGGAGAGTTTTCGAGTGGTATTCCCGGTGAGAGTTTGATTAATTTACATTGAAAATAAGGAAATAAATTAAAATATCGCATTTTTTTAAGTATTAAATGGTTTTTAAATGATTATTTTATTTAATAAATACAATTTCCGTATATTTATAATAAATTTCAATGAAGTTTTTTCTTAATAATTTTTCGAACTTATTATTTTTCTAGGGTAAATTAAGCTAATTCAAAACCTGCTCTAAATGGAAATTTTTCGCTACTCCAAATGGAAATGTCACTGTTTTCATGATAAATACCGTGCTAAATTACTATATTTATATATTTTCTATACCACAGTTTCATTATTTAGTTAATTTTGCTCCAAATAAAGCGAAAATCCATTCATATTCACATATTTTAATTTGTTAATTTCTCAGAAAAATTAAAAGTGTACCTTTTCACCATCGAATTTTTTATCGATCGACCATGTTTTCCAATGAAAAACACAATGAGGTGACTGTTGTTTATTCGTTTTGTTTAATATTTATGTCATATTTCTGGCTAATTTTAGTTAAATTAAGTGCTAACCTTTATTGCTAACGGTACGTAAAGTTTTCAAATAAAAGCCAGTGATAAGCCTAAATCAGCTGATAGAGGTGCGATTCCTTCATTGCAAATTTGGATTGTAGCAAACTCGAACAATATTTACACATAAATAATGCAAATTTCCTTTAAACTGTATGTAACTTATTATTGTTATTAATGAGGAAAATTGGATGAGAAACGCATAAAAGTATCTAGAAATCTTTAAAGTCGATTATCTCGGAAACTATGAGAGATAGAGGCCTCACACTTTACGTCCATTTAGAGCCCCTTTCAGGCTTAATATGTGCAAAATTTCACTTGAAAATTAAGAAAATTGGATGAGAAATGCCTAAAAGTGTCTGAAAATCTTTAAAGTCGATTATCTCGGAAACTATGAAAGATAGAGGCCTTAACTTTACATTCATTGAGAACCTCTGTCAGCGACCCGAGAAAATCGCGCCCAGCGAAAATTTGCGAAAAAATTCGCGACCCGCGAAAATTAGTGAAAAAATACGCGACCCGCGGAAAAATTCGCGCCCCGCGAATATCAGCGAAAAAATACGCGACACGCGAAACTCCGCGATAAATTACACGCCCGCGAAAATCCGTGAAAAAATTCGCGCCCCGCGAAAATTTGCGAAAAAGTACGCGACCCGCGCAAATCTGCGAAAAATTTCACGTCCCGCGAAAATCCGCGAAAAAATACGCGACACGCGAAACTCCGCGATAAATTTCACGCCCGCGAAAAAATTCGCGCCTCGTGAAAATTCGCGAAAAAGTACGTGACCCGCGCAAATCTGCGAAAAATTTCACGCCCCGCGAAAGTCCGCGAAAATCCGCGAAAAAATCGCGCCTCGCGAAGATCCGCGAAAGACATCGCGGATCGTGAATTGTATGTATATCCCTTATCCCACCTTACAAAAATTCGAATATAGACTCACTATGTAGAGAGGGAGAGTGAGAGAAAGGGAGAGTGAGAGAGTGCTATATATATGGGGAAAGCTTGTCCGACGCCACTTCTCCCGCTTTTTTCCCGCCTGACGCTAACAGCAAATTTTTTAAAATTGAAATCTTTATACCCAGCGAGCACACTTAGCTGAAAAAAGTAACGTTTTCAGCAAATTTTTGCTGAATCGACTAGCAAAAATTTGCTGACTGATCAGCAGTTGTCGAACAAAAAGTGCTAACCAAATATATGGAAATGGCACTGAATCGCCAATTTTGTTTCAAGGTTAGCAGAATTCAGCTGAAAATACATATGTTTTCAGCTGAATTGCAATCGGTTAGCGTTTGGTGCTCGCTGGGTAGTGAAATCTCGAGAACCGTTAGAAAAATGTCTTAGTTTTTTTTTGACTTGGTCTAAATTTTCTGGGCTACAAGATAAACATAAAAAAAAATCAAAATCGCATGCTTAGATTTCGAGATAAACTACAAAACGTGATTTTTAACCGGTTTTTCAAAAAACTAATAGCACAGAAATCGTCGTACGCGCGCGTAGATATATTTAAAAAAAAATATGAAGATATCTCTATCTAAACCAGAGATATTGCGTACTACGGACGGCCGGACGGCAGCCGGACCCGAAATTACCGGCTTATGATTTTCGGCATCAGGGATGTTCAAAACATATACCCTGTGAATTTCAGCTCGATCTGAGCACTTTGAGAAAATCCGAGGATTACAATAGGTGTGATTAGAAGGAATCACACCTAAAAAGGGAAATTTGGCATGAAATGCCGTAGCAGTCATTTAAGTGTTAAGAGGAGTCGCGATGAATAAATAAAAGCTTGTAACAATGTTAAGGTAAAGTGCCCTCGAGTCGACCGGTTCTTCGACTCGACCGGTGGTCAATATTTGAATGTTTGATGGTGAATTTCTATCAAATTATCACTGATTCGTATTTATTTATGGAATAATTTATCTATTAATGTTAGATCATACGCCAAATATTAGTGCAAATATAAAGAAATTGAATAAATAACTCTACCGGTAGAATTGAGAAACCGGTCGACTTGAGGGCACTTTACCTTATTTAATTGTTTATTCATTCATTGAATTTATAATTACTTCAGTATTCAGTTTTTTGCGACCAAAAACACCGCGCGGAATGTCAAAAAACGATTTCCACAAAAAGTTCCACACGAAAATCTCACCTGATTCTCTCCGATATTCGTGGATACGGAGAGCGGGCAGGTGGGAAAAATAGGAGAAAATGTCACGGAGTGAAGCTCGCATAAAATCTTCTCTCACAAAGTGGTGGATACGAGCGAAATACGTTCTGCATAAAAATTGCAAAGGGGTGTTAACTCTTCAATTTCAATCGCTCCAAAGTGGGACGTTCCGTGGAATTTCCATGGAGTTTCCTTGGAATTTCCATGGAAATTCAGGATTATTTCTGCTCAAAATTAGGTTACTACGCTAGACATCAATGGGAAAGTCTTTTACGTTGTTTACACACCGTTCAACCAGGATTTGTTGATAATGGCTCTTTCTTCCGACTGTGGCAGTCAGGAAGAAGCACTATTTCTCAATCATGAAATTCAGAGAGCTCTGGAATTTTCCTATCGCGTCCTGCCCAGTGCCTTTTCGGAAGCCAATTTGAGTCATCTTCGTGATCTCTGTCAGATCATCGAATGGAACATTCGACTTCGTCGTGCTCGAGGCGATTGCTTTGCCTTCGAGGAAATTCTGCGTGAGGTACACCTAGTACCATTGCCCAAGGAGGCTCAGCTGCGTATAGATGATGCCCTCAGCGAGATGGAAGCAATGGATTATCGAGAGTGGAACTATGAGCCATTGAAATCCCATCGGGAATTCTATATTTTGGGCAGTGCTGTCTTTTTTAAGGGTTTCCTACTGTCATCGCATCTGCCAGTGGCTGATCTCATTGATCTCAATGCCTTTCTGAGACTTCATGGGCTGCCACGACTTCTGGCTGAACAAAGTGTCAAGGATTGTGTGCTGTGGAAGGAGGTCTTCCTCAAGAGCTGCGATCGTGGCTTGAGTGTCAATGGGAAAATCTATGGAATTCCCACGGGAAGGTGGTTTTTGAATGTCGTAGCTCGTGGACAGATGGCCATTGCGGTCCTTCTGGAATCGAGATATGTTGATGCCAGCCAAACCACTAAGTTCATTCCACCATCGCCGTTCTACGTTGAAGAAATTCAGGTGAGTTGTGCTTTAGCTCTCAGATTCTTTTCAGGTCATCTTCGAATGTTCGCAACTGGGAATGCATGCAAATTCGATTTTGAGTTAAATTTTGAGGGTAATGGCTCCGGCACACTTTAGGTCAGGGTTTTGTAACTAATATAATGTAGCAACAGTCACATTCTTTTAAGAACGTCGCAATGAATGACCCAACAATCAGTAAAAAGTCGACATTCACTTAATCTAACAGATATAGATTTATCGATACTGTCGATTCGATAGTATCGAAAAGTTATCATTCCACCCCAGATAAATTTCATGAAGTCGAAAATCACTTTCTATGTAGACTCCATCATTTTTTAACTTAAACACTCAGAATACATTTTATACTTTTTACTTCTTCACGTCCACTGTCCTTAGCGTCCAGTCCAAGTCTAATGCCCTAGACACATTTACGACTTAAGCCGAGAGTCGGAAAGGTGGAAAAATTATAGAAATGCGGTTTAACCACTATTTCGAATATCTGTTCAGTGAATTTCTTAAAATTTGAATTAGTAAAACAAAGGCACTTGTCAAATAAAATAGAATTAATATTCATAGATTCTATGTTCATTATTGCAACTGCAATAATGGATTCTATGTCCATTATTGCAACTGCAATAATGGACATAGAATATGTCCATTATATATTCTATGTTCGAATGGATTCTATGTTCATTATTGCAACTGCAATAATGGACATAGAATAGGAGAAAGAAGCTCAATAAGCTCAGAAGTAGATGCGTGAGAAGAGTGAAGAGTTTTAATTTGTGAAAAAGGGATAAAAATTACAAAATAAGTAAGTTATTTAATAGAGAGAAATTAGATGAAATGTAAGAGATTAAATTTTTATAGGAATCCAGAAGAAAGAGAGGAAAGGGAAGGAATTAGGTGTAGATAAAAGTTCAATGTCTGAGACTGTAAATGCCTGTAGCCATTAGTTTTTTTGAGTTTGTTTTACATTAGAAAATGTTATATTTATTCCATCAGGAAAAACTCTCATTACTCTTGTTCCTACTATTATAAATTAATTGATTTATAATAAAACTACACCTGAAAATTACACCCCAATTGCCCTCAAACACCCTGGAATTCTCGAATAAATTAAAAACAAAAGCTATCGAAAAGTAACAATAAATCAAAGACTCTGCCACTGAAAATAAAAAAATAAAAAATTCCACTTTTTCCACGCACAATATTCCCATAGCAAAAGAAAGTGCAATAAGAAATCACAAGGAAAAATTCCTCGGAATTTTCCAGTATTTTTCTTTGGTAAATTCCACGGAAATTCTCCATAGTAACTATATTCTCCATGGATTTACAGTGCACGCTTTGTAATCCGGATGATTGGGAGACAATATGACAGATGTCAGTTTCGTAATCCGGATTAATTTTTTAAATTTGTTCAACGTCTCGACAATATAATACAAGTTTTTTTTGTAGCATTAGAATAAAAGTTTTAAAGAAGATTAAAAAGACATAATTAAAGAATTCTATACTATTATACCTCATTTATTAAACAAAAACTTTACAGGATAATTCATTTTTATTGCTGAACACACAAGCATACATGACCTCAAAATTATTTTAAATGTAACCGTCGATAACTCGTCCGGATTACGCAGATCCGGATTAGAAAGCGGGCACTGTAATAGAAACAGTAATAACTTATACTCATCGTATTACTCCACTAGAGTGTACTCTTTCTAATACACGTGATAATCCATTTGAAATTTTGCATACTATGTACCTCTCTCTCCGGATTTTCTTAATATTAATCTTATATGTGACACCACGGTCAGGGAAATAATTTTTGATGATATTTCAAAATGGCGGAATAAGGAAATGGGAGATAGATCTTTATATCAACAGACATATATCATGTTTCACCTTTGACGACAAGAAGCTGAGATTGTAAAGGATCCCAGCTAAAAAAAAATTTCTTTTGGGTATTTTCTTATTTCGAGAGCAGGATACTCTGGAACATTTACGAAGTGGCGGAATTGAGACACTGGCTGCGACTTGGATTGCTTCTAACCGAAGACCACAGTGTGTGACAAATACTCTTCGGGAGGAGTCCACACTACCTGGTCAGAGTACTTCGCAGGTTAAGAAAATGGAATTGATTTCCATTCTCAAGCGAAAGAGCACTTCAAGTGAGAATGTGGATGTGGCCAGTAGTCTAACCCCGAGTGAAGATTCGCACAAGAAGGATGATGATGAGAGTGATAGCGACTGGGATGGATTTCCGGATAGTCAGAAGAGTAGCAGTGGCTTCGATATGTCCGAAACGGAGACTCTGCTGAAGGAAGTGTCTGACATTATTCCAAGTCGCCTTACGAGTGGCCACAGCAATGTTCTCTTGCACTATGTGCAGCTGGAGATTGGCGAGGGCATTCTGCTGGCACCCACAAATACTCAGAACACGGAACTCATTCGCACCTTCAGACAAACTTGCTTTCTGATTCACACAGTTCTGCAGAACACTATCCGCTTCAGGCAGTTGCTGTCACAGGAAACCAGCAAACCTAACTCCCACCGTTCCCTTGTGGCAATCAAGGAACACGGAGTCCTGCTCAGGATGCACGGTACTGACTTCTGGGTCATTGGTAGACTCTTCCTGGCCACTGGAAGGGAGACCTATCTCTGCCACGTGGCAGATGTGCCTCAAAATCTCGTAGAGATCGCTTTCAGGTTGACTCTAAATGCTGCCGGATGAGTTCCGGACGTCGCAATCTCTTTAAATTATTTATACTCAAAAGTTTATTCCATCTTACATTTTTTAAGCAATATTTTCATTTTTTACTACTTTTTATTTTATTTTATTTTTTTTTAAATTAAAGCTGTCACAAATTTTTACACTATATATATTTTAAATAAACTGAAATGTATTTTTTGTATTATATATTAAATAATAAAATTTTATATACAATTTCATTTAAACTTTTACTAAAGAACGTTATAACGTGTTCTAATGTTACAAAGGGCAGGCTCTTGCACCTTTGTTTTCTGGTTTGGTAGAGCAGTCCCAGAAGTCTCTGGCCTCGGGTATAGATGCCGCTTGTAGGTCAGGCCCGTTAGGACCAGTGACTTTTTTTCAAAGTACAGTGCCCGCTTTGTAATCCGGATGATTGGGAGACAAAATGACAGATGTCCGCTTCGTAATCCGGATGGATTTTTTGAATTTATTCAACGTCTCGAAAATATTGTTGCGGGGAAAAGGACCCGCACCCCTCCTGGGGAATCCTACGATGGTTTAAACGGGGGATCATCGTACCTCAGGAGTAATTTGAAATTCCCGTAGGGGGAGGCTTTGAACTTTCGCACACAAAAATGATGTTCAAGTTCAGTGATTTTTTCTGATTACCATGCAAACCGTATGGATTCTCCAACTATGCCAAAAAAATGTCTTACTTATAAGGTTCATAATCCCACCAAACAAAATCCCAGGAAATCCTTAGATTTTCCTCCAGAGGAAAATGAAAATTGAATGGCGATTTGTCCGATAGATGAATCAAGTTTCTATTATCGCACACGATTCACGCCATCATTGAACACCCCATTTTCACCGTAAATTTTGCACCGGACACTAAAAGTTGCACATCATTGTTTAAAGGGAACTCTAATCTACTTGATTAAACCATTTTTATAAGGAATAAAACATTTTAATATCACTTTTTTGGAACTTTTATGAGAGATGTTTTATTGACATTAAAAACCATTTTTTTGCTTGATTCTACGAGAATTTCACTCCGGAAACGGTTAAATCTGATGAATACTTTCTTGAAAAGTCCAAATATCACCAAATTTACACGAATCAATAAGTTTTTAAAGCTAAAAATTGACTAAAACTTTGCAAGCGAGAAGACCACACAAGATTCCACCATTCCTCCACGGAGCCGGATATGCACAAAAACCTTTGAATGCGCATCATTGAAGATTTCCCTGTTCCTGCAGCTGCAGGAATCGGGATTTAGCACAGATATTGAGCTTCAGCAGGTGAACAAGCTAAAATTTTCACAAAACATCTTCTTACGGACAATTTCTTTTCTTTGACATGAAAAACAACACAATAGTGAGGTTATGTCAAAGATTGTCAAAAACCAGTTGTAAACTGTGTGAGCTTATTGTAGATGTGATTCTTTCATTGCACATTCAGTTTGTGCAAGCTTGAAAAATATTTTTATATCAAAGAAATGCAAAATTGCTTAATAATTACTCAACTGCAACCTATTTGAGTCAAATTACTTCTTGTTTATCAACTTTACGATTTTTAAGTTTTCCTTTTTAGTGGTGGATCAAATCGGTAGATTACAATAGATGTGAATATGAGGGATCGCATCTAAAATGAAGTTTCTTGGAAAATGTGAGAGAAGCCATGTCTTCTATGTGCGATCGATGAATCTGAGTCAAGTTTGTGAATTTTGTTCCACCCACAAAAAGTGCCTGTTCAGCCTAAAAGATTTTTACTTAAATCTGATTCCTAATAACCCTTCTACCCTGTGTGATAGTAGTTTTTCAGAAAAGTGATATTAATTGTGCACAATCGTATGAAATATTGCACAGCAAAATTACAGTTTTGGACCTGTTTTTAATTTTTGTTTCCTAAAACTAGGGGAAAAGGATTAGACTCCCAATTTTTTCAGGAAAGGTGTGATTTAAGACTAGCTACTAAAATATATAGCCATCAGTGAAAGTTATAAAGTAATACCGGAGAAATTCGAAGTGTCCGATGGTAGCGTATGTGCGAAACATCAAAGCCTCCCCCTATACGTCAGGCGAGGTACACATACACCAGTGAATGACAATGACGCAATAAAAAACTTACGTACTTCACTCTAGTCAAGAGGTTTGAGCACCAGGCAAAACTAATCCATTTGGTGATAATCTTGCACCTGATAGCGCAAAGTAAACATCAAGGAAGTCTTCCACGGAGCTCTCTCACCAGTAAGCACCAGAGGATTCATCTTGGGTGCCTAATAACTCTTATTTACAGTCACCGGCTGGCACCCAGAGTCTCCGTGCCGAAAGGTGGGATCCATTGTGGTACGAGTAGCAAGTGACGTGTTTCCTCGACCTTCGAGCCGAGTAGATTTAGATTTTAGATTTATTAAAAAAAGAATGTCTATACAGAGTATTTTACATTCTACAAATAAACGAAAGTTTGTGGTCCAAAAACAAAGAATACAAAATAGGAAAAAAAAAAGAAAACAGCTAAGCAGCTCTAGAAGAAACAAAGTCCAGGAGAAGTCTCTGCCTCTCATTCCTTGGGAGAGCATTCCAAATGGAAATACCCGCCACAAAAAGAGTTTCATGAAAGAGATGGCTCCTCGACAATGGCACGGTCAGGCACGAAGCCTTGACAGATGAGCCCACATCAAGAAGCTCAGCCAGGTAATTAGGAGTGGCAGTCTGCAGTAAACGCGTGATAAAAGTAGGGATTCTGAACCGGAGGTAAGTGAAAAGCGGACAACCAAGAACGGCATTCGCATGAGCAGAAATATGGTCATACTTTCGCAGATCAAAGACATACCTGACACAGGAGTTAAACGTCGTATTCAGACGACGTCTTGAGTCAGTGTCACAGAAATAAAAGAGCTCCACAGCATAGAGAAAGTGTGGAACAAGAAGGGAGCGGACCAAGAGCAAGCGAATATATTCTGGTGTGTAAAAAGCAACTCTACGTAGGGTGTAAAGAGCAAAATTAACCTTACGGCAGATAGCAGAGACATGATCATGCCATGTAAGAGTGTCATTAAAGATGACACCAAGATTCTGAGCATGATCTGATTCAGGGATAGACTCGACAGAGAGTAAAACGGGGATGGCTTAGTTTGCCTATTTCCAATCACAAGGAAAAGGGACTTTTTAGGATTGACAACCAATCCATTAGAAACAGCCCAGTTCTCTACCATCGACAGGCTATTATTAATAACAGCAAAAGCTGCAGCAGGAGCTCGAGGATCACCAGAACAATAAATCTGAAGATCATCAGCATAAAGGTGATGCTGAACATGCGGAGTCTGAGACGGAAGATCATTAATGAATAACGAAAAGAAAAGCGGCCCAAGAATAGACCCTTGCCCCACACCACGAGAAAGGATAACTGAATTAAACAGGCAATCATGCAGTTTAACACATTGGGACCTGTCCGTGAGATGTGAACGGATAAGAGTGACCGCTAATGAATCAAAGCTGAATATGGAAAGAAGCTTCTTACAAAATTTAAGGTGAGGAAGGCTATCGAACGCCTTTGAAAAATCGAGTAAGACGAGAATACAGAAGCGCGCATGATCCAACTCTGAAGCAATGTTGTGATGAACTCTAAGAAGTGCAGATAAGTGGTATTATGACCCCGTCTAAAACCTGATTGAAATTTGCTAAGGTTATTATTGACCAAGTACGACTCCATCTGAGACTTGAGGAGTAACTCAAGAGTACCCTCCACTGTTGAAAGTGAGAGGTTGAGAAATGCCCTACAGCAAAGCCAGCTACCGTTCCGGCCCATCGGCTCGATCCTCTACAACTGAGGGGTGCGTAACCATCTCTGGACGCAGACCTCCTCATTAGGCCGCGGCGAACAAAACGTGGTTGCCGCACTGGTCGTCAGGTGCAATTGCGCCAGTTATGGCAGCAAGGAAACCTTGAGGGTACAAATACAAGAGGGAGACAGTTCATCCACCCTTTCCCGTACGGTTTGCTTGGGATACACTTCGCGCCCAGGAAGCGTGGTGCAAGCAAAGTCACCTTCAACCCCAAGACGTGCTGCTGAGAAGTTGCCAATCGATCTCCCCTAGGACTGAGAGGCTCCTATTGGAAGGAAGTGACTAGGACAGTGACAAGAGGAAGTGAATAAAATGTTCTAAAGAAACCCTAATCGTTTAAATCGTTCCCGCCATATCCATTCCCTGGCCAAGTCCGGAACAATATAATACAAGATTTCTTTTTGTAGAATTAGAATAAAACTTTCAAAGAAGATTAAAAAGACATAATTGGAGGAGTCTGTTCTATTATACTTCATTTATTAAACAAAAATATTACAGGATAATTCATTTTCATTGGTGGAACAGACAAGCATACATAACCTCGAAAGTATTTTAAATGTAACCGTCGAGAATTTGTCCGGATTACGGCGATCCGGATTAGAAAGCGGGCACTGTACCAAAATATTAAAAGATTAAAGTTTCAAGTTTGGCGGCAATGCGCTGCTTAGTTTTTTGACAGCTGTTGAAAGTCCATTTTGAAGTTTTAAGAGACAATGAGACGCTCAGAGAGCAGAAGTGGACTCTTTTGACTCTTTCGCGTCACACTTTTATTCAGCAGATGAATTCATGTAAAATTAAGTTTTTCCTATTGCTTTATGACCAAATAGGGGAAAGGCTCATAATTTTGTCCAGTTTCTTATTTTGGACACTTTGAGGATAAAATTGGACACTAAAAATAAATTGATTAAAATGATGGATTTTTATTCCAATATTTGATGAATAATGAATTCTATCTTAATATTTGTTCCTTTTGGAAGATTTTAACACTAAATACGTTAAATTTTGAATATGATTTGAGTTGAAATTGCTTTGTTGAAAATTCAGTATGAGCAATTGCTTACGAGAAATATGACAGAACTTTATGTTTACAGTAGAGTCTCGCTATGGTCCATATTTGGTTTCAAATTTGACACTTGGGTCACACTATAGTCCATGTAATTTTTTAAAATTATCAACGACTTTTAGTATTGAAATTGCTCGACGGCTTCCACTTTCTTTGCAATTGTGGTACTTGTCCTTGCTCTCTTCATTATGGATCACAATTATCACAACTACTTAATAAAGTTTGCCAAAAATATTAAAATAATTATGCATGTCGCATACTAAAAAACATAAAAACATAACCTAACTTAAAATCAGTGTTTTGAAATCAACGGTCGATAAATTGTGGACTATAGAGCGATGGCCTATAGCGAGACTCTACTGTACTTCAGTCTTATTTAGCTGTGGTGAAGTACTAACAATGTTTCTTCGCTTTTTTAGAGTGATATTATTGAATATTCATTGAATATTGTGTTGATTCACGTTAGTAGTGATTTGTACATTTGATCTGAAGTGAGATTTGCCTTGTGAATTAGATTTTTCTTGTGAAAAATAGGAATTTTTTTAAAGACATTTACCAGTGAGGTGATACTCCTTATTTTGGATAGGTGTTTTTCTCACGAAATTTCGTGAAGTTTTAGCTTTTGTGATGACTAGGTTGGACAAATGCCTGGAGAACTAAAGGCGCATCATCTCTACGAAAGAGATGTAGCGAGAAATGTCTTGAAAGGCTCCCGGAAAGGTCAAGGAATGCGCTAATCCGCACATACTTGGAGTACCGAAGTCAACTCACTTTAATGAATGATATGGAAAGTTTCCGGTATTCTTGTGGACATTCTACGTTTCCCTTACATGAACAGGAAGAGGAATTGGTAAGATTGGTTCATTAAATGAAGAACAATGGGCATCCTGTTGAGGCGTATTAGCTGTCCAAATTTACAACCAAGTTGTCCAAATTAATAACCAAGTTGTCCAAAATAAGAGTCAAATTCACCTTTACATATGAATTCATTTTTAAACGTATTAAAACTAATTTTAGTAAAAAATAAGATGATAAATAGCTTGCTAACTTTCTAAACAACTCTTCTGAAAAGACAGTAACAAAAAAAGTCAATTAGTATTGAAAATATCGCACTTCAAACTTGGAACATCGATGCTTATAAGCAGACTGAACCAAATTATGAGCCTTTACTCTATTTTGTATTTATTTTTTGTTCGTTAAAAAAGTAAAGTACTTCGAGAAGTTGCAGATCTATTAGATCCTATAATCACACTTTATTTCTTTCAAGACCAGTAAGGATATCACACTGTGTAATATATGCATTGGCTCCTCTAGATTTAACTATTTATAGTAAACTTTCTACATCCGCATAACCTTGCACAAGAATCACCTGTTTCTTATCAATCGTGTTGATTACTTTAATGTCTATACGATATTGGCCCGAAATAGCTCCTGGTGGAAATAATGATGGATCGAATACAAAGTCTTTTACGTAATATTTCATACTCTTTAAATAAGAAAAAATAGAAAAATAAAATTATTGTATATACTATACGGGCTATTGTTGGTGATCTGTTTATTTACCTTTCTCATTGGACATTCATTAAAATTAGTATAATTTTTGACAGAATTCCAGAAATTGTTGATCAAAGGAGCTGCAGTCCTTCCCTCAGTGTATCCACAAAAATCCTCGGTGACATCAATCAGAAATTTACGATACATTCCGTTTGAAAATTTGTAATACAAAGTAAATCTGAAAAGAGGATTAATATCGTGGTTTGAAGTAAGTTTTACGCTTATGTGAGTCGTTGTGCGATTCCTCAGGCTGACTGAACATTCGATTGTGCCAAAATCCTCAATTAATTTAATGCATTCAATTCTCTTCACATAAATATTATAAAAGATCTGCAACAGAAAACCACAAAATGAAGAAAGAAGCTAATAACTTTAACTCTACAACCTTACTCTTTGATAAGTTAATTGAAAAAATAAAATGGTCAGGAGTGAGATATTAAGTATGGTGCGTTTGAAATACATGATAATGAATGAAACCATTATGAAAATTCTCTTTTATAAATACTAGATAGAAATATATCATTTTCAGTAGTTCTTATTGCTCGAACTTAAAGAAATTGCAATACTATAATCAACTGATTTTTTTGTTTTATACTTTTTTGATAATCTTTACAATATTCCATGTGTATGGATGATTAAAATAAGTTTCTGGTTTGAAGTTTGAACTTTGAAATATCTGAAACAATAGATTGCTCATTTTTTGTTGCTTTTGGATATCATTTGAAGTTTCAACCTTGGTAATATCCAACACACGAACCTTTATATGGGATATATGGTTTTAAAATCAAAATTAAGTTGTATAACATATTCTTCCTACATAGCATTCCTTTTTAAATCCGGGAGGATTTAAAATCGTGTGCAATTGGTTTTGAAACGATGCACATAGGGGAAACTGCGGTAATTGGAACACCTTTGAAATTAAGCTCTATTTCCTCTATTTTAAAGTGGAAGTGGACCTTATCATTATATAACTGAACTTCACAAACTAATTTTGAAACAAAATTGTATTATGATAAGGTGTAGTTCGATTTACAAATAGGACAAAAAAACCGTAATTCACAAGCGTCTCAATTTCCAATTCGAAAGTGCCCCAATTCAAAAGTTCTTTGCTTCCCTTAAAGAAAATAGTGAAGTGCACAACATTGATGTTCCATAAAGAGCAATGATTTTCCTCAAAAGTTGAATAACTTTATTCATTGTTAGAAAGATATTATTCGAGTTCACTGCAGAGTTGTATTGCTTTGTCATCGGTGAATAGAGAAAAAATAGATGTATCGGATAGCATCATTTTATATATCATGTAAAATCATACGCGTATAAATTAAAATTTTTGTATTCAATACGCACTACGCACCTGCGTAATTATATGCAAATCATACTTTTTGTGCTAAAACAGCAAATAAAGATACAGCTCAATATTCATCGAATATACATTTGTGAACTTGTATGAGTTTTCTGCCTTTTCTAAATCATCATCATCATCATTTTCAAACGTTTTTCCCTATTGGGGTCGCGGACTTTGGTCATCTCAGGTAAATAGTCCACACTTGCCGATCATCTGCCACTTCAGGAAGGTGTTCACGGTCAATCCCAAGGCGCTTCAAGGAAAAATCCTGAATTTGATTCAGCCACTTTGTCCTAGGTCTGCCTCGAGGTCGACGCATCATCACAATGGCTTGCATAGCTTTTCTTTTTTTTTTTGCAAGATCTAAATCAAAATGTAAAGTTGTCAAATATTTCCATGTTTCATAAAGCGGCACTTGTAGGACTTAAAATGTCTTAGCAAAAAAAACAAAATTTTCAAGATTTTTACACTTAACAAAACGTTACTTTAAAAAAAAGTCTGAATTTCTCTGTAGAGTTCATTGATTTTCTCTATAAAAATTAAGCAGAATACAGTAGACTCTCGCTCAATCGGCTGTTTTTCATTCGGACGAAAAATGTTGTTTACAATTTTGACGTTTGATTTTGATGCAAATTTGCTCAAATTCACTTTAGTTCTTCCTATTTTATCGTGATTCCAGAGGAACCAACATTTAAGGAAATAGTCGTTTTTCTCTTTTTGTAGTGGTCGTCGCTAGGATTTGAAAAAAACGTCGCCAAGTTTGCTTTTTAAAACCAATTTGTGAAGTTCAATTATTGAAATTTCAATAAAAATTGGAGTTAACATAAAGAAAATAGTTTTTAGAATTTGTTTAGTGACATAGACTTGGTTAAAATGCGTGATTTGATATAGTAAATATAGGGTAAATATGGGTCGCCCAGCGACTTTTACAACATTTCATAATTCTCGTAAACTAGAAGAGATGGACCCCCCAAAGTTGGCATTAAAAAAATTTTTAGGCATATTTTGTATGCAAATCTTTAAACGCGAATATCTCGTAAACTATAAGAAATAGACCCCCCAAAGTTGGCATCAAAAAAAAAATTTTTTTACACCGATTTTGGGTCAATACTGCAGGGTCAAATTAACATTTCCGGAATGTTATTTTAACTAGATGAATTTCGGTCAATAGGTTGATTTAAGTTGTTTGTTGAGAATCCGATGAGAAGAGTGTCCAGTGAAAAAGTCCTAAACGCACTAAGTGTTACAAAAACCTTTGTGACAAAGTCTTTCCCAATTATTTCCATACCTGAGGAAGGAGGAAATTCCCTCCGAAACGTCGGTTTGAGAAAGTAAAGGAGAAGAAACCAAAGGTCATTTCCGTGTTTTACTTTAACATTTTCGGATTTCTCTCAGTGTAGGCAAATTTCATCGATTGTGTATATCTACACAGTCATAATGTATAGATATTACTGACCCATGGTAAAGTTAAGAAAAACATTACAAATTACAACTTTAATTGTTAATATTCCGGAGACCATTGTCAGTAAATTAATGAAACCTCTTGTGCGTATATTTAAAAGTAGTAAAAATATTTTAGTAAAAATACTTTAATCATCATCAGTGTAGTCATTATATGAAATTAATTTCTCCCCACATATTCATAGGCGTGCACTTTTATGCAATTCTTCCCCAATTTCCTCTCACCTCAATTTGTATATTTTAGAACCAAGTACCTTTGTATAAATAAGCAGTTATGCCGAATAAACACACCTTGTGATCATAAAACCCCAATTAGAAAATTTAACCAGATATTAAGGTGCTCTTTTCGGCAGAATTTAAAACTAAAGTCAAGTGTGCTAATCCGGGCGCTTCGCTATCTGGATCGTTTATGACTAATCCATTTAAAATAATATTTTTATTTTTATTTCCGTAATATAGTCACTACAGTAACATAATATAACTATTCAAGTTTGAGAAAAAGCAAAAAAATATTATTAATATCCATTAAATAAGTGAGTGTAATCGACTTATTTCAATTTTGTGCCAGTTGGGATCTGCACTAAAATTTTTCTAGCAGTGATATTTTCGCTAATGACAGCTGGTTGATTAAAAACATTTATTGTTTTTCCTTGTAAAAAAAAAGTATATTAAATCCAAAGGTTTAATTAAAAGTGAATTAGTGAAAATGGCGATCCAGTTAGTGCATGCTGACTTATTTCAGTATTATCATTATTTTATAAATTCTCTTTAATATTTTGATATATTTTTTTATATTGTGTTTCTGAATGAAACAGTGAATAATTCTATGGATTTAGAAGAAGTAAAAAAGAATTTCATCAGTTCAAAAGCAAGTGTTTAAGTAGCACTCTTCAGAAAACGATCCAGTTACCCCACCTTACTATATATGGTACACTACTTATACAAATTGTTCCTTGGATATATGCGGTAGAAGATTTCCTTGACTTCCATTGTCATTTCAATACCTTTATTAAAGTGGATTAGGAAAAAATACGTTGAAAGTTTCTCTTTCGGGCTTTTATTTGTTACATCAACAACAAATACAAAGTTGGTAAATTTTCTCTTTACAGTGCTCTCAATTCCTTAACTTCAGTTGCTTCCTACTTCTTCATCAGTAATTCCTACCCTAGGCAATCTCACATAGACAGCCCGTCCGAACTTATTCTGCACTATCTGATTTATCCTCAGTTCCCACTACGTTAGATTATTTTTATCACTGTTATGGTCGTTATAGTAAGCTTACTACTTCTCCAAAAATTTGTACAAGAAATGACTTCTTTTTATCAATTGTGTTTGTTGCCATAATGTCTACACGATATTGGCCCGAAATTGCTCCAGGTGGAAACACTGAAGAATCAAATACAAAGTCTTTTAAATAATATTCGACGCCCTGTAATAATATAATAAAATTAAGAATACTGTAATAAGAAAGAAAACATTTTGTTTAATTACCTTCTTGAAGGGGCATCCATTTATATTGGTAAAATTCTTATAATATCCCCAAAAAAGATTAATTAGAGGTGCTGATTTCCTACCATTAATATAACCACAAAAATCCTCGGTGATGTCAACCATGAATTGTCGATACATCCCGTCAAATAATATCTGCAGATATCTTTAAGATTTCTGTAGAGAAAATCTACACCTCTACAGAATATCTGCAGATAAATTCTGTAGATATTCTTACGAATTTTATTTGGGCTTGGGACAAAATTCGTCAGAATATTTCGGCAGATTTTCTGACGAATCTCTGGACGAATTTCTGTAGATATTCTGTAGATTTTTTCTACATTCCAGACTTTCCAGACAAGATGTGTCAGAAGAGATGGAAAAATTTTTCACTGAAGTTTGCAAAATTCTATAGAGTTATTCTTAGTGATATCACGGTGTTTATATAAAATAAAGAATTCTGCGACGCCGTGCTACAAGTAGAGAAAAGTGAAGTGAAAACTTTAAACAGAGTGTCGACCAAAATTTCGTGTTTTTGTATCATTCGATTGGCGATTTTTAAGAAATTAGTATTTTTGCTCGCAGTTTTTTTACGTATCTAAAATGTGTACTCGGTAATGCTTGTTAAGCAGAGCATACAATTTTCTTTATAACTTCTACAGTTTCTTCATAAATCAACAATATTTTTGTGAAGTAATGGAGGTTATGCAAATTTTCTAGGGAGAAATTCTGCCGAGAATCTGCAGATTTTCTCTGAATGTACTAGAATATACCGCTAAAATTCAAAAATCCTCCGAGTAAAATCGGCAGGTAGAGCAATGATTTGACGGGATACCATTTGAAAATTTATAAAAGACAGTAAATCTGAAAACAGGATTAACATCTTGGTTTAAAGTAAATTTTCCGCTTATGTAAGTCGTTGTGCGATTCCTTAGGCTGACTGAACATTCGATTGTCCCGTAATCCTCGATTAATTTGATGCATTCAATTCTCTTAATATAAATATTATAAAAGGACTACAAGTAAAAACAAAGAATTAAAATAAACTAGATCTCAAAATCAACACTTTCACTATTTTTCATTACTATTTCAAAAGTATTGTGAACAAAGAACACTGTTAGAAAGAAAATTTTATGTATGTTGCCTTTCGAAAACATGATTGAAATAAATCCATGATGGAAAGTTCTCTTTAAATATTGTTTTAAAAGCCATTTTCCATTCAGTGGCCTTTATTACTTTACCGCAAAGAGAGATGTCAATACTATTATAATTGACCAATTTCGTACTAAATCAACCCTCATTTACATATAATTTATGTGGATTTGGATGAGATTTTCAATAATTCTTTTTTTAATTTTATTTCCTCATTACTTTTATGACATTCACCAGTTTCCCTCTTTTCTTTGTTCCGTACATTTTTTTATTGTTCTCTTTTATTTGTCAATGTTTATTCCTTGATTTTTTGATTCACTTTCCAGTCTTTATGTATTACCGATAAATTTATTTTTTGTTCAACTTTCACATATCATTCACGCTCACCTAGGGTAATTGTCCTAATTCAAAACCATTTGCAGACGCTTTAACTTTGACAGAAGATCCAAATCCAACACATTAAGTTCATTTTTTTTCTGAAGAAAATTACAGAGATTTGGTCCTTAACTCTTCTCAAATGTTACTGTTTAGTGAAAATTCTTTAAATATAATTAAATTAAAACATTTCTTACATACAAGAAATAAACACGAGTGCAAAATGCTTCTATTGGAAATAAATTAATCCAAATGGAGACAAGGGAAATTTTCTAATTGGAGACAAACAGTGTAAGGAAACCGCGACGAAAGGCTTCCAAAATCTTGTTGAGTTGCTCTAGGATTTATTCTTATTCCTGGTCTTTTCTCCTTTCCCATCTAAAACAATAAGACAATCTCTAGAAAAAAAATCATATTTCCGGGACTTCCTATTGAAGCATTTGTACACACTTCAGAAAAACCCTTTTTGTTAACGAAATATGTAATTATTTCATTTGAAAACTTTACGTACCATTAACAGTAAAGATTAACATTTAATTTCACATAATTTTCCAGAAATATTACACAAATGTAAAAAAACGTATAAAGAAGAATCACCCTAATCAGGTGTTCCACGGATTGGCAGACGTTTTTGACGAGGATTCTTTTGGCTTCTTGGCAACCAAATCACTCTACAAGGCTTCATTGAAGCTTTTTCATCACCCTTAGGGGGAGGTGGGGCTACTTTGAGCTGTCAAACTGAAGCTGTTCCTTACAATTATTTTCTATAGATCCCCAATTATTTTGTCTATCTAAAATACCTCATGTTAAAACCCAGTTTTTATTAGAAATATGCGAAAAAATCGTACAACGATGTAGCCTAACAGCTCAAAGTAGCCCCATCTCCCCCTACATTGTGTATTTTATATTCACAAGAAAAAAACTTCCTAATTTGTCAAGCTTAATGAAACTCTCACTCTGGAAATTGTTCTTCCATAACAAAAACATCCAAGAATGCCCCTGAAGATGAGAGCTCAGCGCGCTGAGCGCAATTTTCCACGAAAATAAGTGTGTCGATCCGAGAAATAAGTGGAACAGAACGTACAGTGGACTCTCTCTCAATCGGGCATGTGATGCAAAATGTCATCCAAATTATCGATTGATTTGGGCGTCAAAGCCATTCCACAAAAACCGCTCAATTTTAAGAATCACGACAAAATAAAAGGAACTACAGCGAATTTGTTCAAATTTGCATCTATTGAAAGATCATTCTTAGAATGTAGCAAATAATTATTAAAAATAAATTTTATTTTGGGGTTCCGTTACATGTAACAGCCTTCCAATCCAGGTACACCGACGATCGCTGGTACATTTCCCTTAAATATGAGTTTCTTGAATTTCAAAAAAATTTTTCTGGATTAATCCACTTGTTGGGTTTAATTTAAAATTATAAGGTAAGGTACTCTCTAGTCGGCCGTTTAACAAGTCGGCCACTATGTGTTCTTCAAGTCGGCCGGTGGAAGTATTTATTCATATTATATAATTTTGCAATAATATTCCAGGAGTTTTATAACATCATAAGGTCAATAATTATATAAATAACACAAATGACCGAGAATACAAATGAAATTAGACACAAAACATTAAAAAAATTATTAAAAGTCAGAGGATTCAAATTTACCTTAAGCAATATTGGTCATTTTTCAGCATATTTTGATGTTCTTTATAATATTCACGACATTTTTTCACAAAGAGTTATTCGATTTATTACCTGTACAGATTACTTTAGCAGTCAAATTTTGAGTAAAACCGCAAGTTGAGAACTTTAACTAACTCACTGTGCAATAAATTTATTTTCATTATTGATAAAAATATTAATTTTCTGTCTTAAATGTGAAGGTGTGAAATTTTAAAGCCATGTTCCTCAATTCGGCCGGCTAAATAAAAGAATAAAAAGAATTTTTCTCTTACAATTTTTTGTTTTCTTAAAATTACTATTCTTTAAAGGTTTTCTTTCTTTCTTTCTCAATATCCTTTTCTAGTCCGTAAAAACGTTACGGGCTTTTAAAATTTGAAAAATGGGTGGCCGACTAGAGGAACCCCAGGTGGCCGAGTAGAGAAACGCTTATATTGAAGTGGCCGAATTGAGGAACACTCTACATTTTTAAAACATTTTAATTTTTTAATAATCTAAAATTATTTTATCTCCAAATAAAGTGTACAATCAGATGGACAAAGATCTATACTACAACTTAGGGTGAAAATTTGATCAAAACAGGCAAATTAAATGTCCTTTTACATAAGTTTTTCATAAAACCCATCCTTAAGTGGCCGACATACAGCCCCTTACCTTAAATTCACTCATGAGATCGTATTTCGGGTATTTCGCTTGAATTTTGTAAAATTAATATTTTTTGTGAACAATATGGTTAGTAATGACTTTCTGATATTTGTGGAACAATTGGCAAGCCATTTGTGATAGAAGAAAGAACGATAATTTTTAGTGATAGTATCAGCTGACAATTACGATGATAGCTTCATATTATGAGTTCATTTTTCGACAGTCACATTACATTGTACCACAATTATTAGGACAAAAGCAATCTCAGTGGTGCAATAGGCAAGACAGCTGGTTTTGGGCGGACGAGATCCCTCACTCGACTCTCAAAGTTGTGAGTTCGAGTCCCGCCCGGTGCAAACAACTGAATGTCAGAAAAATACATATTCACTGTAATAAAACGTAATATAATATACCGCCTCTGCCTACAAAACTCTGGGAGCATGGAAGAAGCATCCACACTACGGGAAAGGCGCTCCTGGGCGGTCTACACATGGACTTAGCGGATTCTTCCACCACGGAATGCAACAGCAATATAACATGATTACATTGTAACAAAGTATTCCGATACGATTAATAATTAGAACAAAGTGATCCAATACAATTGACCAGGAAATCTATGCAAGCCAGTTGGAGAGGAAACTCGACCTCGGGGCAGACCTAGGACTAGGTGGCTGAAGCAAATACAGAATCTTACCTTGGGGTGCCTTGGGGTTGGCCAAAAATATCTTTCAGAATTAGCGGAGGATCTACAAGCATTAGTTGCAAACCTGGTTGTATTAAGTTCGGGACCCCGATTGGGACAAGCAGTAGGAAATAAATGAATGAATAAAGCAATCTAACAATTCGAAGGGGTCCCGGTCAAAATCCCGAAAGCCAAAATCCGGAACGCCAAAATCCCGAGAGCCAAAATCCCGAATAGGCCAAAATTCCGAAAGCCAAAATCCCGAATTCTTAAAAGTGTCATAGCCCTTTCACGATTTTGAACATTCGGGATTTTGGTTTTCGGGATTTTGGTTTCCGGGATTTTGGCTTTCGGGATTTTGGCTTTCGGGATTTTGGCTGCCACCGATTCGAAGATAGCCGACTTCTTCTTACTGTATCTCTTGACTAAACTACTTTGGGCTATGTTTTAAGTGATTTATGAATCGGCTCAAATCGGTTGTGAACAGGTAAACGGAAATACTTTTGAGGTATAGGATCCGAGTCAAGTGTTCGACCACTTTGCAAAGCCTGTGGGATGCTTTGACCCCATATTTCAGGTTATTTCGTTTTCGCCCAAAGAATTCCAAATTTAATTTGAGACAAAGAAAACGTAAAGTTCTAAGTCGAATTCATTTATTTTTATTCAAAGTGAGGGGTGACTTTGCTACTGTTGCAAGACTCACTTATTTCTGAGTGTTCAAACAACAGAACACCTTTGATAAAAATGATCTCTTTGTGACACACTTTAAACAACAGTATTTTCAATTAAAAAACTATTTCAATTAGATTGGTATATAAATTGATTGAACATTAAAAATTTAAAATTGAATCTAAATACAAAGAAACAAATTTATATCAACTAATCTGCTATTTCCGAACAAAATTGTCCTTCTGGTGAGCGTTGTTGGTGGTTTCTTTTTTGAAGGTGTAACATTGAGTGTTACATGTAACTGCGCTAATTAGAAATATTTGAAGCGCTCGAATAGCTTGTAAAAAACTGAAATATACGTTTTGTGACTTTTTGCCTCAGTCTCCTCTATACCATAAAGCCTTAGCTTTATGTTGAGATATAAAGGATTTAACAACGAGATTTGTAATTGGATTAGCGCAGGGTATCAATTGAGAATCTTTGTATATGATGGATTTTATAATGAGTTCTTTAAAACCTCTGACATATTATTAAGCATTTTTGTTTGTGGTTTACCCAGAAAGGAAGATCATGTGATCAGGAAGTTAAAGGTGATTACTAGATTACTAGATTAGATAAAGGTGTTAAACGGTTCATTGTTTTATTCGGATACTCCAAAAGTTTCTAGTCCAAAGACAGCACTATAGAATACTAGAATGTCGATCGGCTATGGACAGTTCTTTGTCGTAATCTCGTTCAGGATGAGCAGATTCAGGAAACGGACGACGGTTAGGTGCCCTTCAGTTCAAGAGGCTATCACATAAATCTGACATATTCTAAAATTTTGAATTTTGTTTTAACTTTTTATGTTCACAAAACGAAATTCAATATACAGAATCTTGTAAGTTACAGTTCAACTTGATCCTTTAATTACATGTATATTTCTTCTAAGGGCTAGACGCTAGAACATCACACTGTACACTTCAATTGTATATTTATAAACTTACTACTTCTGCATATCCTTGTATAAGAATCGGCTTCTTTTTATCAATATTATTAGTTACTGTAATATCAACACGATATTGACCCGAAATTGCTCCTGGTGGAAATAATGATGAATCAAATATAAAATCTTTTACATAATATTCGACGCCCTTTAAAGAGAAGATTAAAATTGAGCGATAAAAAAGGTGGAAGGAGAAACCAATTTATTATAAATGACCAATTGGTGATTTGTTAATTTACCTTCTTCATTGGACATCCTCTAAAATTAGTATGATTTTTAAAAAAGTTCCAAAACAGATTTATCAGTGGAGCTGATTTCTTTCCTGCAAGATATCCACAAAAGTCCTCGGTGACATCAATTAGAAATTTACGATACATACCATTTGAAAATTTATAATAGACAATAACTCTGGGAATAGGATTAACATCATAGTTCGAAAGAACCCTTCCCTGGACGTGAGTCGTGGTACGATTCTTTAAACTGACTGAACATTCAACTACGCCATAATCCTCAATTAATTTAATGCATTCAATTCTCTTCACATAAATATTATAAAAGGACTGGAATAGAAAAACACATAATAAAAAAAATAGATATTAAGATACACACTTGTACTAGTTTTTTATTACTCCTTGAAAAGTAATATGAAAAAAGAACGCGCTCAGGAGAAAAATGTAAAGTATGGTTCGTTTGATAATCATGATTGAAATAAATCCACGGGGGGGAATTCTCTTTTATAATGCGTGCAAAGCATTCGTTTATACTCAATGAATATTTAATAGAACTATTAAAAAGTGATTAGATGGACAAATAGAAACTATTCTTTTTTATATGACCAATGCGGAAAAATGACATCAGAGGCACATACCCAGTGAGAATGGCAAGACTCCTTAAAGGATTTACATAGGGAAAACTGGGGCACCACCGAATATGGGGTAGCACCGTAACACCGAACATTGATTTTTATTTCTTCACTACTTGAACTATGACTTACCAATGTACAAGTGTTCTTATATTATCTATGAATTCATATACAGGTCTCGTTCTCTAAAGTTTAATATCTGCCCCAGTTTCCTCTACACAAATCTCACAAATTAACAAAATTTAAAATCTAAAATCCTTCCTCCTCTGAGTCGCCTTTTGGCTTTAATTTTAATCAAGGATTAAAAAGGATTCTTCAAAAAGATATTCTCCATTCTGATACTCCATTCTTAAACTGGTGGCTGATCACTTTCGGAATCAGTTATACTCAAAAAATATTCTGTCAGATCGATTGGAGGTGGTTTAGAAAATCCGAGGATTACAATAGGAGTGGTTATAAACGATCATACCTAATTGACTATCTGCATATCATACAAAAAGCATATCTCAGAAAAAATGGATAACAGTGATTTTAAATCGTATGATACCTCATACAAACGGTTAAAGCAAAGATGAAAATTCCACCTTCACATTTTTGTACTGCACTGGGGTCTATAAATAATTGTCAAAATAATAGAAATCGTAAATGAGGGATTGAGCCTAATCACAAGTAGATTTTGATTCTCCAATAGTGTCTTGGATGAAAGGTAAATGGAACTTTATTTGCACAAAAAGTCGTTGATGTTCGAAGAATTCAAGTTCAATTTCGAATTTTCATACTAAATTTTCGAACAAGGTGGGGAAAATTTATCAAATATCACACTAAAAAGCTGTCAAAAGTGTTACTCAGTGATTATGGAATGATTAAATACTGGGGAAAGAACAGTAAACGTCGTTGTTCTGCTTTTTTCCTCACAACAATGTGAATTCCAACACATTTTACCACTTGAGCACTTCGAAATTCGAACAGGATGCATCTCAGCCACCTTGCGGAATTATCAAGAAGTAAGAAAGTCTCTTTTTTTGGTCTTCAAATAGATTTTCGAATTTTTCAAGATCTACTTCTGTACGGAAAGATTCTGTGATTCCATTTGATTCCAATTGATTCTAGTGATTCTGTATGGATTCCATTTGAGATTCTATTAGAATCTGATCAGTGATTCCATGGATTCCATGGATTCCATGGATTCTACACGCAGAGAAATTATGCTCTAGATTCAATCGCAAAATGGGATAATTTTGGGATTGAAAAGGCTCCAATACCATTTTGCGATTGAATTCAATCCCATTTTGTGATTGAATTTTAGAGCATATTGTGATTGATTTTATCCCATTTTTGCGATAGATTTTTCGAAAATATTGTGATAGATTTGATCGCATTTTGGGATTGATTCTATCCCATAATGTGATAAAAACAATCCCAAAATGCGATAAAAACAATCCCAAAATGCGATAAAAACAATCGCATTGTGGGATGGATTCAATCCCATAATGTGATAAAAACAATCCCAAAATGCGATAAAAACAATTCCAAAATGCGATAAAAATAATCGCATTGTGGGATGGATTCAATCCCATAATGTGATAAAAACAATCCCAAAATGCGATAAAAACAATCGCATTGTAGGATAGATTCAATCACATTGTGGAATAAAAACAATCCCATAATGCGATAAAAAGTAACCCTAAAATGCAATACAAACAATCACATTGTGGGATAGATTCAATCGCATTGTGGGATAAATTCAATCGCACTGGTTTCTAAAATTCCATCTCATTATCGCATTATCAGATTGCTTTCTTCCCACAATGTGATTGAATCTATCCCGCATTGTGCAACAATCCCATAATGCGATAAAAACTAACCCAAAATGCGGTAAAACAATCCTAAAATGCGTTAACACCAATCGCACTGTGGGATAGATTCAATCACATTGTGGGATAGATTCAATCACATTGTGGGATAAAAACAATCCCATAATGCGATAAAAAGTGACCCAAAATGCGATAAAAACAATCCCAAAATGCGATAAAAACAATCCTAATATGCGATAAAATCAATCGCATTGTGGGATAGGTTCAATCCCATAATGCGATGAAAACAATCCCAAAATGCGATAAAAATAATCGCATTGTGGGATAGATTCAATCACATTGTGGGACAGATTCAATCCCATGATGTGATAAAAACAATCCCAAAATGCGATGAAAACAATCCCAAAATGCGATAAAAATAATCGCACTGTGGGATAGATTCAATCACATTGTGGGATAGATTCAATCACATTGTGGGATAAAAACAATCCCATAATGCGATAAAAAGTGACCCAAAATGCGATAAAAACAATCCCAAAATGCGATAAAAACAATCCTAATATGCGATAAAATCAATCGCATTGTGGGATAGGTTCAATCCCATAATGCGATGAAAACAATCCCAAAATGCGATAAAAATAATCGCATTGTGGGATAGATTCAATCACATTGTGGGACAGATTCAATCCCATGATGTGATAAAAACAATCCCAAAATGCGATGAAAACAATCCCAAAATGCGATAAAAATAATCGCATTGTGGTATAGACTCAATTACATTGTGAGATAGATTTAATCCCATAATGTGATAAAAACAATCCCAAAATGTGATAAAAATAATCCCAAAATGCGATAAAAACAATCGTATTGTGGGATAGATTCAATCCCATAATGTGATAAAAACAATCCCAAGATGCGATAAAAACAATCGCATTGTGGGATAAATTTAATCACATTGTGGGATAGATTCAATCACATTGTGGGATAAAAACAATCCCATAATGCGATAAAAAGTAACCCTAAAATGCGATAAAAACAATCGCATTGTGGGATGGATTCAATCACATTGTGGGATATATTCAATCCCATAATGTGATAAAAACAATCCCAAAATGTGATAAAAATAATCCCAAAATGCGATAAAAACAATCGCATTGTGGGATAAATTCAATCACATTGTGGGATAAGTTCAATCGCATTGTGCGATGAAGTCAATCTCAAGATGGGATGAAAACAATCCCATTTGTTCCTAAATTGTAGATTTCCAAAAATCAATCACATTATGGGATAAATTCAATCGCACTGGTTTCTAAAATTCCATCTCAAAATGCGATGAAAACAATCCCATTTGTTCCTAAAATGTGGATTTCTAAAAATCAATCACATTAGGGGATAAAATCAATCACATTGTTTCTAAAATTCAATCCCATTTCTCCTGGATTCAAGAAATTTTAGGATATTTTTGAGATAAAAATCGTGGGATTGAAACAATCCCATGGGGATTGAATCTGGATACTTGGAAATTTCTCTGCGTGTAGCGGAAAAATGTGTCGGTCTTCCATACTTGAGTAACTCCTTGCAATAAAGCAACTCTAAAACTAATAGATTAAATTTCGATAAAGTATATTTCTAACGAATTTAAAACAGAATTCGAACTTTCAGCGAAGTTGGATCACTGTGTCATCTATCAAAGTACTAAAAATAAAAATATTCTCATGTCTTTAAAGAAATTACTATAATCATTTTTATGGATCAAAATTTTTAGATTTATTTTTAGTGAATTTATCAATTTCATTATCAAAACGAAGTGTAAAATGTGATGAATTTATAAGAGTTCGGTGCCCTGAGTGACTAGAATTTTTTATCATGTTTTTTTTTTGTATATAAATGTTGGTGATTCTGCATAGCTTATCATCATACTATCTTCTAATGGTATTTTAATGACTTTTATTCTTAAAATATTAATGTGTCTCAGATTTAAAATGATAAAGAATTATTTAAAAAAAAATAGAAGTAGGGGGAGGCTTTGATGTTTCGCACATACGCTACCATCGGACACTTCGAATTTCTCCGGTATTACTTTATAACTTTCACTGATGGCTATATATTTTAGTAGCTAGTCTTAAATCACACCTTTCCTGAAAAAATTGGGAGTCTAATCCTTTTCCCCTAGTTTTAGGAAACAAAAATTAAAAACAGGTCCAAAACTGTAATTTTGCTGTGCAATATTTCATACGATTGTGCACAATTAATATCACTTTTCTGAAAAACTACTATCACACAGGGTAGAAGGGTTATTAGGAATCAGATTTAAGTAAAAATCTTTTAGGCTGAACAGGCACTTTTTGTGGGTGGAACAAAATTCACAAACTTGACTCAGATTCATCGATCGCACATAGAAGACATGGCTTCTCTCACATTTTCCAAGAAACTTCATTTTAGATGCGATCCCTCATATTCACATCTATTGTAATCTACCGATTTGATCCACCACTAAAAAGGAAAACTTAAAAATCGTAAAGTTGATAAACAAGAAGTAATTTGACTCAAATAGGTTGCAGTTGAGTAATTATTAAGCAATTTTGCATTTCTTTGATATAAAAATATTTTTCAAGCTTGCACAAACTGAATGTGCAATGAAAGAATCACATCTACAATAAGCTCACACAGTTTACAACTGGTTTTTGACAATCTTTGACATAACCTCACTATTGTGTTGTTTTTCATGTCAAAGAAAAGAAATTGTCCGTAAGAAGATGTTTTGTGAAAATTTTAGCTTGTTCACCTGCTGAAGCTCAATATCTGTGCTAAATCCCGATTCCTGCAGCTGCAGGAACAGGGAAATCTTCAATGATGCGCATTCAAAGGTTTTTGTGCATATCCGGCTCCGTGGAGGAATGGTGGAATCTTGTGTGGTCTTCTCGCTTGCAAAGTTTTAGTCAATTTTTAGCTTTAAAAACTTATTGATTCGTGTAAATTTGGTGATATTTGGACTTTTCAAGAAAGTATTCATCAGATTTAACCGTTTCCGGAGTGAAATTCTCGTAGAATCAAGCAAAAAAATGGTTTTTAATGTCAATAAAACATCTCTCATAAAAGTTCCAAAAAAGTGATATTAAAATGTTTTATTCCTTATAAAAATGGTTTAATCAAGTAGATTAGAGTTCCCTTTAAACAATGATGTGCAACTTTTAGTGTCCGGTGCAAAATTTACGGTGAAAATGGGGTGTTCAATGATGGCGTGAATCGTGTGCGATAATAGAAACTTGATTCATCTATCGGACAAATCGCCATTCAATTTTCATTTTCCTCTGGAGGAAAATCTAAGGATTTCCTGGGATTTTGTTTGGTGGGATTATGAACCTTATAAGTAAGACATTTTTTTGGCATAGTTGGAGAATCCATACGGTTTGCATGGTAATCAGAAAAAATCACTGAACTTGAACATCATTTTTGTGTGCGAAAGTTCAAAGCCTCCCCCTACTATATTATATTTTCTTAATTTAAATTAAATTGATATATCGACTTATTCTTAATGGGGTCTTAATTGGTTCAAGCTTTGTCGATCTGAAATTATTATTATTGGACAAAAATGGCTTTTTCATGATTTTTTCTGGACAAAAAAGCATTTACTTTAGCTAAACGGACTAAACGCTATAAATCCAACAAAACTAACAGCGCCCACTATCTTAATCGGATAACTGAGGGACAAAAAATAATAGATATCCGCTTTGATAGTTGGATAATATTTTTGAATTTGTTCAACGTTTCAAAATTAAATATTAACATAGGATCATTTTTTGAATAATTATAGAATAAAAATTTTAAAGAAAGATGAATTTAAAAGATATTAAATACACTCATCTCTTTGTTTTTCGTCTCAGTTAGTTTTTTTTAATCTAGTCAACGGTTTTCCTTTTTCGTGCTGTGTTGATTTTTTATCTATTCATACTTGAAATAGGAGGAAAAATTTTTGGCTGGAAGATTTTACGATCGGCTGCCTACCGGACACCAAGTTGGTAACTCATCTTACTCGAGCTGGGATTGCCGCCATTGGCCTTAATGAGGTTCATTTGCCGCCAATCCTACCCTCATTTTCTATCACAATTATGTTTCACTTTACTTAAGAAACTTTGATAAAATTACTATATGTAATTATTATTTGTTTTTGAGCATGGAAATTCTTGATACTTGAGTGCCTATATCTCCGATTCTGGCTGAACTGATGTATTTCTTAATATGGGAACATTTGTTATCCTTTAGATTCCCGATAATTCTTTGGACAGATGGAGTTCGTGAAACTGACACCAGAGGCGCTGTAGTCTCATATATGTCAGAAAACATGGAAAAATCGAACTTTTTAGCAACTTTAATCAAAAATATCTCGAAAACTAAGACTGTCCCTAACAATCTGTTTTATGGGTTTGATAGAGGATTTTATTATCTACATTTTCGTCCATGTGCAACTTTTCCCTCAGATTATTTTTTAACCTCGAAATTGAGGATTAAACGAAAATCGAGCACTTAGCCAACCTTCACAATTTCGTGTGTTAATATTTTTTTTCCTACCGACTAGGCAAGACATGTCCTTATTATAATATTTAATCCTTAAATATCGATAATATGATGATTTTTATATGCTATTTTAATTACTAAGATGTTATTTTATTACTTGGAAATTTGTATAAAGCTTTAACTTATGTGATATATGAAGTAACACAAGTTCAATGGGTAACAGACCAGATGAACGTACTACGAATAATTGTGTCCACCGCAAACGCAGTTTTTCTATAAAGGTCCCCGAAAATCAGGTCTCAATGACTGAATGTTTTATTAAACATTTTTACATGAAAATTTTATAAAATATTGTTCAATTGTACCATTTTCATATTACTTAAGAGGTTTTTGTTAAAAAAAAAATTTTAATAAAGAAAATGAGAAAATAGGTTTACTTTTTAGTCTTTGAGACCCACGTATTCAGTCTTGATTGTCGATGACCTAATAAAATTTCTGATTTTTTCCCCTTTTTTCTATTTAGGGTAAAGTGATATAATTTGGAATTAGTGTTACAAGTTAGACAATTCACCGGTACAAGTTGGACATGGCTTTTTTCTTGATAAATACAGTAGAAAATTTGTTTTTAAACACAAGAAACCAAATTATAAAACTAAAGCATTAAAAATAAACAAATAAAAATGAAGTACTAAATTTATCAAGAAAAAAGCCCTGTCCAAATTGTACCACTGTCCAACTTGTACCACTTTACCCTAAGTGATTGTTCTATATTTGTTTCGTTTTATAAAATTTATTAGCCCAATTGCACTACAGTTTTTATTGATATCTATCTTTCAAGTTTTAATCATCTTATCAAGACGCTAAGAATTGCACGGGATCTCAGTGAAACGAAACTGTACTTCGAAAAGCATTGTTGATGAATAAATTTATCTATCTATCTAAGTGGTCGTAGACCAAAAGAAAATCCAATTTTTCTCTGTTGATTAAATCTACTCGAAATTGTATATAATCAGTCTCTGGAATATTGCATAATTGTTTTGTCATCGTCTCAATTTTACGTATGATTCAGTTCCAAGTCCACGAGGTTAAAATAATAATGTTTTTCGTGATAAATTTCCCTCATTCGAAAATTTTCTCTGGGAGCGATAGACATTGTGACCTTTCGGAGTGCATCGTATGGTCTTTCTTCTGGACGTCTCGTCATCGATATTTTTTTTTGCTAGGAGATATACTGGCGCTCACCCGTTTTTTGTGCCTTATCACAACCTTATCATTGTCAGTGGGGCTCAGAGAGTTACCGATAAATCTCTCTCATTCAGTTCTCGTGCAACACTCAGCGATATTGTGCCACTTCTGTAGGGAAACCTAAGTAGAGTTTTTCGTGATGTTAGTGTAAATTTTCTTTATTGTTCAGCATTTTCCGGAGTGTTTTCTCGTGTGTGGAGCACGTGGTGTTAAAATGCAATTCGATCAAATTGATGAGTCCAACTATAAACTTGTGGAAGTTGTGTCAAAGTGGGATATTTTAGTTTGCTACATAAGTGGAATTTTTCTTGGTATCTGGGTGACCATTAAATGGTTAATTCACTATCTCTGGACCCTCGTGAATCCCAGATCATCGGGAAGATCACCGAAGAATTGGTGTGTTCCTGAGAAACCACCCTCATATCTCGTGGACAGTAATTTTGGGCGGCATTCATACGTGAAGCTAAATGTGAGTGAAGATAAGTATTGAAGATCAAGGTTGTTTTGCTCAGAGTGCAGATCTATCCCCAGTCATAAACGATTACCGAAAAAAACACATTCACCTATATTGACCTTCTTCTCACGCGACAGTGATAGTACTAAGTAAAAAAAAAGAATTGTTTATTGGATAACTAAGGGAACGCATGTGATAGAGAAAGTGTACACCACACGTTGGGAGTGCTTCTGATCAACAAAGTTCAGAGTTGGTTCGGAAAATCAATTTAAATTTAAGAAATTTCAGAAAATTATGATTAGATTCTAAAATAATTTCCGATGTGTAATTATCGTAATGAAAAAAGGCAAGTGTTTTTATTCGTATCGAAACATTATTGTATTAATTGAATCATTAGTACAATCTCATGTTGGATGAATGTGCTCAGTTCATCGGTGATCATAAACGGGCGCCTGCCCAAAGTTTGGATGCTTGTTGGAAGACGGTGCAGTTTCATATGTTTTATCACATTTAAAGATGTTGCTTTTCAGTAATTCAGATCTTAGATGTGATATTAAACTTCTTTAAGTCAAACCAATTAATTTTAAGATAATTCATAGGTTCTAATATTGCACTTCCGCTATTTTGGTAGGACTTTTAACATATGGATATTTTGGGCACTAAATGGGTCAAGTGGTAGAGCACTCGCTCTATGATGCAAGTGTCCTGGGTTCGAATCCCCTTTAGGTCACCAGGAATTTTTCTGGCGGTAAAGGTGTTCGAATTGCATCCAGTGATCTTCATTGCACTTGACTTCACGGGCATGGGACTGACAATCTTATCTCGTATAAGAAAAAAATAATAATGCATGTCTAGAAATCCCCTTGCGGGAAGGCCTTGTTCCTCCATGGAATGTTGTGCCAGCATTATTATTATTATTATTATATTTTAAGATAGAAGCCCTCAAACAATTAATGATAATTTTTCGTACAAATAATATCAAAGAGTTACTCATTCCGGGAAACTGGAACTAATCTGCGGCCAGGGAACCCATGGGAAATCCGGGGTACTCACGAGGAACTTGGGGAACCTGGGGAACCCACGCAAAACTCAGGGAACTTACGAGGAACGCGGGAAATCCACATACTTTTTAGGGTCCTATCGGGGAACTCGAAGAACTTTCAGGGAACCAGGGAACATTTTTGAAACATTTTTCAGAGAACTCTCAGGAAATCCAGGGCACCCATATATTTTTTTAAAGAACTCATGGATTCCCCATATTTTACTGCTCGAACTCCACGGAGAGAGCAGTATATATAATCCCTCGATTTTGAGTTATATACATATATATAAATTTCGACTCCTTACCCCCCAAGGGGTCGTAATTTGGTAGAATTTTGGAAATTTGAAGTTTCGAGTTTTTTGGCGTCACGCTGTTTGTCCGTCCTACTGTCGCCGGCTCTAGAGGCCAAACGGTAAGAGATAGAGACTTGGGACCTTTGGAGGATCCCCATAAGTCGACCCAAAGATCGGTAACATGTCCCTCATTTTCCCCCACCCCCTCCTCTTCCCGTCCAAAACCAGTTTTTGTGATTGCTCGAAAACGCGTCGTGCGAGGTTTTTCATTTTTAGATATGTTTTAGAGATTACCCAGACGGACATTTCGTTCTTAGACGAAAATACCGTTGAATCATTCCTAATAACGGTTTTTCAAGGTCAGAGGATAAAAAGAGACTGGAGAGCGCATTTATCAAGTAAATTCCCTGGTGGTCATATTTTGGGCTCGTTGGAAATGCATTGGAATTTACTATAAAACTGAACCGGTTCTAATCGATTTTGAACCGGTAATGAACCGATTAATATCCGATAACTAATTTTTATCTGAAAATTAATTCTATTACTTTTAAAACTATTCTGGGGATCTTTTGAGTGATGAATCGTTTTAAATCGTTGAAAACCGGTAAATGATGTGAAAATGCTTTTGAGTTATAGCATCTAAATCGCGAGTTCGAGCATTTCGCAATGCCTGGGACGCTTTGCCACCCGTTTTTTTTTTTCAGGGAACCCTGGGAACTTATACATCTTTCTGCGAACTTATGGGGAACTCAAGGACTCATTATTTTTTCGGGGAACCGGGAACTAAGAAACATAATATTAATATAACATAAGTCCGATAATGATAATAAGAAGATAATTAAGAACAAAAATCTTTTTTTAATACAAATTTATTAAGAATATGTTCTTGAAATAATTTAATCAATGTGTCGCATTTGAGGAAAATTTGAATCAAATTCAAATACATTTTAAGTTCCACATGAAAAATGTAGTCAAGGGGTTATTAATAAGTAATTAGAGTGGACTTTTAAGAATGGATGTGGATTTTTAAGAAAATATTAAAAACGCTACTTATCAAGCAAACAAGGGTTAGATAATTTAAAATCACTTAAAATTTGCTGTACAAATTTGAAATAAAATCGAATTTTGAAAGTTTATAAAATTCTCTATATAATTCTGTAATAATTGAAAAATCAAGATAACCTCAAAAAGCCACTAAAATCGCGGAAGTGCGATATAAAGAATAATAAAACTCAAAACTACCTTAAAGAATGCACGAACTTGTGACTTCGTTTATATGCCCCGAAGTAAATTAATAAATTTTTGTAACCATACAACCTATAGAGTTATATACATGAGTTTACGTTTAATAGTTTCGTTATCATAAACTCAAATATTTTGATTAATTATTTACAAAGATTCATATTACAATTGATGTTGATATAAATTCGTTTATATTATTGACATTACACTATATTTATAATAATTCATTACTTAATAAAAATTGGACTATCGTATGTCAGCGTCTTGCATCAAAGAGGATTCTGAGTTGATGATAAAACTCCGAATACAAAATATGATAAATTACTAAATATCCTAAAACGTATAAATAAGATTAAAAATTTTCAAAATCAGAATTCAACATATGTATCAATATTAACCTAAATAAAGAATTCAAAAATGAAATATTTTTCAAAGTTTTATTTCAATTCAATTTTATAAAATTATATGAAGTCATTAGTCAAAATAATAACTTTTTTAGTAGATATGGGGCTAACGGGGCTAACGTATTATTTTGGTTATATAGCAATTTTAATATTATTCTTTTCATAGAGTTATAGGAGAAATCAAACAGTCTGTTTTTAGATTCTAAATTCTAATTAAATTACAATCTTCACCAAATTGAAGGATGTGAAACTTCTTTTTATAAAAATACATCATATCGCGTAAAGGTAATGCTGTCAAGAATGTGTCAAGAAATATTAACTGAATTACATAAAAAGTATTTGAGAATACTCAGATTTTCATGGAAATGCAAATGTATGTATAACATAGTAACAGTTTCGCATTTCCTTGTACATCAACTAAAGTGACTGTTTTACCTTGAACCTTTCCTTCAAAAAGATATCCCTATGAAGTAATAACTAAAGTTATCTTTTTTCTACGCCATTTAGAGAACAAAATTTCATTATGTTGAGGCTGGAAATGTAACAGATCCTGTAATCGTGCTACTTCATGGATTCCCAGATTGTTGGATTGGATGGCGAGATCAGGTAATAGAGGCATTGCAGATTAAAATTTTCCAATGAATAACATTTCTGCCATTGCAGATAAAGGAACTTTCCCGCTTCTTTCGAGTCATAGCGCTGGATCTGAAAGGTTTCAATGACTCGGACAAGCCAATTTGGCGCCGGGAATATCGGATTGAGAAAGTGTGCCGAGAACTTGTGGACTTTATTCACAGCTTGAATGTGAACTCTGTGACACTGATGGGGCATGATTTGGGCGGAATTCTGGGATGGATTCTGGCTCATACAAATCCTCGGGTGATAAATCGTCTTATCTGTGTGTCAGCACCTCATCCAAACCTTATTTGGTCCAATTTGGACAGTTCCAAGGTACCTATCAACAGTGCATGGCTCAAGTTCATCCAATTGCCCTATCTTCCTGAAGTGGAACACGTGAGACCCGATTCGAATTTTCTGGAGAAGAATTTCACTCACGTGGACAATTCCCGCCCAAAATCCAAATACAACAATCTTCAACCAATCAATGGATCTGCTAACGATAAGGGGCATATTCTTGATGCTTATCGATACATTTTCAGTCGAAACGAGGACTGGAATGGGCCCCTGAATTACTTCAGAAACCTTCCTTTCTATCGGATCAGAGAGGGCTCTTTCATTTCATGTCCTTGTCTCATTGTTACAGGTATGTGTCTTTGATTCTAGAATGTGCTTTTGAACTTTTATGTGACTTAAATTATTACATGTCGTAATATTTTACTAAACGATTCTTTTATAACTTTACCTTCTGATAGTATTCGGAAAATTAATTTTTCCACGTTTTAGCTTAATAATTTCATTTTTTTTTATTTGAGGAAATTAGGGATAATGTGGTTACAAGAAAATATATTTTTAAATTAAATAAATTAAGATTAAAATTTTAATTTTCTGTAACAACAAAATATTATATGACATCTTGTGATTTTCAGTTTACTAAAAAGTTTTAGCAGAACAAAACAGAAAAGTTTAGCACATGTTGTCAGTTAAATCGACTTATGCCGTATAATTCTAATGCATATTTTTTGAAATGTAAATTGTAATTTTGTTTATTAAACTCATTTGATAAAAAATAAATTTCCAAACCCAAATAAAAAATATTATATTTAAAAATAAAATTATCGAATTTGTTCTAAATTATTAATAAAAATTTATCAGTGATTGTCGTTACTTTTATTTATGGTGATTATTACGAAAAAAATTCATGCAAAATTATTTGCTATTATCATTTTTGCCGTAAAATCTTTAGTTGTTTTGCTTGGCTTGGAATTTACAAACAGTATATTTCAAATATGAAAGATAGTGTGGATATTGTGATAGTAAATAATTTCATTCAAATTCAACTACTTTTAAGAAAAGATACGTACTAGGTGAGACTACATTGAGCCGGGGCTACATTGAAAACGCATTTTTTCACATATTTCTAAAGGAAATTAAATTTTAACGTTAATATAATTTATATAGACAAAACAATTTTGAATCTAAATTAATTTATTACTTAATCAATATTGCCCCACCTCCCCCTGCCTTTTTGTCAATAATTCAAAACAAAATTTATTCAATAGAACTTACAAAATAGAAAGTCGGAAAATTATGGGTAGGGGAAAGTGCCCATGCTTTGCATGGTCCCAAGTCCCAAGCTTCATAATGACTAAATTTTTTCTATGTTTTTCAGTAAATGTGGCTAATCGCACCGATATTTTAAAAACTAGCGGACAGTGTTCTGTTTTTAAAATGTATTGCGGAGTCATATTTATTCAGAAACATAGAGAAAATTTAGTCATTATGTAGCTTGGGACCGTGAAAATCATGAATACTTTCCCCTATAGTCAATCAGACCAAATTTGTTAAATGAAAACGCTTATCATCAGTAAAAGAATTCTATTTAATATTTTGTAATTTTGGAAAATTGTCGAAATTTCCAAAATCTGCATAGGTACATTGAAGTTGCGGCTTTATAAATGATGGAAGTTATTATACAATCATACTATGTACCTTATTACAGAAAATCTCTACGTCTTAGTATTTAAATTGTTTTCTAGATATTTGTAATTGAAAATTTCGTCTCATGAAAAGTTGGCAAAACGCAGTTACGGCAAATGCTGATTTAACTGACTATTTGTTACGATGAACATAATCAAACGATAAAAATAATTATTTTAAAATTGAATCGACATCCTGATGTGAAAATCGTCTAACTTTTTCGGTCGAAAACGGATAAACGAGAATATACATTACACATCATTTTTTGATATCCATATCATCGCTTGCACCAGTAATTGTTGTAACTCACTATCGCTTAATTAGCAATTTTTGCAACAATATGGTAAAATACAAACTATACAAGAATTGCTGATTACGTGATGAATAAGTTAGATAAGTTACAACAATTTCTGATCTAAGCCACGATATGAATAAGGATGACTATGACATATTGTATGGATTTTTTGGATCTGTCTAACGCTTGAAAGATATCTGGATGTCGTAGCATAGTCCTTTATTGTTATGCTATATATAATAACCTCAGTTCAATCAATAAATTGTTTATGACTTATCATTTATTTCCTCTGATTTATGGGAACATTTTGACCATTCATTTTATTCAAATCCACAACTATTGCAGTCGAATCAGAGGTCTTATCGCCTAATGCCCTAGACACACTTACGACTAAAGTCCAGAGACGACTAATTTTTTTAATAGCAAAGTTATGCCCTAGACACATTTACGACTTAAGCCGAGAGACGACTTAGTGGAAAATGATGGAAATTAAGTTAAACCATCATTGCGAATATAATTGAGCTAAACCGTCTCTCGGCTAATCCTCAGGTCTGTCAAGGCTCTAAGTTCCTGACCTATAAACGAGGCTTAGTATTCACTGGTATCTACAAAATATAGCTCTTGTGGGTTTAATGCAGATATTTATATTGCCATGTACATATACTCTACTTAAAATGAAACAATTTATAAATTTATATCTCAGCTGATGTGCAATAATTATTGTTAATTACAATTAGTTGTGAGGTGGAAGCTATCTCGCGACTTAAGCGAATTTAGGCGATTCTAGTGAATAATTCTTGTTGTTATACGTGAATAATTGTGTAGTAGAAAGTAGTTTCATTTTCAAAGGAGTTTTAGTGCATTCAGTATCTGCATAAAAACCCAAGAAAGTTATGTTTTATGAGTGCCAGTAAATGTTAAGCCTCGTTTGTAGTGTGTCAGGAACTGACTTGGCTATGAGCAAGCTTAGTTGTCTCTGGACTTTAGTCGTAAGTGGTCCTACCTTACTAATTACATCACAAGACCCCCTATCAATAAATTTATTATTATCCACATATCGAAAAGTTGTGTATCACTGCATGTGTTACAGATCTTAGATGCCAAATGAACAGAGATATTGATTTCTGATTTTCGATGACCACCAATAAATTTATATTATCTACTCAGAAAAAAAAGTTTGTAGAAAAAGAATTAGAGATTTGTCGTTTTCGTATAAATGAAAATTATTTTTTACATATAAATATAATGGAGGTAGAATATGGTTTCAATACAAACATTTGTAAAAAAGTTCGTAGTTGTACAGCCAAATTTTTAATTTGACATCATTACAAACCAGGTTTGTGCAGCTACCAACTTTGGAGTTTAAGGTTTGCAGGTCACCTATTTTGCAAATCTTTAACTCCAAAACAAATTTATTTGTAAAGAGCTGTGACTATGGAAATATTTTTTTTTTGATATTTTACTAAAAATTAAAAAACTAAAGAATTCACTTGAAAACTTCGAAAAGGTTGAATTTGATTATTATTATTATTAATTATTATTTTCAATATAGGGGGAAGTGGGGCACCTTTGAAATTGAGATTTTTCACCTATTTTTAAATAAAATTGAGCCTTATCGTGATATAATTTAGTTTCTCAATCTGTTTGTGCAGCTAAATTATATCACGATAAGACCGTCTTCAGACTAGAGGTTTAGTCTAGTTTTCGAAGGTCTCAAAATCCTAAATAGCAACCAATTTAATTTGTTCTTCTGATTCAAATACATTACTTTCCCTTAATAATCCATATCTAAGTCAAAATTTTCCAAAAATTTTCGACTAATAAGAAATTATAGAAGTTAAGGTTTATGCCTAAGCCTTAGGTCTAAAGTCCGTATAAGGCTCAATTTTATTTAAAAATAGGTGAAAAATCCCAATTTCAAAGGTGCCCCACTTTCAAAGGTGCCCAACTTCCTCCTACTATCGATTCAAATTCCAAAAGAAAATTAAAAAAATGAAATTTTTATAATTTACAGCCCTTTACCTCCAAAGTAACGTTACAAATTTACCTACAAGTTTACAAATCTTCTAATTCGTCTATCAAAGGAATGCCTGATCTTAAAACTTATCTATACTAAACCGATGCTATTGGACCTAATTCACATAATAGGCAGATAATAGCTTCATTCGCAAAGTTTTAGATATGTTTAAGCTTAACCTAAAAATTCAGGATTTTATTTTCTGTAAGGATTTTATGCTCTCTTAATCTGTTCTACAGGAATTGTTTTTAATCATTTTAATAATAATTAATTAAGCCGTGGTAAAAGTTGAGACTGATATTTGAATTCTATATCAATGTATCAAATTCTAACCTCGGAAACAAGGCTATTTAGTAAAAGAATTTTTTTAAAATTTTTTTTGTTGTTCTCTGAAAAAAAAAATTTACTTCGAGGTTATGTCACATTCTCAAATTCGAGAATAAATTAGAACATTAATAATAATAATAATAATAATAATGGTGGCACAACGTTCCATAGAGAGGCCTTCCCACAAGGGGAGTTCGGGACATCCATTATTATTTTTTGTTATACAGGGATGGGATTGTCAGTCACATGCCCCGTTGAATTAAGTGCAGTGAAGCTCACTGGATGCAATCCGAACACCTTTAACGCCAGAAAAATTCCTAGTGGCCTAAAGGGGATTTGAACCCGGGACACTTGCATCATAGAACGAGTTGACCACTTGACCCATTCGGTGCCCAATTAGAACATTAGGTCCATTAATTTTCTTTAAATTTAAATAAATAAATTTGAATTGAAATCTTTAAAAACATTCTGAAGTTAAGACTTAACGCTACTTTTAATGCAGTTTATAATTCAAGAAGGCGTTTGAATTGCCAAAATTAGCACGGGAAAAATTTGTTTATTTATAATATTAATATAAACTGGGTGAATTATTAAATTTTATAAATCGCCAAGCAAATAGAGGAAAGTAGCCTGACTTTGAATGGGCTAGCCTTTGATTTTAATTTTTCTCTTATTTTCCAAAACAGAAATTCTATTTTATTAATCGAAGTTAATAGAAAATAGTAAATAGTAATAATAATTAATAGTATCTAAAGAGTTTATACCATAACGGTATGACCCACACGAACATAGCGTGAACATCGAGGTGAGATATTCGCTGATTGCTCGGCTAGTCACTCAGTA
Organism: Phlebotomus papatasi; assembly: GCF_024763615.1. Lineage (NCBI taxonomy): Eukaryota > Metazoa > Arthropoda > Insecta > Diptera > Psychodidae > Phlebotomus > Phlebotomus papatasi. The sequence continues at coordinate 27,385,621 of NC_077223.1, read as the reverse complement.
CATGACGAGCGCCAAGGCAGTGAAGTAGTGTCTGAGGGTCGTCCTCAGGTGTTCGCACCACATAAGCCTCGATCTCTCTGATTTCGCTTAATATAACCATTAGCTAGAATAGAATTTTTGATTAGGGAAATAAGAGAAAAATTGAAATCAAAGGCAGGCTCATTAAGGCAAGCCACTTTTCCCTACTGAGAGAAATTCGAAAAAGTTAAAATAACATTCCGGAAATGTTAATTTAACCCTGCATTACTGATCCGAAATCGGTGTAAATATTACCCTTTTTAGGTGTATTATGGGTTAAAGTTACCCTTCTTTGATGTTGATTTTACTCTCAAAAGGTGTAAAATTAACATTAAAAAATGTTGATATATTTTTACACCCGAAAAGTGTTAAAGTTATGACGAAAAAATGTTAATCGTAGCCTCTTTTTTTCTCAGTGTATGTATATAATTATATACATATTATCTTGGTAAATTCTATTGATTCTATTTCTGAAAGTTCAGATCCCGTTCTTTTTTTATTTTTTTCTACTTAAAACTTCTGGATAGTACATTATTTTTATGAAAGTAAGGATGATCGTAATCTATACTATACCTATTGTAAATATTTTATTTTTACTATGTAATAAGCTATGTTGCCTTTACATTTGGATCATTCTAGGAAACTCAGATCCTCTGTTTCGGCTGGAATCCTTGATCAAAAGCACTGATTACTGTGAGAATTTCGTGGTTAAAATCATCGAAGGTGCAGCCCATTGGCCTCACCAAGAGACACCACTTGAGTTTAATAGGATCATCCTCAAATTTCTCGTTGGTGAGTATTCCTGACACTTTCTGCAGCATTTCAAGATTACTCAAAGAAGAATTCTTGTGGTTGTCTTAGGATCTCGAGCCAGTCAGACTCTTGAAAAGACGGAGAAGGTGAACAACAAGGGCTTGGTGGGATTTATGCTGGGTGCAGTGTCCAATAGTGTCAACAAAATTCACAATTCTGTCCATTTGAGAGCAACTGAAGCTTTCTAATTTCTTTTTGCTGTCCTTTATCTCTTTTTCAATGTCCGTCGGGAAATTTATGGGAAATAACGTTTTGTTTTTCCAATCTTTGCATTATGATATTAGCTGAGTAATCATGATATTCTCTACCATTTTTTTTAATAATAAATATATTTTTAAATAAAACTCTTTTAATTCTCAATGAAATTTCACATAACGTTTAGTCATCAAATGATTGAAACTTTAAAAGTTTATTTTTTGTAAATTGAATTGGAAAATTTTGCAATTTCTGAAATTGCAGTGAAGGGAAAATTTATCATTAGTTTTAGAAATTTCCAGTCAAATTTTGTGTCTTTTCCGTCGGAAACTTCGTGGTATGAAAAGAGACTCCGTTGAAAATGTTCAATCCCTCTCAATGAACAATTTTGCCTTATGGTGCAATAGTTTGAATACATTATGGAGGTTTTGGGAGGATTGAAATGCCCTGGGAAATGCTGGGTGCATTCATCAACTGTCTATATCTTGCACTTATCATCAAAATTCTATTCATCAAATCTCCAAATTGCTACCGAGTTGAAAATATATTCTCAAGCATGAAATGTGCTCTATGAAAATATCTCTTATCTCACGTACTATGTCACTCTATGGCATCCATTCAGTAAGTCCCCACAGAGAGGAGGCCTTTGTCCTCTTCCGATGAACCAGCCAGCCCATCTTCCCAGCCTCATCCTCATGAATCCGAACAGAATTTTGAGCTCACGTGTTCACGAATTCTGTCCAACTTTATGTACACAGAGGAAGTACCACAGGGCTAAAATGATTCGTGATTTTCATGACGAGATTCTCTGACAGATTTGGGATGAGTTATTGAAACTCTAACCTCTGCCGAATGCCAAAAAAATTGACTACAAACGCTGTAGCGTAAGCCAAACGCTTCATGAAGTTTTGAAAAATTAATGGTAAATAATAAATTAGGGTAAACTGGGGCACTACCAAACACGGGGTAGCACCAAACACTGCGAATTTTGATCAGATTTACGACTTCTGAGGACAAGACCTAAAGAAATTTTTAGGCGTTTTAGGGATGCTTGTCCACTAAAGAAATGCTCCAGATAGACCAAGTAGTTTAGAAATAAAAATTGTGTTTGATGGTACCCCAGTTTTCCCTAATTACGAATGGAATCTTCGTGGTGCCAAAACATTATAAGTAAAGAATAAAATAAAATTGAATTGAATTGAATTGAAAATAAGAAATAATATTTAAAACAAAAATGTATAGTCATAAGATCAAATTTTATTGCCCGAATTGAAAGACAGAAGGTTAGGGGAGACCGGGGTAGAATTAGCCACGTAGTATTAGATAGTGGTATCTTACAGCTGAATGTTTAAACGAAGAATAACTTCAGTTGAACCTCAGATTAGCGTTAATCTAGAGTTAAAATTGAGCCAGGTTTAAATATTTTTTCGTATGCAGAAACGTGGAATAGTGCTTTGGCGTAATCTGTTTTTGTCATACGACAACCCCATATTTTGGCTTTTCTAGCATGCCAGAAAATGTCAATTCGTCAATGTTTTCGTTCGATTTAGCAAGATTCCACGGCTTTTTCTCGTTATTTAGTAATCTTGAACCACCAGACGTGCTAAAAATTCTCTAAAATAAAATAGGAATGAATATTGTGGATGTGAAAAAGAATATGCATTTCCTGGGTGCAAAAAAGCGCGACTCCAACTTCAGTGGCGACTCATTGAAGTTGCATATGGTGGATGTTTCTTTTTATTTCAGGCAAAGTTGTCTTTTAAGAAGCTGTAAATAGAGTGAAAGCCTTATTTCTTTTCATTAAATCCACTAAAGTGCAAATTATATCAATTTGGTATCATTTAACAGTATTTTCGAGAAGAATTTAGGAATAGATGTGGACAGTTTTATTCCATCTTTAAGCCAAAAATTATACCTTCGAAATCGGGGGTCTAATTTTTGGCTTAAACGTTAGTCCACTGTTTAAATCTATTCTATTTCTCGTTCAAACATTAGAAAACGGTGGATCATCCTTGAATTATCTTTATACTTCGATTCAACATTCAGCTATTGTAGTTTGCCTGCGAAGGAATATTGACGAAACTAGTCTTTATTGAAAATATATATTTCCCTTCCTATTCATTAAAATATTTATCAGCCTCATACAAACATTTGTATACAAATTATGCGCAATGAAAAATTTCATTTGGTGGCTAATTCTACCCCGGTCTCCCCTACCATGAGATCAGAATGGTAAGAAACAATTTGGCTGAAAATATAAGCTCCAAAAACTAAATTAGTGTTTTTATATATGCCAATTGGTATAATAGTCATTAATTTAACTATATATTTTGTGCATTGCATTTTTGCTTTAAATAGAAAATAAAAATTTCAGAAATGAAAATTAAATTTTCAATTATAGTACTAAAAATAATTCTAAAACACTAGGATCTAGCTCACTTAAGGAGGATTTCCACCCAGAAGAAATGCCTTTACTGACTTAGAAAGTTCTTTTATTGAATTTTATGAACTCTTTAAAAAGTCTAAAAACATTTAATATAAGTTAAAAATAGATTATTGGTATTTTTTTTTAAAGAAAAGTTACATCAAGTCTAATCTTACACTAAAAAACGCTAAATGAAATCTTGAGAGAATTTGAGGAAGTTCTCAAATTTCAAGAAAGCTACAATATTTTCATAAAAGACCTCTTAGGGAATCACTCAAGCCACTCAAGCTTTTTACATCTGCCTCAAAATAATCAAAATCGGTGCAGTATTAAACTTTTGAGTGAATTTTTAAAAGAAACTTTGCAGAAATTTTTTTAAGTTCTAAAGAACATTTTTCATATAAAAGTTTTGGTCAATTTTCTGGCATTATTTTCAAGAAAAAGTTTTTTTGATATCCTTGTTAAATTTTCAGCATATGAAATCTGCAAAAGTTTATCAAAATTAGGGTCAAATTAGGTTTAAACACGTAAAAGAACATTTTTTATTGGAATTTCTACCATGAAAAGCTCGTCATACACAACTCTTTTAGAGTATTTTAGCTGAAATCGTCCTCATCATTTGAATTTATAAATTTATAACAAAAGATAAATTTTGAAAATTATTTGTAATTTTTCTTTGAAGAGAAGTTTTATAGGTAAATAAGTTAATTTTCATATCCATTTTCTTTAAACCAGAAAAATCAATATTCACTTTTGAAAAATGAATGGAAAATTTTACCAGCTATTTTACTTTACTACCAGCTATTTTTAATTTTACCAGTCAAACTGGAAAAATGTCAACAATTTTTTTTTCAAATATAACTGACGTCCAAATTAAAAAGTAGCCCGATCTTAAAAGAGCCAAATTAGCGAGAGTCTACTGTAATGCTAAAAATAGTAACAGACTTTTCAGTTAAAAAGAGAATTTAACATTATGTATCCCAACTTATAACTTAATCTACCCGTTTCACAATTTTATATAAGAAGAGTAACAAAAGCAATACAGTCCGTCTCTTAATTAGAGAAAAGAATCACTTATTGACATTGCAGATCTTGAGTTCTATCATTACTTGAGCATAAGAAAGCATTAACAAAGAAACATCTCTCCACTTTTCTTTACTATATAGAATGAACAAAAAAGTGTCAGAAAGAAAGCGAGTTCGAGGGTGCAGAATGGAGAGCTTCTCCATTCCTCTTTCATGAACCAAAGTGAAAGGGGGTGAGAAAAAAAAGGAGTTGAAATATTGAGGGTGAGGAATGTGTAATGCTGTAACGATGATGAAGGGCGTTGCCGTGCATTATGTAAGCGTCGGGGCGCGTCTGGTCGAGGGGTGCACATAATGCAAATCACAAAATGAAACCATGATGAGGGTAAGATGTATCTTGAAGGGTGATGGTTCGGGTTGGGCGGGCTGCAATTCGATTTCAACGGGGAGCTGTTTCGTTCATGTTCCGCTGGAAGTTCGGAGTTTGAGGAAATGGTCGGAATGTGTCATGTGAGCTTTATCTATGAGGAAATTATCAATTGGTGCGTTATATTTTCTGGAATACAGTTGGCAAAAAGGGGGTGGCTCGTTCGGGAATGAGAAGGTGTGTCTCTTCAGAATTTCAACACATTTTCCAAAATAATTCCTTATTGAATATTCCATTCGCATCCCAACACAAATGGCGCAACAAAAGAGACACCCATCGAGAGTGCACCATTCTTTTGAGCTCCCCAGGAATAAGCTCTGAAATCTCTTCAGCAGGGAAATTATATTCTTCCTCCTCTACAATATCATTTCCACCGGGAAAAGAGTGAATGCTGGTAAAAGTGTTTTCACTGAATGAATTTTATTTCGTTAAAAATAATTTAATTTCATATTGTGTCTTCGACGATTTTCGCCAGGATGCATCTCAGACTTTGCAAAATAAAATCAATATTCTTCATGTATTTAGATTTTCATGATATTTATATAATTTTGTGTTTAATTCCGGTAATTATATATATATACAATATATAAGCCTAATAATCAGCTTTGGTACAATTTAATCTAAGCATCCATATGTGCTTTACATGATTTAGTATTATTGAAGTTGAATTCATTTTTAGGGCAGAATCACATTGACAATAAAATTCTCGCCGTAGCCTCACCGTATTTCTTTAATTTACGCATTTTCATTGCCATTCTTACGCAAATTTTCCATTACCGTATTGCCTTATCTCATACTCGGTGGCACTAGGTGAAAATAATATAAGAAAATTGAAGAAATGAAACGAAAATTCTATAAACGGTGAGCAAAAAGACTGTAAGAGAAATTAATCGTACAGTTTTTTTTGCTCACAGTTTATCGAATTTTCGTTTTATTTCTTCAATTTTCTTATTTTATTTTCACCTAGTGCCACTGAGTATGAGATAAGATAATATGGTAATCAAGAATTTGCGTAAGAATTGCAATGAAAATGCGTAAATTAAGAAAAAACGGTGAGCATTTGACTGTCAATGTGATTATGCCCTTAGAATATTTTTGTCTACTGATATATATATCTGGGATTACGAATAGACTATTAAGAAAAGCAGAGTATTGACGAAATGTGTGTCTGGATTTCTTCTTTTTACTGAAGTTCTGTGCTTAAAAGTTTATTTATTAACCGAAACATTTCGTGGTTAGCCATTTTTAAAAATAGTATGGTGACATTTTGTTGCCCGAAAGCAGGAAAATTAGATACTTTATTGAATCAAAACTTTGACAAGTCATTTAATATGTAATTAAAAGACTTATAATGAGAATTTTGTGTTTAAATTCCTGTAGAAACTCTTAATCCCCTAAAGAGTTCGCCATTTTACTTTTAGTAACAGAGGCGGAACCAAGAGCGCTATGAGCATATTATGAGTATCATCTTCATCATTTTCAACCGCTCATTCCTATATAGGGTTCTCGGGCCGATAACATTCAAATTATCAGCCCACGTTTTTCGATCCTCCGCCACTTCTGGAAAATGTTCGGGTTCGATCCTAAGGCGTTCCAAGGCAAGATTCTGAATTTGATTCAGCCACCTTGTCCTAGGTCGAAGGCTCCTTACAATGACTTGCATAGTTTTTCTGAGGAATCATATATTATAAGTATTTCCGTTCTATTTATATAATGTCACTTTTCTCAACTTATCTCCACGTTTCAGACGATTTCTAAGAAATGAAGTCATGCTGTTTGACCATCGATCGGTCTGTCACCACGCCTAAAGGTCAAACGGTTTAAGATAGACAGTTGGTATAAGTTGATCATGAGAACATTTACATGCCTCTCCTTTTCCTCCACCCCTCTCCTTAATAACTAAAACCATGTTATTCGATATGTTTTAAAGGTTACCTGGGCGGATATTTCGTTCTTATTCGAAAATCTCTTTGAATTATTCCTAATAACGGTTTTCAAGGTAAAACGTTAAAAAGGATCTAGATAGCGTATTTCTCAATCATATGGTGTCATATTTGTGTTCGTTGGAAAGGTCTTGGAATTTCTAACAAGTCTACACTGGTCTCACTCGCTTTTGAACTGGTAATAAACTGTTTCATAAACAATAAGTAATTTTTATCTGAAAATTAGTATTACTCCTTAGCTATTTTGGGGGTTCTTTTGAGTAATTCATTCAGTTTAATAAATCGGTTGTCAACCGGTAAACGGTAAATTATGTGTAGTACTTCTGAGGGGCAGCATCTAAGTCACGAGTTTGAACATTCCGCAAAATTGGGACGCTTTGCCACCCCTTTTATTGATAAAATTCACTAAAATATTTATCCATATGTTTATAAGAATTTTCGATATATTTTATAACACGTTTTGCTTTGTAAAAAAAAATCTGATCAAGGTAAAAAAAATCTATCATTCAAGTACGAGTTTGAGTCATCAGCTAACAGGAAATATTTACTTTTTTTTAAGTTAGATGAATACACTCTGGGAAATCTTGTCCACCGAAAAGTATGTTTTTTTCAAAAACCCCCTCCAAAAGCTAGATTCAAAGTGCTGATTTTTTAAAATTTTTAAATAAAAACTTCAAAAATATAGTTAACTTAAAATATTGTACTTTTATATGCTTAAGAGCTCGAATGAAATATATTTTTTATTGTGTTGAAAAAAATTTGCCAAGGGAATATGCTGTTTTTTTCAGTCTGCGCAACCCACGTACCCCTGAAAAACCCTGTTTAATTAATATAAAAATTTAGATAATTACATCAATTCACAGGTAAAATACTTTGTTTGTAAGTTTTTTTTTAACTTGAAAAATTAGTGTATATGCAGTCATACCAATGCAATGGTAAATTTTAATTGATCAAAAATCTGGCATGGTGTTCCCTGAGAATGTGTTTAAAAAGCTACAGTTAAAATTTGGTGCAAATTGATAGAAAATTGTTTCGAGAAAAACACATTTAAAGTAAATTTAATTCAAATAGTGTTATCACGTTTTATTGTAGAACATTTTTTTTCTAGCATTTAAAGGATTGTACGCGGTATATTTGGAAAAACTATATTCTTTAATAAATTTTGAAGGATTTGATTCAAATTTTTTTTTGTGAAAAAGAAATTTAAAGGTGATGTTACCCCTTAATCAAATTTAATTTTTTACTGCTTAATTATACAGTGCTATCTTCTTTCAGAGTGTTTTGTATTTCATGCTACTTAAAATATAAGTAACGTAGCATAGCAGTAAACCAAAATAAACTTATGATAGCTCAGATTCTTTTCAATTAATATGGGAGTGCGAGCAATACGGGATGCTTCTATGAATTGTAATGTGCGAAAATTTCATTGTAAGTTTTATTTTCAATGAGGGTAAATTAAGCTAATTCAAAACCTGCTGCAAATGGAAATTTTTCGCTACTCCAAATGGAAACATCATTGTTTTCACGATAAATACAGTACTAAATTATTATATTTATATATTTTCTATACCACAGTTTCATTATTTAGTTAATTTTGCTCCAAATAAAACGAAAATCCACTCATATTTACATATTTTAATTTGTTAATTTCTCAGAAAAATTAAAAGTGTACCTTTTCACCGTCGAATTTTTCATCGATCGACCATGTTTTCCAATGAAAAACACAATAAAGGTGACTGTTGGATATTCGTTTTGTTTAACATTTATGTCGTATTTCTGGCTAATTTTTGTTAAATTAAGTGCTAATCTTTATTGTTAACGGAACGTGAAGTTTTAAAATGAAATATAGTTACCTATTTCGTGAACAAAAAGGACTTTTCTGAAGTTTCTGCAAATGCTTCAATAGGAAACCCTGGAAATATGATTTTTTTGGAGGGATTTTCCTATTGTTTTAAATGGGAAAGGAGAAAAGACCAGGAATAGGAACAAATCTTGAACTCAAGAGCAACTCAACAAGGTTTTGGAAGCCTTTCTTCGCGGTTTCACTTACACTGTTTGTCTCCAATTAGAAGCTTCCCTTGTCTCCATTTGGAATAATATGTTTCCAATAGAAGCATTTTACGCTCACATATTTTTCTTGTGTTTAAGAAGTTTTCAAATTATATCTAAAGAATTTTCACTAAACAGTAACATTCTAGAAGAGCCAAGGAGTAAATTTATGTAGGGGAGACAGGGGTTGAATTAGCCAGCAAATGAAGCTTTTTTTTCGCGAGTGGCTTGTGAAAAAATGATAAGTTTTGTCTAATATTTTTATGTTTCATAAGCAGCATTAGGATATTGGCTATATGAAACAGTGTAGTTCAAAGTTTTAAAATCCTTGGCTTTTTCTTGAGAGGATAATGAAAAAAGTATGGCACATTGGCTACACTTACCCCTGCCTGGGTAGAAATAGCCACTTTTGGGGTACTAATTGCCACTAGTTTCCCAGATGAAATTTTAAACTGGAGATACCAAATATTGTTTCACTTGATACACTGAAGCCCACTGATGCTAAATATGTTACTTAAACCTAAAGAAAAGGGCTTTAGCCAACTTTTTTAATGACACTCTTGTAATTGAGGCAAAATGAATGCAAACATTCTGAAAAAATCTATTTCTCAAGTTGCTCATACAAATGGCAATATTGCTTGGAATATCAATAGCACTTTTTCATCTAACAATTATCCATCTATTAGTGAAAAATCATTGATAGTTTTAGCCCGCCACGGAAGAGTGACTACAACTGCCCCGAGGGCTGTTTTAGTGTTTTTCATCTTATATAAAAAAGTGGATAATTATTATCCAAGTGAAAAATATTTTTTAATTAGGTTTATTAAACCAGAAACGAGGTAAAACTATGAAATCTTGACTAGAAACTCAGAAAACCAAATGCTGGTCCAAAAACTGTAACATCAAAACTACAATTTTATACCCATTTTATAAAAATGCTTCTAAATTGTAGGATAACAGGATCAGAGTTATAAATATTTCTGGGAATATGGGGATGTGTTCCTACTTTCATTAAAAAATACTTTGCTCGATGTACATTTTAAGAAAAACGAGAAAAATCCACTGTCTACTTTTACCCCTGGCTATAGGTACCCCGGTCTCCCCTAATGCTTTTCAGAAAAAATATGAATTTAATATGTTGAATCTTCTGTCAAAGTTAAAGAGTCTGGAAATGGTTTTGAATCAGGAGATTTACCCTAAGAGGACAACAGGCGTGTTTTTTTTTTGTAATCCATGAACAAAGAATTGAGAGAAACACTTTGGCAAAGTTTGAACCCGATCGTTAAAAAAATAGAATAGTCTCAGTTAATTTCTGTCATGGGGTATTCGGGGTATTCCGTTAAAAAGCTCTAAACTTTTAAATGCAATTTTTTTTGCAGCATATGAATAGTTGTAATACAAACATTATTTTGTCTAACATATTATTATTTCAATTGAATATATGCCTCAGTCAGATGGAAATTAATTAATTTCCTTGGTAATCTGTGTTGTTTTATTTCATGTGAAAAATTAACACAATTTGAAACGGAAGCGATAAATGTCGAAAATGTGAAAAGCTTAGAAAAAAAACTCCATCAACTTTTTTTGTTGACCAAGTAACAACTGTTGAGAAATAATCTTCGATTGGTGACAAAAATCCCATGGACGTTTGTGAAAGAAAATTGGTGTGCATTGTATTGGGTAAATTGCCCAATGAATTAGGAGTGTCTCTGTGATTGGTCTCCACGAATTCCATCGTCATCGTCAAGTGGAAGATGAGGTCCAAATCCAGGAGATTGTGATCACTGATGTGACCACGTCTTAGGGCATTATGTGCATTTAGGCATTGTAAGAGGGAAGCTGATGAAGTTGGTGGCTGTTTGGTTGGTGGATCTGTGTCGAAATGAGACTCATAACAACAGTAACAAACAAATAAAGTGTATAATTATAGCAATAATAATATATTTATGTTGAAACCCCATGAAAAGAATTTATTATAGATATTAAAAGGTAACTCTCTGTTCGTTAGGCAAAATGACTCGACAACTTCTTAGCCGAGAGTTCTTTCAACTGCTCAGCCAGGCATTATTTGAAACACTTTCTAGATGGGTGTTGAGAGGCAATTTTCTTGTTGGTCATTTCGACAATTTTACCTATCATCTCACACTCCGCCTGTCCCTTGTCCCACGGACTCTATCTTGCTGTTTTTTGCTCAAGACTCCGGCGTCAATTTCCTCCTAACATTGAGAAATTTCCTCTGTTGAAGTCCCAAAGAGGATATTGCCAAATTTGCATTGATCAAGAAACTTTTGTCTGACCTCAGGTGGATATTCCTTCCCAGCATCACAATCAATACATGTATTAATTGTTTGAGAGGCGTTTTTATCTGTCTTCTCCTCTTCCTCAATCTCCAAGTAATTATTGCTATTATTGCCAACTGGCTGCCTCTCGAGAAGAGCTTATTTTGTACCATCAATGGACACTCCATCTCTGCACAGCATCTGAGAAAAGAGCATCAACTAAATAGACACCTATTGAGTTTGTTTATTGATTGACGGAATTGATATGTGTTTTAGAGATGAAGATTACCACTTTCTTGATGTGATCAGCTACCAGAAGTTGAGATGAAGATGAACAAGACATTGACTACTGACATCCTCCTTCTACCCATCATCCAAAGAGGAAGAGTGAATTCCAAAATTATTATAGGTAATTGAGCATAACTTTTATCAAACTCTAGGTAATCCATGTCTAAACTGCTAAAAGATTTATCTTTTAAAAACATATACTACATTTGTTCTCTATTATCTTTATAATTACTTTAAATTTAAATTTAAAAGAAAATAATACTATAAAAATTATTTCATTGATTTTATGGAAGAATTCTGAGTTATATTATGCAGTAGAGAACGCCTTATCGTACCGATTCTAAATCAAATTGTTAACGCAAAGATAAACTGTGCCAAATAAATTTGAAATATATTTGTTAAATACAGATTAACTTTTTTTTAAAAGTGTTGCTTGGAATCTTAAAATCTAAGTTTATTATATTATTTGTGTCTCTAATTTTTTTGAATATGCTTATAATCGAATAAAAATACGGATGTTTCTTTGTTTATTATATCGTACAACAAATTTCCTGAAATCCCTTGCCTTTTCGGAGATCTTCCAAGAATTTTCCTAATGCATCTCGTTTTTAAAAGTGTCATACAACCTCTAAAAGTTGAAAATCAAAAACTTTATGGAATTTTGAGAAACAAAAGAAGTGCCCAATATTGTAAGCTGTCCGAAATTTGGAACAATTCCCTTAAATCTTGTGAAATGCGTAAAATTATGGGAACAGTAAAATATAGAAAGAAAAAAGCAATTTACATTTCAATTTCCTTCAATGCTGCTGAAGGGGAGGGGCTCAACTAAAATTTGAGTTTTGCAAAAATATTCTATTTTAAACGCTAGAAAAATCTATAGGTGAAAGTGCCTATGCTTTGCACTGTCCCAAGATTCATAATGACTTAATTTTTCCTATATTTCTGAATGAGGGCAGATGCACATTGAGAGTGCAAATGCTCACCGTCACCGTCAAAGCTTCACCGTTTTTTTCTTAATTTACGCATTTTCATTGCAATTCGTACGCAAATTCTCAATCATCGTATTACTTGATCTTATACTCTGTGACACTAAGTTTTATTTTTTCAATTTTCTTGTATTATCTTCATCTAGTGCCACAGAGTATAAGATAGAGTATTACGGTAATTGAGAATTTGCGTAAGAATTGCAATGAAAATGCGTAAATTAAGTGAAAACGGTGAGCATTCGACTGTCAATGTGATTCTGCCCTAAATGTGACTCCGCAATATATTTTAGAAACAGGACACTTCCCCTTAGCTTTTAATATATGTGTGCGATGAGCCACATTTATTGAAAAACATAGGAAAGATTTAGTGATTGTAAAGCTTGGAATCGTGTAAAGCATGGACAGGACACTTTCCTCTAGAATAATTTTGAATCAAAATTTATTATTTTAGATACCTAATTTTGATGAGGTGATATCGGTGATACATTTGTGGAGCTCAGAGGCAAAATGACACAGATCCTATGCTTTAGCCATAGGATATGTGTCATTTTGCCTCTGAGCTCCACATTTATGTTTAGTAAACCTAGAGGAAAATCTAACAAAAAGGGATCTTTTATATTTTTTCGTGCTCCTAGAATATTATAGAGACTCGGGAGATTTCTTATCATAGTACTTTTTTATAATAATAATAATAATAATAATAATAATAATCTTTATTCATTCATAGGGCTTAGAGCCCTCTTTTACAATTTGATGCATTACAATGATGCTAAATCTTATTGAATATCAATCACTGTGTGCGATGGATATACTTCGACACTGAATGATATCCAAATCAAAGTCCTGTGGTGGGGCGGGCTGATCAACATGCCTTCCAAGCAGGACAGAAGATGCTCGATGACTGCAACTGAAGTAGTCAGAGCGATTGAAGAGCTCAACCGGTTAGGGAGCTGATAATACGGCATTGATGGCTTGCACAAAGAATGACTGATGTGGCAGTGCTTCATGATAAATCCTATCAGTATGTGTGTTCTTGCTGGGAGTTCCACACTAGAGTTGTCCCCATCCAGACTCTCATTTTTACATGTTTGGCACCGGGCGCGATTCGATCTCACTATCGATCGAATCAGGGATCTCTCGCGCCAAAGACCCAGCAGTCTTACCAACTGAGCCAATGAGATCCCCAATATAGTATAGTTTTTATAGTAAATATACTGCTATAAAACTTTTCTGGAAATTATTTTTCTCTAATAGTGTGAAAATCCTGGAAAATGTGGGGACAAATATTAATAAAAGTAATGTAAATTGTGATATTTTGAGTCGCTTTATTAAATTCTTTAAGAAAAATTTATTGACTTGATTTATAATATTATTTTTTATTATGAATTTATACCTATAACAACTTCACAATTTTTTCCTTATTTTCAAGCAAAATGAATTTTTTAAGTGATTTTCCAAAAACCATATTTGCTATAATAATACTGGCTTCAGACCTAAGGCTTAGCCATATGGCTTAATTGCTCTCATTTCCTATCAATCACGATTTTTTGGAAAAAAATTACTTAGGATTGGACTATCAAAGGGAAATGACATATTCACATCGAACAGATTGGGCTTTTTTACATAGTCATTGCTTTTTTACTCCTTCATTGCTTTTTTACACGCGGAAAAAATATTCGAAAAATTGAGGCATCAAACCAATTTTTGCATCAATTTGATCTTTTTCCGTTCTCTGAGACAATATTCTGTGAAAAGAAAATGATATTTTAGTGAAATTAGCCAAATTTAAGTACCTTGAACAAAAAGCAAAAAGCAATTGCCCGGTCAATTGCTTTCTCTTGACAATTCCAAATCACATAGTCCGTTAACATTCTCTATTTGAATTCACTGATCGAAATTTCATCGACCACCATCGAAATCAGCTGATGCTAGGAAAAATCAAAACAAAGGAAATTTTACTCATAAAACTTCTGTGAAAACTTTTGAAATGTATTTAAAATGAGTCTAGGCTTAGTGAAATTAAAGTTTAGTATAAAATACATGTGAATAATGTGAATTACATTGTTTTGAATAACTGAAAATATTTCCCGCCTTGGACATTTTACTTACACTAGATGGCGCTGTTCCCAGTGAATTATCTAATCGAAAAAAAATGAAGGTGTCATATCACTTCTCCATTGCTTCTTTGAAAATCGATTAAAAGAGCAATGGACCAGTCTGTTCAATGCTATTAGGTTCTCAAATAGTAATAAAATTGCTTGCTATTTAATATTTTGACACCTTTGGGAACTAGACTAAACCTCTAGTCTGAAGCCCGCTTAAGAATATAGCTCGAGAAAAGTTTATGTGCACATTTTTGCTCCTTTTGTCTTAAACCATTTTTAAGAAAACGAATTAAAAAAACAAAAACTATTTCGAAAATCCTAAAACAAACAAAAGAGATCTAAAAGCGTTTTAAAAAATACTCACTAGTGCCTAAATTTTCGGGAATTAAATAGTCAAAATTAATATCTGTAGTTAGATACTTCAAAATTTTGAAGCTTTTGAAGCTTTTTGTCTTGTGAGAATTTTTGCGAACTTTTTGTTCAATGTTATTTGTATTTATGTACAGATAATCGTTAATCAGAGCAAGTCACACTCAAATCATCCATTTTTTTCCCAATGGAGATAGGAAAAATTCCTGCCTCCCTCCAAAATTGAACTGGAGACCTCTCGTTAACTAGACGAGTGCTCTACCAACTTAGTTATTAGAGGCCACATGCTCTGCTTGATTTGCTACACGACCTTAACCAATTGCATTGTGCACTGCAATCGCTTACTGTCGGGGTTGCAAGATTTGGAAACGATATGGTGCGTACAATTGAGCCGGCAGCTCATGGTACCCATGAGCTTGTCTTGCTTTGTCTTGCTTTCTTTAGAATACGATAGGTTAATTTTGAATCAAAACTTCTTCTGAAATTTGAAATTTTCTCACTGTTTTAGACGGACAAAGTGAAAAAGAAGACCACAAAAAAACACAAAATCTACTAGAGTGTTTTTCATTGTCCTTTTCATTTTTCAATCTGAACAATAAAAAAATATCAAAGTTCAGGATTACATTCGATTCATAATTAACTTATTGTAACCTAATCGATTCAAATTTTAAACATTTAAAAAAGTTCTGGAAGGTTATTTAAGGTAAATTTTAAGTTAGGTCTCTTTAGAAGTTATCGAATTTTGAATTTTTCGGCTTGTCACTTTTTTCGAAAGATTTTCGACCATAAGCTATAGATTTGGTCAAATCGACGAAAGAAATTCGAAATTTCCGAATAAGTTAAACGTGTTTCGCCGGTATTTGGTCAGACTTTAGAATTAGTCACAATATGCTTATTGGGAGTATATTTTGACGATTTCAAGTATCAATTCAAACCAATTTGAAGTTAGGTTTGATACTTCCATTTTGCCATCTTTAATACAATTTTTGTTTCGTATTACTTTAACTCATTCTGGAGCGCAGCATAAATATGCCGCAAGTCAATTTAACCATTTTTAATCAAAAATATCTAAGCTCAGGAATTAATTGAAGTCCTACAAAAAATATCTTACATTTGGACATCCTTATAGTTTGTAATCATTCACAAGAATATGATTTTTATCAGTTCTGAATAATTAAAAAACATTGTTTTCACAGAATATTCATATGCTGCTTTGGGTAATCAGAGTCCCAAAAGAGACGAAAGAGTTAAAGGCATAAACAAATTGGATATCCTCAAATAAAATACTTTAATCAATAACTAATGAATAGGTCTTTATAATTAAAACCCTATAGTTCAAAGATTTATCTCATTATAATTGAGCTAGGAGGTTGGTCAATAACACATCAAATATGAAGATTAAAGCAGTTAAAAATTACGTTAAATACGGGTTTTCAGTGCCGTTAAAATAAATTAAAGTCGATTAATGCGATTTTTGAATGATTATATTCATTCCTGTAATAATAAAATATAATTAGCAGTCATATATCCTGAATTACAGTAGGAAACATTCCATAAAAAATTATTTCTCACATAGAGAAGAGTGATAGTATATATTTCAAGAAGAATGTATTTCAAAAAAGTATGAATACAAGTCTCAAAACAAACGTTAGTAAATGCATTATGAGCACATGCAAATGCAGAGAGGAAAATGTACGATAGAGGTGGGAAAATCGCAATTTCCCCGCGGGAAATGGATTTGTAATATGAATCTGTCTGAAAATGAATTCATCGCATCGATGGTATCATCCATTGTTCCATCGCGTTGGTTCTAAATTGAAAACAACCCTTCATATTCCTGGCACCAAAATGATCGCCCAGGATTGAAATTCTAACAGCGTTTTTTTTGCTCAACAGCATGAAAGCCATACTTTTAGTCAATGCTTGGTAGGGGCGATGGATTTTCTGCGTTTCGCATGAAATGAAATTTTCCCTTGAATAAATATATACATAACAATGATGGTCGATTACATAAGTGACAAAATTCGAGGGCCTGTTGACATGTCGGAGGGTGAAATGATGACAGGAAAAAAAAGTCTATTGCAAAAGTCGATACTCGACTCCAATAGCAGCTCGTATGCGTATCAGCATGAATAAAACATTTTCCCTTTTGTCCCTGGTTCCCTTGGAAAATTCAATTAGACTCCCAAGAGGGTAGTTTTGGGTCTGAATTTGCCGAAATATCCAACGAGGGTTAGAAATTTCACCAATGCCATCGAAATATGGCCGGTTTGCCATTGTACTGTAATGAATTTATACACGGCAATTACACATGGAATAACTTCAACAATTCATACTTCCGAGGGTGGCTTTTTTTTTGTTCCTCGATGGGTTTTTCAAAGAGCACCCCGAGAATCTAATCCCGAATGGGCGTCTCGCTGTATCCTCATTAAGAAAACCGAAATAATGGTCCCTTTTCCAATTTAATTGCATTTCTCTTCCATAGGAAAGTTTTTTTATTCTCCAATCCCTAATTAAATTCACACTGTAAATTGAAATGACAAAATTATGTCTTAAAAGTGATTTCCTCAAGAAACAATGCCAGAAGGAAGTTACTAGGAAGGAAGTTCAGAAAGGTTTCCGAATTGTCTTTGAATTGAAGTAAAATGTATTTTCTTGTCAATTAAAATCGGATTTGTTGTAGATTTATCTTATTTTTTCTTGCATCTTGGTGAGATGGATTAGACACAATATTCCTTTTATAATCTGAGCCATGGTCAAGTGGAATAGACTACGCGGGATGCTTCGAATGACTTAATTAAATCTTCTGGAAATTTTTAGTATATGTTTATACACATTTAAAGTGATTAAGTACTTTATTTTGTGAAAAAAACATTAGAAAATAGCCCACTAATTAATTAATTACCTGGAGCGCTTCGTCGCGGCACTCCCTAATTGGCGGGAAATCTTCAGTTCGTCATTTTTAACTGAGAAAATACAACTAAAAAAAAATTATCTCATTCGTTTTTTTTTCATATTTAAACTAAGACAACCCGAAGAAAAACGTGAAATCATAATTTATTCAATGTTTTTTTTTAAGATGCTTTAATTTTTTTGCAATTAAATATTACCTAATGGGCTAAAGGGACATACTCGGACATTTTAAGTTTACGAAAAAACTTTATTGACTTAGGAATAGTAAAATTTTGACAATTTAACAAAGTAATTAACGACCACAGGATAATACTATGGAGAGGACGTTCGAATAAAAAATCTGTTCCAGTTTTCATGTAAAATAATTTTCCTTAAATTGAATAAAATGATTGCAACTGGTACTCGATTCTCGGGCGAAGCACGCACTTTTATAACGAATTCAATCACTTCACGCATCTTTTAATTGATAGCTCGTTATCAAATAGATGTCCAATTGCGCGGAGCTCACCAAAAAATCAGGAAATATATTCACTACCTTTTGTTGAAGGACATTTTTTATAGCGATCCTTGGTGATTGTACATCTCTGAGGAAAGTTCAAAATGAACTCACTAAATGAAACCCTCAGAGCTTTTCACTGATCATGGAAATTTATTTTTTCACTCTCTACCACTGCACTTCATCACTAAACACTACTTACTCCAGTTCATGGGCAAAAAGGTCATCCTGGCCTTAAGAACAGTTCACCAAATTTTATTTACACTCTGGAGAACAAATAAAAAACACATGCATTAAGGAAACTCGATTGCTTTTCAATTTTTAACGTCGTTTTACTTTCTCCTTAAAAAAAAGATAGCAAAGCGTCCCAGCTTTGCGGAATGCTCGAACTCACAAGATAGAGCTTACCGTGAATTAGTTTTTTTGCATGATCTTTGGTATTACTGATCTATTAGAGATCAAATTGATTCATAAATCACAAAAGCATTTGAAAATCAAAAAATCGGTACTTAACCGACTCATTACCGATGCAGCCGCCGGGTTTGAAATTTCAATACCTCTCAAAAAAATCCAAATTTAACCAAATGGGGTGGAAAAACACCCTTCCAAAGTGGTTGACATTTGACCTTCAATAATTCAAAATGGCGAATTTTCCGTTCATAGGTATGTTTGGGCAAAATGTTCGCCTGGACTAGCTCTAAAACATATCCAAAAATCATTGAAAAATCTTGTGCCAATTTTGAGAAAAACCAAAAAAACATGGTTTTAGGGGAGGGGAGGGAAATAGCAGAAAAAGGGGAAAAATGTCTAGGTTTTTTTATTGGAGGTCATCGAAGACCGGAAGTCGATATCTCTTACCGTTTGACCTCTAGCTCGAGAACAAATTTAAGGTCAAGTAAAAAAAAATCCGAAAAAATTATTCAAAATCGGTACTTAACCGGTTCATTACCGATGAAGACCGATACATCCGGGGTCAGAATTTCAATACCTTTTCAAAGGATCCAAATTTAACCAAATCGGTTGAAAAATGGGCCCACCAAAGTAGTTGACCTTTGTCATTCAATAATTCAAAATGGCGAATTTTCCGGTCATAGGTATGTTTGGGCGAAATGTTTGCTTGGACTGCCTCTAAAACATATCCGAAAATCATTGAAAAATCTTGGGACAATTTTGAGAAAAACCAAAAAAAACATGATTTTGCAGGATATAGAGGGGGGTGATGGTTATCTAAGACTGGAAGTCGATATCTCTTACCGTTTAAGCTCCAGAACAGTGAAAAGTTGAAAAAAAGACGATTATATAACTGCTCTCTCTTTGAGTTCGAGCAGTAAAATGTTATAGTCCTTCCAGACTATCCTTAAGTTCTAGACATAAAGAAAAGCTTACGAACACGGGGTGTCAAAATCACCCGTAGGGTCAAAATCACCCGCACTTACGGAATTATTTTGTAAAACTGGCTTAAAATCTGGATAAAATTTAAAAGGATCAATAGATCTGTCCAACTAAAAGTCTTTTTAAAGACATTCAGTATAAATTGAATGAAATTTGCACTCTATATCGAGGATTATACAGGACTTTCCGATTTAAAGGGGAACAAGCAGCGTGAAATCGGAATCAGAGACTTGAGATAAATGAAGACTAAACCAAGTATATGACTACCTTTTAAAAATAACATTATATGTGAGTTTTGTGAAATAACTTAATTGATTGTCATATATTAATTCCACTATGCTATGGTTATAACAATCAATTTATAGCAGTTTATAACAGGTGATAATAGGTATTAAGATCTACTTCAGTATATTGACTAAGGGCCTTGACAGACAATTAGCCGAGAGACGGCTTAGCGTAATTATATTAGAAATAATGGTTAAACTACATTTCCAACATTTTCCACTAAGTCGTCTCTTGGCTTAAGTCGTATGTGTGTCTAGGGCATAAATCCTCTACTTTAAATGATCTTTTGAAAACACTTAGACACGTTTAGTTATTTGACCTGATAAAGGGAAGATTTTATACTAAGTACCAAGCCTTGATTGCATTGCGAACAGAACTAACGTAGCTAGATTTGAGTTTAGTCTCATCTCGGTTTTAAGTCCCAAATGTATTCAGGCTGATCTTCCAGAATATTTGGCTTGTTAAATTTGTCAGCAAAGGTTTAGCACATACTATCATACACTATAAGGGCTTAGAAGCATCGATTAGAGGTTCTTTGCTTAAATTTCCTTTTCCTGATCATATACCGTAAAATTTTTGGCTAAATATTCTTGAAGATCAGTTTGAATTTATTAGGGATTTGGGACGTAAAATCAAACAACCCGTACAAGGTCTGAAACTTCAAGAAAACTAGACTAACTTTGAAACTACAAGGCAGTTTTGCTTGGAAGGATTCAAATGATGATAAGTCGTGAATCAGGGTTAAATCAGGAACTGTTTGAAATACTGGTAACGAAATTTTACAATAAAGTATCATTGCACTTCATAATAAATAGCAACCACCCTCTCCTCGACTTACCAACACCGACCACATAGGGGGAATTGCGCTGATGAGTAATCAATTGGTCAGGAAGTTTAGAAGCATTTGAACGTAAATATATATTCTAATTCTTTTGCTAAATCTACATTTTGAAGACTTATTTCGGAGACAGCCATTTAAGCACTCTATCAATTTCAGAAATTAATAGCAATTGCATTCTGCGTAGCTTCAGAAAGCTGTCCCATGCGCAGAACCCAGACACTTCCATTTTTTGCATTCAGCATTATATTCATGGTCGCTTTTGCCACATCAACCGGACTGAAATAATCCAAAAAATAAGTTACTAATTTTTGTTTAAAATCACTTTTATATACTCTAAAATCAAACCTCTGAGAAATAAGTTCTTTGGCCAATGCTATTGACTTCTCAGATGCCATAAAAAGATGTCCAGGTTGGAAGGCATTTTCATATAGTTCGGAATTTGTTACCGTTGGACACAAGGTGAGGAATTTGATACCTAACTCTTCACGTCCAAAAGCGACAGCTCGAGTATAGCCTATTACACCAATTTTTGAAGCAACATAGGCCGGACAACTACTCAGTCCTATTAATCCAGCATGTGAGGATATGTTTATAACTGTTCCACCTTTTCCTACACCAATTTTCATGTGTTCTATAGCAAGGCGAGTGGACTCAATAACACCATATAGATTCACATTCACAACTCTACTTGGATCACCTTCATTGAAGATACCAGCAGAATTTACAACAATGTCTAAGCTAGGAATCATTTTCAAAAATTCATCATAGCACTGCTTTAGTTTTTCCTTTGAAGTTACGTCTACTTGAAAGTACTTGATAACGGCATTGGGATAAGCGCACTTCCAATCACTCAAAATCTTTGGTTCTAGATCATGAATGTCAAGAGCAGCCAGATATTTAAGTCCATTCTTGAGAAATTCTTCAGAAATTGCTCCTCCAATAGCACCAGATGCTCCAGTAACTAAGGCACTTTTATTTAACACAGACATTCTTTTTCAATTTATGCTCACGTCAGCAGTTCAACGATAAATGAAACAGGTGCGTTTAGTTTCCAGACTATATTGGGCAATTAAACTTGTGTAAAAACGTGTTAATAAACCTTATTTTTTTAAGATCATTGTGTTATTTGCATCAATTTGCTTTTTACTTAAAACTTAATAGGTTCTAAGACATATGTTTTTGTTGCGTTCATCATTTACAAAAGTATTTAAACTAAAATTAAAGATTATGTACAATATCTTTTTCTCAAATACAATAAGGGAGACTGGGGCAAAAATTCACAAATTGAAAATTTGAAAATTCAATATCTTCCAAGATCTCCAAGATAAAAGAGATAGCGGCTTAAATTTTTTTTCCATAGATGGCCTCCATAGACCTTCTTCAAAGTCGTAAGTTTCTTAAAATTCAAATGAGGATTTCAGAAAATAAAAAATATTGAAATTTTAGCCCTATTTTTGAAATGTTTTCCTTACAACAGACATCAATTTTGACCTTACTTATTTTCCAAAATTGATGCACTGGTGAATATTTTTTAAATGATTTGGATTCTTTGTATATAACACTATTTTAGAAATTTAAAAAGATTCTTTTCTCCAGAAATCCTTTTATGAAAAATGACCACTTGGGGTAAAAAGTAACAAAAGGTATGTAGCAAAAAGTAACAAAAACCGAAGTAATTTCTGATGTCTCACGGCGAGATAAAACGTCATTTCCGCATCTCGACGCTTTTTGTTTGCATTGGTTAAACGATTTGCAGTCTCTTGTGTGTTTTTTTCTAAAATAGCTTGAAAAAGCACTTTTCTCGTTCAGATAGAGAAAACTGTGTTTTAAAAAGGTGTAAAGGAATAAATTTCATATGAAAATATGTCACCTAGCTATTTTTTTTTTAAATTTATGAAAGCCCGTAATAAAGCAAATCAAAATGTGATAATATCCCATACCTGGTACTATTTGCCCCAGCATTTTTGAAAATGGTCACAAAATTACCTTTTAGAAAACATCACGATAAATGTATTTCCTTACAAAATAGAGGAAAATAACTTTCACAAAGTTGTAGAGCAGTAAATTTCCTATAAAACTGCACTAATTAGAAATTTCTGGGGCACTAGGGTAGCTTATAAAAAAATAAAATATCCGTTTTTTGACTTTTTGCCCCAGTCTCCCCTACTTAATTCAAATCTAGAGTTATCATTTAATCTTTAATTTTTCTTGAAAGCGATAGGAAATTCCGTAAACTAATTAGTGAGGAAACGCATTTCCTCTGCCGTTAATCCGGAATCAAGAATAATCAAGAATAATTTCGTACCGGTGCGTGGTATGTAAAATTAGGTGTGAATATGTATGGCCAATGAGAGAACCGTGAGTGGCAGACCTGTTGACTCCCTGACTAAAATCATGAAAGTCAAAATCCCAAAGAGACAAAATCCCGAATGTGCCAAGATTCCGAATGAACCAAAATCTCGAATAGCTAAAATCCCGAAAAGCCAAGGTCCTGCTCTGATATCCAAAATCTTGAATAGTCAAAATCTTTTGAAGACAAAATTAAACTAAGGATAATGTGTGGGTAATTTTCCATAATTCTGAAAATTTCCAAATACGATTTTGTGGAAAAACTTAACTTACGATTGGATTATTAGGGATAAATGACCTATTAGGCTCTCAAAAAGCAATAAAATTGCACGCTATTTAGGATTTTGAAACCTTCGGGAACTAGGCTAAACCTCTAGTCTGAAGATCGCTTAAGAATAGCTATGAGGCTTTTAAGAATTTCGGATTTTAGCCTTTTTGGGATTTTGGTTTTTCGTAATTTTAACCCATTTGGAATTTTGGCCATTTTGGAATCTGGTTTTCGAAATTTTAGCGTTCGGGATTTTGTATTTTTCGAAATTCTGATCTTTAACTTGCGGGATTTTGGCTGAGGTCCTATCGTGGATTTATGGAACTTACTTTTCATATTAGTTAGAATTTATGGAAACGCTAGATTTAGCTGATTTTATATTCATATGCGCTGAGATAACTTTACTAAAAATCCGATTTCAAATCCAAAACAAATTTTTAATTTAAACAAATCTAATCTAATTTTAACAATTATGCTTAACCGGTAATAAATCGGTAATAATTTTTATCTCTTTGTTTGTCTTTTAAAAAAATCATTTTTAAGAAAGGATAAGTGAAAGTGTGCTAAAATGTATATAACAACTATTAAGATGACCTCTATATGCTCGGTTTATATTCAAATTTTTCAATTTTAAAAAATCACAATTAACAATATTTATGTCTAAAATGGATTGATACAGATTTTCAAATATCGCCTCATTATAAAGGACTCAAACTTCTATTATAAAGTTGGAGATCGAAAAAATTCTTTATTAAACAAATTAAAATATATCTATATACATACATATTACATATACATACATGTGTATTATCCAAATCCTCATTTTCTTCTCAAACTATAAGTTTGATGCTTTTGTCATCCAGTAGCATCTTGTTTTTTATTATAAAGAATCTCTTGTGCAATTTTCCATTTTAATGAGGAAATACGTAGGGGTTGGGATTGTGACATTGTTAGAAAAAATAATTTATCTTTCGGTCTTCTGTTCCGGGTGCAATTACAGAGAAATCGCCTTACCATGAGAAGTCATTACCCAGAAAATTGGTGAGGAAATTTGAAGGAGTGCCATACGAGAGGAACTGAAATAAGACCATGGAGAGGATAATCCTCAAGCGACGACATGGAATTCATTTTAATTTCGCTGCATTCTCTATGACTTCGGAGGGGATGAGTTGAAAATGTCAGTGAATGTGTCGAAGTGATCCTCAAAAATGCCCGTCAAATTGTCAAGTGATTCTTGAGCGCTCACCATGAGTCACATTGGAGGGTTGCTTGCCTCGAGAGGCGCCCAATTTGTCCAGGAACGGGTATGAGCATTTAGCAATGAGGATTGGCAGAGTCTTGAGAACTCACAAACTCAATTTTCCCGCCAACATATAGAGATCTTGCCACCGAAGCGGAAGTGAGAAGTGAACAAGAGGCTCAAAGTGACTGACGGATTGAAAGGTGGGTTGGGGTTGGAATTGGGGGTGGTACAGCAATTGATAAAGTTCATCGTTTTCTGACATCTTCTAGGATTCTTCTGGGGATTTTCTTTATCCTGAGTTTTTAACTGTTCGTATAAAAGATAGATGTTTAAATTTCATACACCAATAAGAACGCTATTGGCACAAGGTTATGAGAATTATGACTCAAGTTCCTAAAGTGCCAAAATAGTGGTTTTCCACCATATTATTTTAAAAATTTTACCTCTATGGTATTCAAGTTTTTTCTAACTAGTTTTTCCTAGTTTTTCCAAACAGTCTAAGATATCGATTTAGGGTTCTTTTTATTTTTAATATAAGTCAGATGAGATGCTACAATTTCAAACTCATGTGGCTGAAAGAAAGAGAAAGAAATGACAGATAGGGTACAATGGGATAAATTATCGACCACTCAGAATAAAAAACGAATAACTCGCAGTGGGCAAATTTTACCGAGAGCGATTTGAAACTAAGATTTCGCAGAGTATAGAATTTTTGAGATTTAAAATCTCTGTTAACTTGAAAATAATTATCTTTCAAGTATAATATTCACAGGGAAGGTAGAGGGTATAAATAAGTATCCAAGAAGCGAATAAAATGATTTTTGTAAAAAATCGAGTTGTTCGACTTATATTCTGAGTAGTCGTTATAATCTGACCTAAATCGGACTTTTGATATTTCGTCGCTGTTTCACTGTTTCAGATAGACAAAAAGAAAAGCAAGACCGCGATAAAGTATAAGGCATACAAAGAATACTTCGTTCTTGTTTTTATTTTCATTTTCCCATCTAGAAAAGTGAAAAACCATAAAATTTCAATTTTAACGGCCTCCAGATTAGAATGTTTAGCCTCTTTAGCCTAGTTCTCGAAGGTGTCAAAATTATTAATAGTAAGATATTTTACTGGGTTTTTCAGAATTGAGTAGATCATTTTCACTTAATAATCCAATCCTAAGTTAAATTTTTCCAATAAATCTTTAATGGTGAAAAATTTAAGAATGTACTCGTAAGCCATATGGCTAAACACCTTAGATCTGCACTGAAGGCCATATTAGATTCAGTCCCAAATTATAATAACAGCTTTACAACGCAAAAGTAAATGGGATTTTAACGACTGAGACTTAAAAAATTCGGGCTATATGGTTAATCTCGATTCTGAACCCTTATGCTCTTCTATAGACAGACGTACGGATTGAGCCGAGAGATGACTTAATGGGTAATTGATGGGAATGAAGTCTAATCAATATTTTGACTATAATTACGGTAAGCCATGCCTTGGCTTAAGCCATAGGCGTAAGTCTGCACAGCACATACTCAGAGAATTTTTTGAAGTATCCGGATTCAAGACTTATTGTATTGTGATTGGTGTCACAATTTTAATACTACAACTATAACAATTTATTTTTCAAAAATAAGTGAATTTGGAATAATTTAAAATTCTAGAGTGAATTGAAGAAATATTTAATTAATTTTAGGATATTTGTGGTATCAATTATATTGAAACCGTAGTTTAAGAGAAAATGTTTAAAATGGATTCAATCCTTATTTGAGATTGATTTTTAGAAATCGTAGAATTAATTTTATCCCACCGCGGTTTTTTTGGAAGTCCATTTTCTATCCGTTTTCTTCTACATTCTATAACATTGTATTATTTGTAACATTCTTAGCATATTATGACCAGCGCACAATAACTTTTGTTTGTAAACATGTTTTCAAAATTTCCCATGAGAATGAGCGCGATGACTAGATCTAGATCTCACTCACTCTCATTGAAATGTCAAAAACATGTTAACTAAACAAAAGTTATTGTGCGTTGGGCATTATGTTACAGACGCAGCATTTAAAAAAAAAAAACAGAAACTATGTTAATATGCTAACGGTGATATCACACTAGGATTTTTCACGTTTTAATTTTAAATTCAATTGAACCAATTGAGTATTAAGATTTCTAGAATTTACTTGAAAATTCTCACAGCCAGGATACATTTTGCAAGAAATTTGCTCAATTTTAAATAGTGCCGCGAGCTTTTTGATTGTGAATGACTCCGGAAAATGTTGGATAGTACATAAAATGTCTTAAAAGTCACCTATCTGTTATTCAAAAGGATCCCCAAAGCCAGAAGAAAAGGTTGGAAGAGAAAGGGCTTACGAAACGACTCTCATACAATCTTGTTCAATATCTGTATGAAGTCATGCAAACTGGAGATTTCTTAGCACAATAATTTCCTTCGAATGACTTTGAAGCAACTTTGCAAATTACTCCCGATACTGAAGCTTCACAAATAATATTAATTACGAGTAAATAAATTTAATAAGAACAATTTAATTCAAAAGGCTACTTGTTGAACTGCAATAAAATTGAAATTAATGAGCAATTTTAACATTTTAATTTGCTGAATTGACATTTATTTGAGCAACCACATTTAAGCTATTTTAACATATTTAAACGTATTTTAGTGGACCAAGTATTAGTTTATATTAATAAATAAATGAAGATAATATCAATTTAATTGGTTTTTAATGTAAAATAACGCACAGGAACAATTCATCTGAAAATTATATTGAATTTACAAATTGAAAAAGTCCTAGTGTGATAGCACAGTAAGTAAGCTATTTGTTTGTAGTATAATATGATAGAAAAGATATTAAATTCATATTAAATAGCATGATACATCTAAGCCATTTCAAATTAACTACGGCTTGATTTAATCATACATAGCATTTCTTTATTATAAAGTATAAATACGGATTTAAAGTATAACTAAATTTGAATTATAACTGTGCAACTGAAATTATGTCTAACACCATTCCACAAATCTCTGAAAACCGTAATTTTGATTTAATATTGGTACTCTTATATACACACTAAAAAAATATTTTGTAAAGTATAAAGTACGAAAAAGTTCATAAAAGTTCATTACTTTTTTTTATATATGGGAACATGATGTAATTTGGAACCATTTATAATTTGGGACACTTCAGGTTTTCTCACTGTTTCAGACGAGCATAGAGAAAACAAAGACCCCAACATAGAAGAAAAAAGACGATTAAGAAGAAAAGGAATATATTTCTTCCTTTTGAATGTCTAAAACGTCTAAAACAGTGAGAAAATCTCAAATGTCCTAAATTGTAAATGGTTCCAAATTACCTCATTTTACCCTACACTGTTCGTAACATGATCACTTGACGAGCATTTTCTGTTCTTTTACAAACATTTGTTCGTACATTTTTGTTTGCTTGACATGGCTTGACAAAACTTTACAAACAAATGCCAAAATTTTACGAACATTTTTCTGCGTGTTTATGAATAAATTTTTGTAAAAGTATGAAAAATGCTCATCAAATGATCATTTTTACGAACAGTGTTTGTGAAAAAGTACAAACTTTTACGAACTTGTTTCTGGGTTATACGATTTACGAGTATTTGGTAAGTTCCCAATAGAAATTCACAAACATTTCCCGTCAAATAATTTCGTCAGATATCTTTAAGATTTTTGCAGAAAATATCTACACCTCTGCAGAAAATCTGCCGAGAAATCTGTAGATATTCCTACGAATTTTATTTGGGCTTGGAACAAAATTCGTCAGAAATTTTTGCAGATTTTTTGACGAATCCTGGTGCATACTCTGACGAATTTCTGTAGATATTTTAACGATTTTCTGTAGATTTTTCTGCATTCCAGACTTTTCAGACGGCTGTGTCTGAAAAGATGGAATATTTTTTACTGAAGTTTGCAAAATTCAATAGAGTAATTCTTAGTGATATTACAGTGTTTAACACAAAGAATTCTGCGACGCCGTGTTATAAGTACAGTATAGTGAAGTGAAAACTTTAAGCAGAGTGTTGACCTAAATTTCGTGTTTTTGTATCATTCGATTGGAGATTTTTAAGAAATTAGTATTTTTGCTCGCATTTTTTTATTTATCTAAAATGTTTAATCGGTAATGCTTGTTAAGCAGAGCATAATATTTTATTTGTAACTGCCACAGTTTCTTGATAAATCAACTATATTTTTGTTGAGACAATGGAGACTATGCAGATTTCCAATGCAGAAATTCTGCCGAGACTCTACAGATTTTCGGCAGAATTTCTGCCGAAAATCTACAGATTTTCTCTAAATGTACTAGAATATACCGTTACAATTCAAAAAACCTCCGAGTAAAATCGGCAGGTAGAGCAATGATTTGACGGGTTACGTACAATTTTACGAGATGTTTTTTCTGTGTAGGATGACATTCTTTAGCAGTATTGATTCTAGATTGTTCCGCTATCGATTATGTTCTATATTGATACCTATTGATTTTAAGATATTTCGGTTGTGGTTGTGAATAATATCCCACTGGGGTATTGATTCTAGCCTATTGAGATATTAATTCCAGAGTTCTTTTCTCTGGGATTCCTAAGAGACAGAACCATAAAATTTCACAATTCTTAAGAATTAATTGTCTTCATTCTAGAATCTTAGGACAAAATTCCTCTGAAATATCGCCCATTATACATTTATTAAAGTTAAATTATGAGGATAAACCTCAGCTCTGCCTTAAGCTACCTAAGTTCAGATTTATTTTCTCATATCTGGGAAAATCTGTAGAAATATTTTTTTCAGTAAGGTAAACCATTCTTCAATATCGTTGAGATTTAAAAGACAAGTATCAAATTTCACGAGGATTTGTCACCTTTCCCCAAAAATGGAATTGATATTTTTGACACTGGTTTCTCTTGTTGCCGAGGTGTTATAAAATTAAAGTAAAATAGAGCAATAATTTGTGTTGAAATATGCTTCTCTCTTGCCTTCGGGTGTCAAATTCTGTGGTTTTTATCTCTTCAAATTTTCGGATGAATTGGATTTGATAGAAATACTGTGGTGGTCCCTTTCTCGTCCCATTTCGACACACAATGGATTTTTTGGGTTTTTAAAATTGTATTAAAATCTCTGGATGTTTCAGCATCACTTTTCTTCTTGGGCGTCTCACTCGATGTATTATTTTCAGTATCCTTCTTATCATCGGATTCTACTCATACCCCATATCAGGGTGACAAACAAAGAGTCTCACCATTACATAGGGGTTGCTTTTGACGAAGGGTGAATATGTTGCATTGACTTGCGCAATATTACAGCATGGCAGCCATTATGTACAGCTATGATCCCGCCTCCAAAAACCGTAATATAACACACCAAAGTACTCAGTCCGATGGTTAAATAAAAGACCCTCCTCTCTTCAGTTCAACACTTTCACCATCCCCGTTGCCTTATATTTCCTCAACATCAGCGTATTAATTCACTCCCGACTCAGACTTCGAAGGGTAAACTCTGGGCTTAGTACTTCCAGCTTTAAGAGATCCCATCTCTTAACAATAAGAGTTGCTGACTAACATATTCTAGCAGAGTGTATTGATTTGTGCCTAAGCTGGGAGCTTCGACTTAATTGCGCACAATGTCCATAGATGGCTCTGTTTATCACTCCCCACCCTTTACCATCTACCCTCCGAGTAAAAGAATGGATTTTCAAATATAACAACTCATCTCGATTGCTATCAAGTCACACCTTTCATTTTTTTGGAAGAATATCTCATTTACAGCATTTGAGGTGTCAAATTGTGGCTCAACTTTCATTCAATAGATCGACAAGGATAGAGATTAAAACCAGATTTGTGGGAAAGGGTTTTAAGGATAGAAATTAAAGAATTTCTATTCAAAAATATTAACATAGGGGCAACTGAGGCAGTTTCTGGCTTGAGTATCAAAGTGATCGTTCATTAAGTTTTTTTTACAAACAGATTGCTCTAGATCAGAGACGTGCAAGAACCGTTGAAATCGAATAAACGTCAAATAAAACATGTACGTCAATGGTCAAAACGCTACTATAACAAACTAATTTTGACGTTAATTCGGTTTCAACGGTTTTTGCACACCTCTGCTCTAGATAGACTTAGGATTTAACTCTTTCGCGTCACACTTTTATTCAGCAGATGAATTCATGTAAAATTGAGTTTTTCCTAATGCTTTATGATCAAATATAATAGTTCAGAGAGGAAAAAAAAATTCCATTGCGTGAAAACTCGGAAAAACCCCGGGTCAAATATGACCCTATTGTCCTCAAGGGAAGTGTACATACCATTTTCAAAATCTATATCTCGGGCTTTTTAAGAGTTTTTTTTGCTTTAAGTTATTAATTTGGCTGAAACCATGGCAAACTGGATTGTCTTGATGAACACTGTACTCCTGGTGTTCAAGGAATCTTCCTGGTAATCCCTTGAACAGTCACTGTCACAATATTTTGAGTGGCATTTGGCAAAAATAAACTTATCCACATATTTATTCACACACAATACAATTGCACAATATGAGACTCTTGCAGAATACTCTAAAATATTGCAAAATATGTTATAATTCATCAGATATAAGATGAAATGTCCAGGAGCAAGATGTCCCACCTGCTTTTCACAAAGAAAAACAATGTCCCAACTACATTTCGCTGCAGGTTTGGGACGAAAGACTGTTACCCTTGGGGACAATAGGGTCATATATGACCCGGAAAATTCTACACGCTTTTCTGGAAAATTGAGAGTAGTTTATTAGGGCAAATAAAGCTAATTCAAAACTTGCTCCAAATGGAAATTTTTCGCTATTCCAAATGGAAACGTCAATGTTTGCACGATAAATAAAGTACTAAATTATTATATTTATATTTTCTATACCACAGTTTCATTATTTAGTTAATTTTGCTCCAAATAAAGCGAAAATCCATTTATATTCACAAATTTTAATTTGTTCATTTCTCAGAAAAATTAAAAGTGTATCTTTTCACCATCGAATTTTGCATCGATCGACCATGTTTTTCAATGAAAATCACAATTAGGTGACTGTTGTTTATTCGTTTTGTTTAACATTTATGTCATATTCCTAGCTAATTTAAGTTAAATTAAGTGCTAAACTTTATTGTTAACGATACGTGAAGTTTTCAAATGAAATAATTACCTATTTTGTGAATTAAAAGGGTTTGTCTGAAGTGTCTGCAAATGCTTCAACAGGAAACCCCAAAAGTATGATATTTTTGGAGAGATTTTCTTATTGTTTTAGGTGGAAAAGAAAAGACCAGGAATAAGAGCAAATTCTGGACTCAGGAGCAACTCAACAATGTTTTGGAGGCCTTTCGTCGCGGTTTCACTTACACTGTTTGTCTCCAATTAGAAACATTCCCTTGTCTCCATTTGGATTAATATGTTTTCAATAGAAACATTTTACGCTCGCGTATTTTTCTTGTATTTAAGAAGTTTTCAAATTATATCTAAAGAATTTTAACTAAACAGTAACATTCTAGAAGAGTCAAGGAGCAAATTTATGTAATTCTCTTCAGAAAAAATATGAACTTAATATGTTGAATCTTCTGTCAAATTTAAAGCGTCCGGAAATGGTTTTGAATTGGGACATTTACCCTATATCAAAGTACAATCAGTATAGCAATATACAATCTTTGGATATTCTATTTTGTGTTTATAAAGAACTTTTTGCTGAAAAAAATAAATTAATATAAAAAATTTTAAAAAAGAAAAGTCATTTCACAAAGTTCGAAATTCGTGATTTTTTATCTCAAATATTTTCTTTTCCTGAATATCTGGAGTCTTGAGAAAATTAGCCAAGAATCTTACATCCTTCTATTATGATGTCGTGCACAAACCGATAAATTTCAATTAATGTAAATAGTTAAAAAAAATGTTTTTTGCTCGGGTCATATATGACCCTAATGACGCGAAAGAGTTAAATTGAGCTAATCAGTATTGATATTTTCTGTAAGCCAAATATTCCAAAAATAGGGCTCAAAATTTCATTATTTTTTATTCTACATAATCCTTCCTCGAATCCCTTGAAACTTTGTAAATTTAAGAAGGTTCATGAAGGCTATCTATAATAAAAATTTCAAGCCTCGGTCTCTTTTATTTTAGAAAATAGTGAATATTGAAATTTTCGTTTTGACAAATTTTGCCCCAGTCTCCCCTATCTGCTCAGATGGATTCTCAATAAAAGATGTACACATGATTTTTAAGATAGATAGAACATTTGTATTTGTTATTATTATAAACAAATAAACCCGATTTTTTCAAAATTAAAATGCATTAGATTTAGATTTTTAATTACTATATACATTTTTGTAATAAAAACGTTCTATCCTAATAGTAAATGAGTTTCCATAAATGAAAAGTTACCTGTTTGATATTATTTAAAAAAAAGTACAATTAGAGAAATATAAGCAAGGAATTATATTTTTAAATAAAAATTAAAAAATGAACTTTTTACTAGTATATTATTTGAAAATATTGGATATTCAATAAAATATTTTCTTAAGTTTGTCAAGATAATTATTAATAGAAGTGTCTGGAAAAAAAACATTTTTTTTTACAATTTTTGCTCTGTCTGATAGGGAAACGCGGGGCACTTTGACTTGTGGCACCTTAAAGTATCTTTATCCTCATATTTTGAAATGAAACTGGACTTCACTGTGATATAATTGGATATAATTCAGCTCCACAAATCTATTGTGAACCTGAACTTTATTATAATAAGGCTCAGTTTCATTTAAAATTAGAAATTTTTTTCAAGTTTCAAAGGTATCCCACTTCCCCCTACGAATTAAAACACTGAGAAAAAAGGAGGTGCAATTAACTTTTTTTCCTCGTAACTTTAACACTTTTTAGGTGTAAAAATATATCAACATTTTTTAATGTTAATTTTACACCTTTTTGAGTGTAAAATTGACATGAAAAAATTTAACTTTAACCCATAATACACCTAAAAAGCATAATATTTACACCGATTTCGGATCAATAATTCAGGGTAAAATAAACATTTTTGAAATGTTATTTTAACTTTTTTCGTATTTCTCTCAGTGAACACTGAGAAAAAAGGAGGTACGATTAACTTTTTTTTCCTTATAACTTTAACACTTTTTAGGTGTAAAAATATATCAACATTTTTTAATGTTAATTTTACACCTTTTTAAGGGTAAAATGAACATGAAAAAGGATAACTTTAACCCCTAATACACCTAAAAAGCATAATATTTACACCGATTTCGGATCAATAATGCAGGGTAAAATAACCAATTCCGGAATTTTATTTTAACCTTTTCGGATTTCTCTCACAGTGAAGATACATAGGGGAAACTGGGGCACCACCAAACATGGGGTACCACCAAACACTAATTTTTATTTCTAAACTACTTGGACTATATCGACCACTCCTTCAATCGACAAGCATCCCTATAGTGCTTATAAATTCCTATAGGTCTTATCCTCTGAAGTCGAATATCCTATTAAAAAATCGCACTGTTTGGTGGTACCCCGTGTTTGGTGGAGCCCCAGTTTCCCCTAAGTGAATTAATGAAATTTAAGTTAAGTAAAAAGTCTCTGATTTGTTTCCAGATTAAAATAAAAAAATCTGTGTTTTATAATAAAATATAATTTTTTTATATTATAAGTAAGTTTTTAACCAACTTTCTGTTGGGATTACAGAATTCAATCAGCAGCTGTTTTATATGATTAGCAAAAGAACAATTCTCAGTTGACAAAACATTTCGAAGCGCATTCGGGAAGCCACACACCACGAAAAAGAGCGGATTATCCCGTTTCTCTAGGGCGTCGAAAGAGACAAGATGTGGGTGCGAAGGGAAGTTTGCAAAGAGTACTTTTGAGCTGTGGATTAACATTAAAGTAAATACTTTGCTTTTAAGTTAATCCATTTCGAGAAAAGATTTTCTCCGCGAAATCCCCAAATGAGTGCGACACAAGGGCAAAAAGTTTGTGTATTATTGCTGGGAATGTTAAGTTGAGTGCATATGGAAATGGGGATAAAGGAACTCTTTTTTTTTTATTCTTCCATCTCTCTAATGCTCCTCCAACTCCTCAAAAACAATCGACCCATTTGTCATCATTTCCACTTTTCAGACACTTTCCGCCATCCTCGGACATGTTAGGATTACTTCTTGTTGTTTTATAGCCATGCATTAACGCCTCTGTAATTAAAGAGTAAGAGATACTTAAGTTTCTCTCAAACAGAATGTCCGAAGGAAGACCCTTGGGCGGTCCTGCCAAATTATTACATAAACATTGCTCATTTGCATGGTGACTAAACCCCAAAGTTCCTTCTGAACAACTATACAAGAATTCCATCAGGATGATGTCTGTTGGTTCCGTTGGACGGTGATCGAAAGGATGACCCTCTAAAAGCATAATTCATTAGCGGACCTGGGCACAAAAAAAAAACCTGACACAAGATATTGAAGCCCTAATAGTGGCAAATGTTGAGATAATTTGCAAGTAAAAATCAACGCCCCTTTCGCCCATTTGATTTATTGACTCTCGCGGAGAAGGCACGAGGAGCATGGATGGGCTTTTGTGTCTTTTTAAGCACTCACTGACTTCTTAAATGGTGTTTCTGCGATCATCATCAAGATGTTAAAATTGTGCATCATCCACCGACTCCTCTGCCAAACCATCCGCAAAGGGATTATCAATTTAGAGAAGAAGTAGTTTAAAAGAGGAGGTTGTTAAATTGTTCAAATATTTCCCTTAGAATTGGACCAAATAAAAAAGGCAAATGGTAAGCCTAGATACGCTTATAAAGGTGTGATCATTTTATTACAAACTCGATTTGAGATCAAATAGAAAGGGTTTTTATTTTTAAATAATGCCAAAATAGTTTAATAATTACTAAATCGATACCCAAGGGAGAGATATTAGTCGAGAAATTGTGTACACCACTTCCAGCACTTCCTAAATTTGTATGGAAAACGTCAGAGACTTCCACACTTCCGGAAGTGCCATAGGTGATTTCCAGCACTAAGCACTTCCGACGTTTGAATTTAAAAGAAACGACTAAAATCTAATTTGAATTTTCTTGAATAGTTGAATTATTATTTTTCATTCTTTTGGATATCGTTATTGCATTTTAGTTCAACTGAAAATAAATCGATACCTCATTTAGGTTTAGGCTTTCAGTTTAGGACTTTTATCTATCACAGTTTCAGATATTATCGACTTTAAAGCCTTTCAGAAACGTTTGTCCATTTAGTAGGTTCTAAAGTCGATTATCAGTCATAAATTATAGCAATAATTGGATCCTTCATAACGGGCATGAGTTTCGAAAGTTAAACGGTAAGGAACCTCGTACTTTCCGAAAAAGATTTAAGCTTCTAAACTTGATTCTTTAATTAGGGGCAGTAAGTCATGTTATTTTTTCAATTGCTGGATCTGCCGTACTTTTATTGGAGGTCTATCCAAAAAACCAGATGCACCTCTTCTAATGAGAACAGATCTCATTTTAATTTAACAACTTCTACGAATAATTTTCGATCTCTGGACTAACAGCTTTTGACTCAAATGTTTATTTTCCTTGGATTTTCTGAATAAACTGTATGTAGGTTTAATCGCATTCATTGTCGTATGTTTTTTATCGAATAACCTGTAAATTTGCTAACTCGCGGAGCGGTCCCTTTAGATAAACGACTATTGGCACCTTTTATGAGGAAGTATCGTACTTTGAGCATTACTAAATCCGATCCCGAAGAAATTAATGCTCTTTCAAGACATATTTTTAAAATATCACAAACTTCCATACCGAATTAAATTCTGACAATTAAAACCGCAGATATGACAAACTTAAATACCCTTTTTACCTTTACAGATGAGGTCAGGGTGGTCGGATAATGTTAAGTTTTTTTTTTAATCGAAAACTTTTAGATTAAGCCACAACATATTAAAATTTGAGACCCATTCTTGCTATATAGGTTGAGTTATTAACCCTTTAACAACGAGACAGTTTTAGCTGACCGAAAATCAGTCATAAAAATGAAACCGATAAACGAAATCAGTAAAAGGTCTTACATCTAACCTTAGAAAAACCAGCAAAGTCTAATTTGATGTATTTTTTGTCTTTATGAACGATAGGGACAAAGATAGCCCCAAAATTTAAGTAATTTTTCTGATGATACCGCAATGACTGATAATTTTCACTCTAATGAAAAATATTATCCTTGAGTATTGTAGTTTCTTTAACGAAAATGGTTTCGTTTAAAAAAAATTGTAAGTATGAAAAATAATTAAAATCAATTTTCAATATGAGAATTTAAAAAAGTTAAAAAAATATATAAAGGGTACTTTTATTTTTTAATTCTTTAAATTTAATTATAACATTTTTGTTATTTAAATTGTTCTTATCTTTATTAGACAAAATAAATTTCTGAACTTCCTCAATGAAGTTTTTCATAGTGAAATTTACAAAAAAATCGTCATTTCTGAGCTTAAAAAATTACTGTATAGAAAATAGTTGGCGACTTGCAAAAAATATCCTATATAGATTCCTTCAACCTTCTACTTTGCAATTACGTACTAAGAGAAAAATAAGTTTAGGTAGTCAGGAAAACTTATTTTCTTTATGGGACACCGGTGTCCCAATCGTCCTTAAAGGGTTAAGGAAACAAAGTTTTGGCGTACTTTAAAATTTGGGTTACAGGTGTTAGAGTTCACCCGATATTTTAGCTTTTATGGAAACCACATGTTGACAACTTTTTCTATTTTTTTCTTTTCAGAAGCATTTGCACTACAGACGTACGGTACAGGGCGTAGCGGACACGAAAATCGTTTTTCATCGAGTATCATATCCGTAATCCATGAGTTTCGAAATGTGCACATTCATAGTTAAGACCCAATCTGACGCGGTGAAACTCAGCTAGAATCTTTAGCTACCTAAATTGCTCCACCCTCCCCTGAGGGATTTTCAAATTCAAAATTTTAACAGTATTCTAGGGTACACTCGATTAAATTTAGGTGTGTCTGGATGAAATAATTAATAGAAAATCTAACAAGATTATGTTCTTAAAATGGCGTTATTATTCCCGTTATTTATGTAAAGCTTTTTACAGTATGTTAAGGCCTTGACAGACCTGGGGATTAGCCGAGAGACGGCTTAGCGTAATTATATTAGAAATAATGATTAAACTACATTTCCATTCTTTTCCACTAAGTTGTCTCTCGGCTTAAGTCGTAAGTGTGTCTAGGGCATTACGTTGGCGAGTACAGCATAGGCAGAGCACTCGATCCACGGCGTAAGATAATTTAGCCGGATACGTCAGTAGAAGACCTGAAATTACTTATTTTAAAAATCTTACAGGGTAAAAGCTTAGACCTCTATATTAGACGTATTTTTTTTAAAATCAATAACTGCAATTTCTATTATGTTATTCTCATAAATAGGTATTTTGTTTAAATAGTTATAGGGGAAGTCTATTAGGCTTCGAATGTACTCTGGCTGCGATTGCTTCATGTTTTTCACATTATAGTAAGGCCATGTAACTCCGACGATTGCAAAACTCGGATGCCGCGACCGATTTAACTCCGATACATCCACTTAAAATATAATTTATATTTTTATTTCTGTAATTAATTACTGAAGTATCATATTATAACTATTCTACTTTAAGAAAAACCAAAAATTATATTTTTATCGGTTTAATAAGTGGGTAAAAGAAATATTTTTTAAGCTCGGGTCAGCTGGGTTGTGTACTAAAAATTTAATTTCTGAGAAAATTTTGCTGTTGACAGCTCGTCGCTGGAAAAAGTTTAGTGTTTTTTCTATATAATAAAACATTATTTGCAATCAAAATTATTAATAAAAGTTAGTGTAGTTATTGATCTACAAGGTGAGTAAGAGTTTATTGATAATATAAATAATTCATACAGAAATAAGTGATTTTTGTGAATGTTTACATTTCGATGCATGTCGGATGCGGTGAAAGTCAATGTTTTGGTTCAGAATTTGCATTGTTCAGGACTCTTTTTCTGTTTCAGATGCCAAAGGGAACAAAAGAAAAGACCTATAAGGACAAGCCCGACTCTAAGGAAGGTATTAGGAATGCCTTGCAGTGTGTACGAGATGGTTCTACCATAGCATATGCATCCAAAACATTTAATGTCCCAAGAACAACACTGCACAACAAATTGTCTGGCAGATACCCGGAAGAGTGCCCCAATGGCAGGCCAACAATTCTTTCAAAAGAACAGGAAAAAGAACTTGTCAAATGGATCCTGGGATGTGCGGATGGCTGGCATCCCATCGGGAAGGAACAAGTTCTGGACAGCGTTAAACTCATCTGTGAGGTCTACAAAATTCCAAACCATTTTACAGCTGGAAGACCCGGAGACGTTTAGTTCAGGAATTTTCTTAAGCGTCATCCAGAGCTCAGCATGCGCAAGCCAAAATCCTTCTCATTGGAAAGAGCTACTGTTACTGCTGAAGACCTCACGGAATGGTTTCAGAATTGTCTTAAATATTTCACAGAACACAACCTTCTGAGCATTTCACCAGACCGTGTTTTTAATTGCGACGAAAGTGCCTTCTTTTTGACACCGGAAGATGGAAATGTCCTGTCCAGGAGAGGTTCACGTGTAGTTCCATCTCTTAAAAATTCAGGACCGAAGCAATATATCACAGTACTCCTCAGGGTGTCAGCTACTGGCGAACTTGCTCCTCCAATGGCTGTTCATAAAACTGACATTACTCCAAAAATTGCCATTCACAACGCAGAAGGATGGAAAATGGGAACGTCACCACAGAGTGGCTGGATGGATGGGCTACTTTTCTATGCTGGTCTTTATTTCCCGAAAATTGTTTTCCAACATTCAGAGGAGTCCATTATCAATAACCAGCACGATCAGGCCACCGACAATAATCCTTCAAATGATCCAGTCATCCCTGGAAACCAACTCTCTGCAACTTCTGAGACTCAACCGATCTTCGACACACTAAAACAATGCTATTTCTGGCCAGGAGAAATTCCAAAACGTCGTCAGAAGAAGAGGGTCAAAGCCAGCAATGTCAAACACCAGTATATTGTATCTTCCGAGGAAATTATCGCGGAACAGGAGGAAAAATTGAGGCAGGATTTACAAAAAAAGAAAGAAATTGCTGAACGGAAGTTGACCAGAGAGAGGAAAAAAAAAATAAGGGCAGAAGAAAAGGAGATAAAACTAAAGGAGAAACACATGGTAAAGGAAAAGGCTCAAATGCCAATTGAAGCTGAAAAGAAAAAACGTGGAAGGAAGTCAGCCAAGAAAACCGAGGAAAAATCAAAGAATTGAGTGCAATCTTAAAATAAATAAAAATATATATAATTAAATAATAAATTAATGAAATGAATTGATGGAATAAAACTCTAAAAAAATGTTTTTGAAATAATATCTTCTCATTTTTATGCATTAAACTTTTCCTTAAAATGAGCATCCGAGTTTCATCGAATTCAACGGAGTTACAAAAAAGCATCGCAGTAACATTCTTGCGCATATATTAATATTATCGTAATTTTATTAATTTTCATCAATATTATTGCTAAAATTCTATTTCTATTATGATTCTAAATTAAACAAAGAATAATTCTATTGATTTGGAATGGCGAAAAAAATATTTCATCAGTCCAAAAACAAGCATTAAAGTCGCACTCAATGAAAAGTATCCGGATTACCTCTCTTTACTATATGCCTTTAAAAGAATCTGACTTGTATACGCCAATATCGTTTATTGGATAGTCTTAAGACACATATTTCCTGAAAAAATAGGTCAGATTCATTAAAGGAATATATGGGAATAATATAAAGTGTTCGAAGCCAGGGTATGTGTGAAGCCTAAAAGACTTCTCCTGAATCGGTACACACACATTTAACAATTTATGGCAATTGAAAAATATGAATAGACTCGTATTCTTTATTTTAATTATTAATTTGTTATCTTTGATCTTCGGCTTTTCTTTTTTTAAGCTTTTGAAGATGGTCTGTCTAATCGTAAGATTTTTTCATTGGTTTCCTTGTAAAATTTGCCAGAGATCAAAATATCATGCACTTAAGAATCTCAAGAGAAAAAATTGAAGAATGGGTGAGTGAATGAATAGATTGGAATGGGGAAATTGAGTAAAGAAACGAGAAAGCAATTGAATAAAGGTTGTGAATGAGGAGTGAATTAGGAGGGGTGAGATCCTTGAGCCAAAGGAAGAAGTAAACTCAATCGAGTGGACAGTTTACATTGAATGTCATCACCATTTGCAACACCCTCCTTGACACCCAAAGGACCATGATGCGGAAGCAGTTTTCATATTATTTGCACCCCTCATGCTTGATTTGGATTTTTTTCTATTGAATGTCCATCGATGATTTCCCCAAGTTCCTATATTGACACTCCAATGCACGTCAGAAGCCTCACCATTCTAATATGATTTGTAATATTATTCGTAATATTGAATTCTCTGTTCGTCCCCAATTTTCCACAATGAGCCACAGAGAAAAATTTTTATTTGAATTTTGAATAAGTTTTTTTCAGCCCTTCTACTGACTATTGCAACTTTGTGACAGTTTTTCTTGGGGCCGATCAAGGTGTTTAGTGAGTTATGGCAAATACTGAGGTGGTACAGGAAAGTGCCAAGTGCACAACCAAGAGATTGCTTCTGAAGACAAAGAGGGCAATTTGTCAGGATTTTATGAATGTAACCCACCAATCCCTTCGTCATTTTCTGACACTCACGTCCACTTTCAAAGTAGCCGCGAGTGATTTTGCTCAGGGGACATGAATGATATTGCTCTGGACGCATCGGGAACAACTGAACAACTGAGACTTATTGATCTTTAGGGGCTGATCAGTCTCAAAACGTATTTTTTTTTTCAAATTTCATATTTTGTGCTTGTAAAAAAAATTGAATAAATTAAAGTACTTGTACGTCACATTAAAAATGACATTAGGAATTGATTTTAGGGTAGGGGAAAGCTTTAAGGTTTCGCACACACTTTCGCTTCGAACACCGAAAATATTCTTCTAATGAATCTTATTCGAGAGAAATTTTTTGCGCGTAGGGTGGAATCACCACTTATCGCCAGAGTGCCAAACTTTTCGCCACTTATATTGAAATAGCTATTTTTTGCGATTTGTGATTTACTGCTGCTACGTATAGAGTCGAAAAATAATAATTATTCGTTTTGGATTTACGATTTTGAACATTTTTTAGAGTAATATTTTTTGCAAGTGTATCGAATCCAATATTTCTTGCCAAATATACTAAGTGTCATCAAATTTTCATCAAGCAAAAAATACGTTTTTGTATCAATCATTTGCCCATTGAATATTTAATTAGACTTGTGGAATACAGAAAATTCGTATTTAGTTAATTAATATTTCATATTATATTATTTTTATATAAAAATGAGGCATGGCGAAAAGTGGTAATATTTTGGAATGATTTTACCACCTGTCACCTTCTCTTTTCAATAAGCGACGCTAACTTCACTTCGCAGATTGTCAATTGTCAAATATGCATTTTTGACTTTCTGCAATAGACCTATAATTTGATTTCTCAAATAAAAGTAAAGAAAAATCGTTTAAAGTGAGTAAAAATAAGGTGATCACGAGGAAAACGAAATGCTGAATGTATTCTTTTCATAACATTGCCTAATATAATCGAGTTTGGACCTGTTCAAGTGGGTGGCGAGAAGTGATTACAGAACTGGCGAAAAGTGGTAAAAAGTGGAGACGAAGTGGTTACTTTTGCATTGATAATAAAAATCAGTTTTTTAAGCAGTCCAGGGTTAAATTCTAAGACTACGGTTTTCACGAATAAAAAGTCAATACATCTAAGTAGTTTTGTGTAAAATTTGAGTTATCTTGTAATAAGAGTTCAAAAGTTATAATAAAATTAATTCCTCTTTTTCCTAAACATGGCGATAAGTATGGTTACTGGGTTACTCCATCCTATGGTTTTTTTTTTGGATGCATAAAGCCATTTCTAACGTTTTTCTTCGGTCCCGAAAACACGTATAATCCCTGTAAGAACTTGAACCAGAAGCATTAAATAAGTTCTTAATAAAAGGATTAATTTATTGTCAGAAGTCCTTAATTAAAATCTATTATTAGCTCTAAGTATACCAGTAGTACGTAGTACTACTTAGTAGTATTTAGTGCCGTAGATGCGGGTGACTTTGACCCCCTACTGTTTGTAAACTTTTATGTAATTCCAATGTTTGGGGAGAATCAGTTTGAGGAGAATGGGGAATCAGTGGCGCAATAGGCAAGACCGTTGACTCTTGGGCGGATCGATTCCCTGGCTCGATTCACTGTTGTGAGTTCGAGTCCCGCCCGGTGCAAAGATCTGAATGTTTAGAAAAAGACATTTTTACTGTGATATAACGTAATAAAAATGCACCGCCTCGCCCAACAACTCCGGGAGCATGGAAGAAGCATTCACCATACTACGGGAAGGCGCTCCTGGGCGGTCTTCAATGGA
Organism: Phlebotomus papatasi; assembly: GCF_024763615.1. Lineage (NCBI taxonomy): Eukaryota > Metazoa > Arthropoda > Insecta > Diptera > Psychodidae > Phlebotomus > Phlebotomus papatasi. The sequence goes on along the minus strand of NC_077223.1, from coordinate 27,342,385 downwards.
CTTCGCAGATTCTTCCAACACGGGATATAACGCATTGTAAAAAATGATTACCTTGTAATAAATATCTCGATACGATTAATAATAATGTTTGAGAAAGATTCTCACTGATCACACATGGTAGATCGGATCGGTAAAGACCATCCTTAAGTTTTAGAAGTAAAGAAAAGCTTACGATTAGGAGGGGGTCAAAGTCACCCGCCGAAGGACAAAATCACCCACATCTACGGTACTTAACATATTAAAAAGTACTTGTCATATTTATAATACAAAAAGAAACTATTTAATTAAGAACATGTACAAAGGCCTTTATTAATTACTTAGTGCTAAGGCTGAACCAAGTGATCTTATTTTCACTATTCATTACGAATCACTGACCTGACATGATTCACATTTTGATAAATTTTTCTATTTTTAAGTAGTTAGATGTTCTATAAGTCTTTAAAATTAAGTAAATGAATTAAGAAATAATTAAATACTTAACAAGTACTTAATGCGTTATCCAGAGTGTTCTTTCATCAGAAATTTGGGATTCATATTTAAATAAATTTTTATGTTAATACAAATAAAATATAGTTATTTTTGCAAAACTTTTTCCAATGGATAAGGTAAAATTAACCCAAAGATAAGAAACTTAGTGTCCCCTTAAGATTCTATGCACAGAAGATACCTTCCGTAGCTCTAGTTGTTTATAGGTAAATTTTTCCAATGGTTTTCTCCTCCGTATTTCATGGAGAACGCTCTCAAGAACGACGATCGGAAGTGAAAGGAATTCTCATTTCTGGGATGAATAAAATCTGCTCATAAAGAATCTTCAGAGTTCACAAAGTGGACGCGAGGTAATACTGTAAATCTTCTTAGAATGCACTCTCTGGGTAGTTCATCGAGAGAGGCTTGAGTTTATTTCACGAAGCACTACAACTACTGGATCTCTCTGGAGTGATCCTCGAGGTTCTTTGTCGGCTGGACGATGTGTTGCTGAATCAATTAATGGGACGATATCATCGACTTTGCATGGTGGATTGAGGATCTTCAAAAAGCCGCAAATGATCTGCAAAAGCTACCTCTTCACTCTTTTTGGTATGATCTTCATTGGAAGATATTGCGCTGGGGTGATCTTTTGACGATCCTCGTGATAGGCATTAAAGATTCTATTGACAATTTGATCTGATTTAGTTATAGGGCTTGCATTGATGATCACTCGATCATATGATCGTACAACAGATCAAATGGAGGAAGTTGGTATTAGGGAAAAGGCCAAGATGTTGAACTCCTTGCTCAGTGGAGAGGAAAATTCCTCTGGTGTGTACATTTTCCTTTCGACTGACTATTTAAGTGTTACACATAATTGATCCGTTAATGCGTAAATTATTTTTTGAGCCTCTTCAGTGCATCGGTAAAAAACGGAAATGGAATATAAAAAAAAAAACATGCATTATTGTCATGTCATGGCTCATAAAATAAATGAGGCGTGTTGCAAACCTCTCAGACACCTTCAAATATGATTAAGTTCTTGAGTGTGGTACCAATAAAAGTCAACTGTGTAAGATGAATTAAAAGGAGTATATAACAATAAAAATTACAAACTTAAAGATATATTCTTCTCAGCCGGAGAACTTTTTCCAATTTGTCAGCACATCTCTGTGAATCACCCAAACAAATTCATTTTATCAGCGATCCACCGTGAATCTATCCTCTTTCTCCCCCTTGAGCACTTTGCTGGTATGAGATCATAAATTGTACATAAATCATCGATCATCGAAACAAAAGAGCAGTCATCGATCCCCATTTTAAAAGAAACATCATGCTGTTGAAGCTCTTTTTTTCATCCAACATCTCACCATCTTCACATTCCACCTCCTTCATCTCACCACCGAGTCATTTCTCAGTGATTGTAAATTAATCGTGTTAAACGGATTCCAATCTTCACATTTTTTTTTTACCATCCATCCGCCACTCTCAATGGAGATTCAATGCGTCGATGAAAGATCCTCTTCGAGACATTTGCTGGGAAAATAAATTCATTGTTCCAAACATCTTATTTTCATACCACGCGATCCATTGACACGAAATCAGCGAGAATTACATGAGAAGGGAATATCTTGATCGATTGTTGTGTACGTTGTGTATATTAGAATTTCTGATATATATTGAGATGTCATACCCTTCCATCTCCTGAATTTCCCTTATCAGCAAAACTTTTGATAACTAGGAGACTCCAGAGAGAATACAAATCCCTCTATTTTTGAAATTTCCACATTTCACCCTTCAGAAAACAAATTTTTTAGAGCTAGAGGACAAACAGTTTGTAAATAGGGGAAAGTACTCTCCCTTCGAACGTTCATGCCTTCGAATAATGTGAATTAACTTTTGTTTTTCCTAAGAGATTTACACATTTTTATTAAATATTAGTTAGTTTATCATCAATTATTTATGTGATAATTGTGTATAAGTATCTAGGAAAAATAAAAGAAAATTCACATTATTCGAAGGCATGAACGTTCGAATTGAGAGTACTTCCTCCTATACATTTGGAGGCTTCGAAACCTTAAGTTTAGGCTTTCAAAATATTTTGAATGTATTCAAACTTGCTCCAATTTGTCAAGAAATAATGTTCTCTAGAGTCCTTTTACCTTTAACATTGAAGGGTCCTTATTAAGAGTAACTCAAGGGCATTGTTTTATATGTACGAAATACCCATCTAGACAAATTCTAAAATAAGTATTTTTAAATAAAAAATACACTACGCATTTTAGAGAAATCTAAAGAAAGAGAAAGAGATTTGCCTGCTCCAAAATTAAACTAGGGGAGACTGGGGCAAAAAGTCACAAAACGGATATTTTATTTTTTTACAAGCTACCCGAACAACTCCAAAATTTCTAATTAGCACAGATTTATAGGAAATTTACCGTTCTACAACTCTGTGAAAGTCATTTTCTTCTATTTTCTAAGGAAATATATTTATCGAGCTGTTTTCTAAAAGGTAATTTTGTGATCATTCTCAAAAATGCTGGGGAAAATAGTATCAGGCATATTATCAGAGACATAGATACTATCACATTTTGATTTGCTTTATTACGGAATTTCGTAAATTTAAGTAAAATACCGAGATTACATATTTTCATAGAACATTTATTCTTCTATACCTTTGTAAAACACCATTTTCTCTATTTGAGCAAGAAAAGCGCATTTTGAGCTATTTTACAAAAAACACACAAAAGACTGCAAATCGTTTGACCAATGCAAAAAACAAGCGGCGACACATAGCATTGACGTTTCTTTTCACCGTGGAACATCAGAAATTGTTTCGGTTTTTGTTCCTTTTTGCTCCATAGCTTTTGCTACTTTTTACCCCAAGTAGTCGTTTTCAATAAAAGGATTTCTGGAGAACAGAATCTTTATAAAATTGTAAAAGGGACAGATAATCCTAACCGGCTTATGTAGGTGAGATTCTTAACGTGAGCTAACTCGGAGTGCATGCAAATTCGATTTAGAGCTGAAGTTGGGAGACGCCATTCAGTTATCTTGAATCAAATTCGTGAAATTATACAAATTTTGTATTTAAACAAAAATATCAAGGATTTGGATGAACTGACTGAAAAGTGTTATATGGGTGAAATGTAGACCAGAATGTTCTCTATAATTTTTCCATAGAACATGATCTCATCGATTACTCAGAAGCCAAGATAATCGAGGTTTTTTGTTTCTTAACTCGTTTTTTCATCCAGAGTGCCCAAGTAGTCATTTGTTGAACTTCAACTATATCAAAGAATTGTTGTCTTTTGTGGGACTTTCCATTTAAAACCCTATTTTAAGTGTCTTGGTGGAGTAGAGGCAGTCAAATTGGCATCTGAGTGATTTCAAAGCGTTATTATGGGAAAAATCAATTTTTTCACACTTAAACGGCAAAATCGGAGTGATAGCGTAGTCTGAGCGGAAAATGATGTATGGACGAAATGTAGAGACAAATGTGTTCTATAATTGTGTCGAAGTAATCATCAAAATCGGTTTAGCGACAGTCGAGATAATTGAGGTTATGTGATATTGAAATTGGTTTTTCGACTGTGACGCCCCTGGTGTTGGTCCCACGAAGTTCAAATATTCTAGAAAGTTGTAGCATTTGGTGAGATCTTTCGTTTAAGCCCTCACTCATCAAAATCGGTCTCATAGAACTGGAGATATGATTTTTTGAATTTTGTGAACTTTGACCCCTCATATCTCCGGTTCTGTTTTAACCACAGCGCGCATATGCACCATTTTGGAAACGTCCTAGACTGGACTACAACATACTAAAATTTCATTAACTTGCACAATGCCGTTTTTGAGAAAAGTGACTTTGAATTTCGATGAATTTTGACGCTATCACAGCGCCACCTGTGGTGACTTTTTGAACTTCCATCTGAAAGTGCTCATCGAGACGAAACCAAAAAGGTAAAATTTAGGTCGCTATGTTAATTAGAACCGGAGATAGAGGCCGGTCAATGTTCGAACTTTGACCCCTTATAGCTCGGGTCAGGGGTTATGGATCGACTTAAGGTTTTTTTTGTTTGATAGGTATAATCAACGGCTACAACATACTAAATTTTCAGCCCGATGCACAATGGAATTTTTGAGTTATTTAACTTTTAAGATTTAAAAATTTTCTTTTTAAAAAAAGCGCCCCTAGCGGTGGTTTTATGAACTTGCGATGTTAGAAGGGGAAGTGGCATTTCACGAGAGCTTTCCAAAAAGCCCTCACTTTTTAAATTCTGACAATTAGAACCGGAGTTATGGCCATTTTAAGAAATTTTTTTTGGACCCTTATAGCTCGGGTCAGGGGGGTCGGGGGACCTTAAGTTTGGTATTGATGGAAAGCTCTAAGGCCCAGCTATAACATACTAAAATTTGAGTCCGCTGAATGCCATAGGGGCGGAGCTATTGAGAAAACAAAAAAAGGGGGGTCTTCAAAATGGCGGAAGGAGGGGTGGGGGGTGGGGGGTCTATGCACCAAGTTGCAATTTTCACCCGATATATAACCTTTGCCGAAAACCGCAAGTCGATATCTTTTTTAGTTTAGGAGCTATTAAGCTCCAAAGAGCGGCCGGCCGGCCGGCCGGCCGGCCGTGAACGTAACTTAGCCACATATATATTCGGAATCAGGAAGTGGCGAAACACATTTTGGCCAAATTTGAGGTCAATCGGACGACATGAAATTTTGTTAGGATTATAGTAGGTGAGATTTTGTTAAGAATCTCACCTAATATTAGGTCCTACATTTCGTCCATACATCATTTTCCGCTCAGACTACGCTATCACTCCGATTTTGCCGTTTATGTGTAAAAAAAATGATTTTTCCCATAAAAACGCTTTGAAATCACTCAGATGCCAATTTGACTGCCTCTACTCCACCAAGACACTTAAAATATGGTTTTAAATGGAAAGTCCCACAAAATACAACAATTCTTTGAAATAGTTGAAGCTCAACAAATGACTACTTGGGGCACTCTGGATGAAAAAACGAGTTAAGAAACAAAAAACCTCGCTTATCTTGGCTTCTGAGTAATCGATGAGATCATGTTCTATGGGAAAATTATAGAGAACATTCTGGTCTACATTTCATCTATATATCACTTTTCTATCAGTTCATCCAAATCCTTGATATTTTGGTTTAAATACAAAATTTGTATAATTTCACGAATTTGATTCAAGATAACTGAATGGCGTCTCCCAACTTCAGCTCCAAATCGAATTTGCATGCACTCCGAGTTATCTCACGTTAAGAATCTCACCTACATAAGCCGGTTAGGATTATCTGTCCCTTTCTCTGACAAACATTGAAGCTGAAAGTTTATAGCTTAAGGGGTTACATGGGTTAAGAAGACTATAACGTAATGTTTTCTCTAATTTATTTTTCAGTAAAATAAAAAAAAAATTATTTAATTCATGGTCTTAGGCAATATTTAAATTACATTTTCTGAAATTTTGATTTTAATTTTTTTAAAATTAAGCCATTGAGACCAAACTTTTGGAGTTTTTTTTTTTGAAAAAAAAAAATACTTTTCCGTGAACAAGATTTCTCGGAATTGGTACATCTAAAATCCAAAAACCAAATATTTCCTGTTAGCTTATGACTTAAACTGGTCACCTACTCGATTGAGATGCTATAGAAAAATCTGTTATAGTATTGCTATAGAAAGAAATGTCTCATATAGTATTGAAAACAATATTTATATTTTTATTTAGTTTTAAAATGTATACTAAGAATAATTTTAAACAAAACAGAATAGAACAAACCTCGTTTTAAATCTAAACAGCACTCCCATTAAAGAAGTAACAAAAAATTTTATTTGTAACTAAAATATTACAATTCAAACTTAGGATTTTGCTCCAAATATACAACATGTCCGAAATTTAGTACAGTTCACCTAGGTAAAGTTTTTTTTTTTAAATAAAGTAATTCGGAAGCGAATTATAAAACCATTTTGAAAATATGATTAAATTGTTTGTGTAGGAAAACAATCAGTTAATGCAATTTAATATTTAATTTTAAATAAACATGTCAGTCTTTTACTCGTACTTGCTTTTTACATACGTATACTCGTAGTTGTTTTACATACATAATAAAATCCTAAGTAAATAATTTAATTTTGATAAATAAATGTTTTAAAATCGTCAATAAGGTTTTTGCGTAGGGTAATTCCTATGTTTAGATGAATCTTACTCTTATTATTTGAAATTATTTCGAGTAGTTTATTACAAAAAAAAACTTGAAAGTCATAGCTCTTTTTCAGAGCTATCAAAATCTCTCGTGCGGATGTTGAACTTGATATTAATAGATTAATATCGTAGATTTTCCATTAATACCAAAGTGATCTCGAAAGTAGCTTTAATTCAGAATCAGAACATAATTCAGTATGATTTCTGCGTGATCTTTCAACGATTGCATTAAGAATTTTAGGAATTATCGAAGAAATTGACTATATGTTCGATCTTCTTTCAACAAGTATAATTATCTCCTATATTATTTTGCAAGAAATGAGAAACCTTAAATTTTATTTGTGGATTTCCCCCCCAAAAAAAAGTCCCATATAATGTACAAGACAGAATGAATTGAATATGATCAAGTATGAGAAGTCAGCAAATGACACGATGATTGTTAAAATTATTAACTAATCTCTCCAAGTCATCGGAGGATCCCTATAAGAACCACGGAGAAACACTTGGCAAGAGTTGTGATGGAAAAAAATGCGAGACTTTTGAAGAATCATGTGAATTGATGATTTTGATAGATCATCTGACCGTTTGCGCACCAGTGTCGATCTCAGAACGAAATTCCCATGTATTTTGAAGATCTATGATGATGTTTGGTGGATTCTTCTCAAATTGTGCTTGTTGTGAGTGAAGTTAATGATGGGTGTGTCTCCTCTTGGCCAGTTACAAGAGCCTCATTGTGTCGATTGATTGATTATTATTATCGTTGTCGATGAATTGGTTACTGATACGATATTGATTCACCATCTTTTGTTCGCACATCTCTATCATCCGCGGGACGCACCTTCTTCACCATCTAAATGGGAAAATTACCAGCGCCATGGCTTTTCACCTGCCCAGCAGGTTTAGTGCGGGAGAAGAGTGAATATCGAGTTTAAGACATCTGGCCAAATGAGCTAGGACTCCTTCAGAAAACACCTCATCACTTCCTGCATCGATCGATCGCGACAAGAAGCGTCAATGTTGACGGGATAATTAATGGGGTTCTTCTCACTTCCTTTTGGTAGGCACACCACCTTAAGGCCTTTTAACCTTCTGGCGAAATTTTCTACGATGTCTATGGAATATCGATAAATATAGGAATCATTTGGCTCCTGAAATAATCATTTTTTAAATATACAAAGTGTTCGAAGGCTTTATGTATAGTAATTCCCCAATGAACTGTTAAATTTTTCGGGCGATATTGAGGGTGAATTGATCACAAATAAATTTGAAAAAAAAATGATAAGGATAATGATTTAGGGAAAGTGTGCCAAATTTCGGCCAGCTTCTAATTTCGGCCACTTTGAGTGTAATTTCGGCCATGCAAATAAATTAATTAAAATCATGTATGTAATCTTCGAATAGTCAATGAATTCATTTTGCTTTTAAATATTTATTCATTTTAGGATGTATATTAACACAAAGACCGTTAAATTTTAGGTATAATGTGAATTTAAATTACGTTGTAAAAACTCAGTGTGATAAGAGTCTTACAAAAAATGTGACAGATCGATTGTGTTTCTAGCAGTCTTGTGATTTGTGGTGAAGTGCAAAAGGTTTTCCTTCGGTGTTTTTCATGAAAATTGATTAGTTTTCATTAAAAATTGTTTCTGTTTATGGTAATAGTGAATCAATCTTTAAATTTCGGGTGAAATTTCCCAACTGGATCCTGTATTTCGCGTAAAAAAGTATATAGTTTGTGAGCGTCTCTCCGGTGAGGTAGTGTTGCCTATTCCGGCAGCATTTTTTGCTTTCCTAAATTTCTTATTCATTTTATGTTTTTTTTTTTTCAATTTCTGAGTTTTACAATGTCCAGAGAAAAAAACCATCGCTTCTATGAAAAAGATGATGTGGAAAAGGCATTGGAAGAGTTTAGGAAGGGCAAATTCTTACGGGAATCTGCGCGTAAATTTGAGATGCTACTCTTCAGGTCTTCAGGACAAATTACACGGAAGATCTCAGGGCTTGTGGGTAATATAAACGTATTAAACTAACTATTAAACTCGTTCCGTTTGACGTTTTGAAATTTTCTATCCGTTGTGTCACAAAAGGTGTCAGAAAAAAGGTGGCCGATATTTCACACAAAGTGGACGGAATACTACCCAAAGCAACGTCCATATTTTTATTAACTTTTCAATATTTTAGAAAGTGATTTAAATAAAACAAAGATGGTAAACTAGTCGTCAAGGTTCCACACAACCCTCCCCAAAAGGAGGTAACAAAAAATATAAATATGAATTAAAAATATTGCATTTCAAAATTAGGACTTCGGTGCTTATTAGCAACTATGCCGAAATCTGGCACAACACCCTAAGATTCCTATATTATAAAAATTAAATTAAACAAATTTCACATTTGCATTTTATAGCCCTTCAATTACTGAATTTATTCAGAGGTGATTGAACTCTTGAGGCACACTTCTTCAAATTTTGATTCACATTTTATTTATTGTATTTTGTATTTATTTTGGCCCACATGTGTCTTTACAATAGCCCCTCTATACCACGCGTCCGTCGCCGACTTAGGGGTGGTGACCAGCCTCCTAAGCCGAACGGCGAATTAAAAAAGCTTGTTTCAAAAAATTTTAAATCAAAAAAGCTGGTTTAGTTCCGAAGATCAATACCAATTCAGAAGTGTGAAAAATTCAAATTAAGTTTTCTTCATTTTATAAATTTCTTACTGTAAATTAATTTTATAAATTGAAAGACAAATATTAACGTACCGTCGTTGCGGGTGACTTTGCACTCGGGGGGTGACTTTGCACTCTGCTGTCCGTAAGACTTTCATAAATTCTAGCACTTATTGATGGTCTTCGCCGATCCGGTCTACCATGTCAAAGTATATAGGGATATGTTATGTACCAAGTAAGGTACAATGATCCCCAAAAGGATTCTTGTAGTTTCAGTAATAGTTAATGAAATGCTAATATAGGTATTTTCTCAAAAAATGCCTCCGTGAAAATGTTATCTGATGGTGCAATTCCAAAATCGATTTCAGAGTAGTAAATTGCCCAAATACAATCTAAATTTATCTGGCTAGAATAATCCATTTCGATTTTGTTGATTATTTTTATTAAAATATATATTTTTTCCTATTATCTTCCTAAGAACACATGATTTATGTTATAAAATTGCATATATTGGTCTTTCTAAAGCTTTATTATAGAAGTATTTGGCTAAAAGTTATCCAATTTTGTGCGAACTTAAGATAAAATGACCGAGATCTACAAGATGGTATGGTCGCCATCTTGATTTGACGGTTCTGTCCGCCATTTTGAATAACTGTCAAAACAAAAAACTTATCCAATTGAGCTGAAATTTTAGTATGTTGTGGCTGATGTCAAGGCCTTTTCAGAACATATATAAAATCCGACCTAGGTCAAGTGATTGCCTAGATATAGGGGCTCCAAATTCAAAATTTTGACATTTTCATGAATACAGAACTACAGGGAGCTTCTTTTATCAAAACTATCACAAAAAAGACAGCGCCATCGTTAGGAGATGATATCTAACAAACAAACAAAAAGAAAAGTAATGTTTTTGTTTATAACAGCGCATTATTTGAGAATCTTAAAAACTGTTCGCAAAGGTGAAAAATAAAAAAAATTAATTAAATGCACTTTTCGTTTATTTTTTTTAATTATATTAGAGTAAATAAATATATAAAATTAATGCCCCAACCATATTTAATGGTTACTAAGGCATTTCGTTTAGGTTTCAAATATTGAAGATTAAAAAATAAAGAGCCCCAAAATATGAGTATTACAAAATTTTAATCTTTGAGCCTCTGTATCTAGGTAAATACTTGACGTAGACTGGAACATAAATATGTTTTGAAAAGGTCTTGATATCAGCTACAACATACTAAAACTTCAACCCAATCGGACCAGTTTTAGGGTTTGACAGTTATTCAAAATGACGGACAGAAACGTCAAATCAAGATGGCGACCACGTCATCTTGTAGATCTCGTGCATCTCACCCTTAGATATGAAGATCTTCATTGTCGTTTATTATCAGAAATTGTTGTTTTTTTAGTATTTATTAAAAAGTGCAAAGTCACCCGCACCTTATCCCAAGTGCAAGCCTTTTTTCTTGATTTTTTTTAACATAGTAAAATTTTATAAAATTAGTGTTAGTGGCACAAAATCCATTCATTAACAACTGAATACAAATAATTTTACCCATTCACCCCCCTCTCTTCACTTTAACTGTCCACTTTTAGAGGGTAAAGTTGAAAAATAGCGAAAAAACGTGCAAAGTCACCCGCAACGACGGTATTCTACTTCATATATTGAAATTAAGTTAAAACGAAAGGAAAACGAATTATATTTCTCTTAACGGTTCAATTAGATCTTTATCCTCGTGGTAGAAAGATCAGTTATTTCTCGGGGATTATCCAGGAGCACCAATTAAATTTCCATTAAAGAGCCCTTACGCGGAAAGATTCTTTCCTTGCTCTAACTGAATTTTCTTGAAAATTGAAAGAACTTCTTACGATTTTTAAAATTGTATTTGAGAGATTTTACATTTTGAGGAAAAATTTAAACAATAATTGTTAAATTTTATCTCCTCAGCAGGGTCCAGTGTTTTCTTTTTCGTTTTAATAATAATAAGTAGGATAATAGCCATATCCATGATGTTGTGGCTGTGGGTATGGGAGGGCAACTGGAATTGGACGAGGAGCTGGGTTAGGCTCAGGAGCAGCAAAAGCAGTGGCCACAGCTGTTCAAAAAGAGAATATTGAATTAAGGGTAACAGGTAAAAGGATAATTTTTCCAATGAAAACTCACCGAAGGCGACGAAGAAAGCGAAGATCAAGAATTTCATCATCTTGGATAGATTGTTGGATAAGCTTCAGTTGACAAGTTGAACTGATAATGCTAATTGAGGAAAACTTCGCGGTATTTATACTGAAAAGTGATCAACGTGGAGGACAGGTATCGTGATTGAGAGTCACGGTAAAGTACATTTCACGATTTTCTTTGAGACTTTTTCATATGGAAACGGATAAAGTGCGCAGTGTTTCGTTGAGAAATAACACACGTAACACTTGCTTCGTGGACAATTTTGAATTGGACTAAGTTCATGAATTGTTCACGTGATTGGACTAAAAAGTCTAAAATTGTTGCTCGATAATTCATTATTACTATTCACTATTACTATTAATTCATTTATTAAACATAAAATTTTGATGCAATATATCTATAATTTGATAAGAGAATCCTTTAATAACTTTGGACATTGGTCTACATAAGTGTTAACCCTTTAAGGACAAGTAGAACACCGGTGTCCCAAAAACAAAAACCATTTTTTTTCTGACTATTGTAGTAGGACTGTTGAGTCTAGAGGAGTCGGAGGGAGAAAGCCCGTCCTGACAAAGACTCTTTTAAGCCAACGGTACCAATCTAGTCCCCGGCGAGTGGCCTTCAAAGTTGAAGCCAATTTCTTACTTTCACATACAAATGCATATGGGAATTTTTCTGCACTCGTGATCGTTATGCTAAATATTTAAAAAGTGAGAAGTTTTTTCGTATTACAAGATACCTTTCTGTATGGAGGGATAAATATACTAAATTTTTGTTTAAATAAATATTTTCCTTAGAGCACTGTGAGCTGAGTCCGAGATCAATTTAGGAATTGGCTTCAAATAGCTCCATATAAAAATGCCAACTTGCCAGGCGCTTTCTACCAATCACTGTTCAGCTGGGGTGGTGACTCGAGGGGTGCTATAACGGCTAACTTCAGAGGCACTATGTTGCTAGTCTAGCGGATAGATGGAGTAAGAGCAGCTGACGGATATATCTCGGAGGCGTATACGAATCTACTTCCTCAGTCGGCCTTCACCAGTGAAACTGAAAGGAAATCAGATTCGTGAGCTCTCGAGGAAGAGCAATGGAGGCTCTATTCCGGGAGACTGCGATGAAGGGTGCTCCAGCATGTTCAGGTGTTAGGCCTATAGCCTTATTGCTATACCATTTAGAGAACATAATAACTCAAAAAAAAAGTTTATGTTTTTGGGACATCGGTGTATCACTCGTCCTTAAAGGATAAAGGTCCTGAAAGCTCAGTAAGACAATAAACAAAAAATACTTTTAAAATACATCTAAAACCCCGTTCAAATAATACTAAATTAATAATATTTAATAAATTTTCGTTCTTGGTTGTGAAAATTTATGAACTGTTAGCCTAATGGTGGGAACTGTCCTGAGTGAGTGGTAAATGTGGTAAGCATTGATGCTTAATGATCACAAGAATTTTTTGAAAAATATTTAAATGACGAAAATCATATTTTATTTGCTGTTCGAAGAATCTTCTTCTAATCTGAGGCAAAAGTACAGGTTTTGATCATTCATAATTAATATCGCATTTTCTCAATTTTCTTGACTAACATTTTAAGTCTTTTCGCATTTAAAAGTTTAGAAATTAATTTAGAAAAATAATTAGACATTTTTACACAATTTTTTACCAAGTATACTAAGGAAATTTAGAAAATTAAATAAAAATATTTTTCAAAAAAAAAATAGTGACAGCGTGTCCTTACATACGGGCCAATCCATCTCAAGACGACCATAGGGGTACCCTTCATGGTCTTAGATGTTTTTGAATTTTACATATGTTAAAGTACACGATAAAATAATATACCCCTATTTTTTTTTTCGTCCGAAAAAAATCCAGGCCGGAGATACATGGCGTCAAAGATGGCGCCTCGCGCTTCATTCCTCAATTGCGATTTTTAGCAAATATTTTAAAATGCTCTATTTCGGGAACGGGTTGAGATTTCTTCTTACTCTTTTTTTATTTGAAAGATAATTTTATACTCTTTAAAACGATATACTTGATTTTGCATTATCTGCTTAAGTTTTTTTGTAACGGTCTTTTAAAAAAATTTTGAAAAAATTTAAAAATTAATTTTTCTCAAAAACCCCATTCTCAAAAATTTTGATTTTTTTTACTGTTGATCAGTAACATTGAGTACTACATTCACTGAAAAGGCGAGCTTCCACTTTTGCACTTACTTTTTTTTAAAAATATTTGAAAAATTACCATATTTTCAAAATTAAAAATAACCAGTTAATCTCAAAATTTTGAGTTCAACTTTTCAGGGAATATAGTACTCCACAATACTTATAAACAGCCAAAAAATCAAAATTTTTCGAAATCAAGTTTTTGAAAAAAAAATTTTTTTTTTGAGTTTTAAATAAAAATGTCTTTTATTGACAAAAATAAGCCTTTAAATCATATTAAACACATGTACTAATTATGTTTTTTTTTGTTTTCTTTTAGTTTTTCAAAAAAAAAGTTTTTGGAAACTTTTTTGGTTTATTTTTGAAAAAATTAAAAAAAAAATTTTTTTGAAATTCCGTTTAAAAAAAAATCTACATATTGACACACGTGTTAAATGTGTCTTAAAGTTTGATTTTTGTCAATAAAAGACATTTTTATTTAAAACTCAAAAAAAAAATTTTTTTTCAAAAACTTGTTTTCGAAAATCTTTGATTTTTTGGCTGTTTATAAGTATTGTGGAGTACTATATTCCCTGAAAAGTTGAACTCAAAATTTTGAGTTTAGCTGGTTATTTTTAATTTTGAAAATATGGTAATTTTTCAAATATTTTTAAAAAAAAAAGTAAGTGCAAAAGTGGAAGCTCGCCTTTTCAGGGAATATAGTACTCAATGTTACTGATCAACAGTAAAAAAATCAAAATTTTTGAGAATGGGGTTTTTGAGAAAAATTAATTTTTAAATTTTTTCAAAAATTTTTTAAAAGACCGTTACAAAAAAACTAAAGCAGATAATGCAAAATCAAGTATATAGTTTTAAAGAGTATAAAATTATCTTTCAAATAAAAAAAAAAGAGTAAGAAGAAATCTCAACCCGTTCCCGAAATAGAGCATTTTAAAATATTTGCTAAAAATCGCAATTGAGGAATGAAGCGCGAGGCGCCATCTTTGACGCCATGTATCTCCGGCCTGGATTTTTTTTTTCGGACGAAAAAAAAATAGGGGTATATTATTTTATTGTGTACTTTAACATATGTAAAATTCAAAAACATCTAAGACCATGACCCCTCGATTTGCGATTTTTTCGGTCGTTTTGAGATGGATTGGCCCATACATATTTTAATTTCAGAATTTCATGTTCCGTGTCAAAACTTTCTCAAAATTAGTGAAATTCACGCTTCGACACTTTTGCATTATCCCTTCTGTTTTAAAATGATATTCATATTTTTCATCCACCATTTGTTAAGACATTTTATTTACCTTTTTCCCTCTTAATCAATTTGTTCGCAGCTCTGAATTCTCCGCGTACATTTTTGAAACTCACAGCAGGTGTTAATATCAAAGAAATACGTTTTTTGGCATCATTTCAACTGTTTTGTATCTTGCTCTTGTTGTTTTTTCTTGTAATTTTTTTGTGTGGAGGTAAGTGATGAGGACAAATTGTTGTGAATTATTGGTATAAATTGCTCCTCCACCTAATTCTGGCACAAAATGAATGGTGAAACACGATCTGGATTTTTCTTCATGCCCAATGCCAAAATTCCTCACAGACCATATTTGTAATCCAATCCATGTATTACTTTCTCATTCATCATTCATTATCCTGCCAACATGAAATTCAAACCACAAAAAGACGATCTGTGACCAAAAAAAAATCTATTGAGAATGTTTATTAAATTAATTCTTATAGGATTGCAGATTTGGTAAGCAAAAAAGGGATGCTGGAAGGGAATTTCAGAGCGATGTTTTCTCTAATTAAATTGGATAAATAGTCTGAAATTCTTAAGGATAAACAATAGAGCAAAATGGCCCTAAATATTTATATGAATTTCAATACTTTAATAATTTCCGGTGCGAATTTTTATTACTTAATTTGTACAATCAACTCACGTGAATATTGAAGATTAAATTACCGGAAATTCTGCACTGCGCACTTCTGGATGGGGCTTTTTTCCTGTATACTCTAACCCATCTCTCTGGTCTAACAATTGCTTTGGATAAAAAAGAAGTTACCAGGAGAATTAATCATGGGCATGTGAGAGAGAACTTGTGGTGAGACGATGACTCTGAGGATTTTTCCTCCCAGAGTCTCTCCATTTGAATGAATTTCCAGCGAAACGATTAAATTGTGGCGATCGCTAGAGATGATTGTCCGAAAGGAGTCAATTGGTGTGAACAAGAATGTCCTTCACATGAACTCACGATGTTCTTGAGCTTCTGTGGCGCCCAATTAGTCTCATTTTGCTGGCAAAAAAAAGAGACTAAATAAAACAGACAAATCACGTTTCAGGTGCAACCTCCTCGGGAAGCCACTCCAAATGCAAATCAACAATTTTGCATTCAGAGCTCGTTGTAAATTTGACCATCTTTGGCAGGATGGTATTTTTGACGAACTAGAGTCCGTCCCTGAAAATTAGACAAGCACTCAAGTCTCCTCAGTATCTCTGGGACTACACCTCAACATTAATATGTTACAACATTAAAGACCAGAAGCTTTGGCTGATCCAAACTCGTCTTTTTGCCTCCCATCTGAATCCTACCATCATCGACCAGAGTCATAATCATTTTTGCCTCATATGCTTTTTACTGTTGTGCTTTTTTTTGCTGCTACTCCTCTCAACTCTTTTGCCCCATCCCCTTGCCTTTCTCACCACTTTTGCAGACCCTACAACACATCTCAATGAGTCTCAGACGCCATGACTTGGCGCATTTTCTATCGATATGTTAAAATTTCAAGACTGGCGATATTTTTCACGACACGCCAAGGCACGGACTCTTTCCCCCAAGAAAGAACTCGCTCAATAATAACTCCAAAGATATAAAGTTTCTCAGGTTTAGTTGTCCTGACAAATTATCCTGCCACTTCACATGACTGTTCAGACAAAGTAATTACTTCGTAAGGAACACACAATGAAAAATTCCTCTGGAAAAGTGTTAATTTTATAAAATCGTCACTAGAAATAATTCCCGTTAATTTATGTAATGGTTAGTGGATAAAATTATGTTTAGTGGATAAAAAGAACTATTTAAGAAATCTATATAAAATTATTAAATTTTTTTAATTATAAAAATTTAAAGTTTTCATTTTGGAAGGCTTTTATCAGGGTTAGAAAAATCTATAATCAACCTATATTTAAATTACATTAATTTATCAGTTAGAAATGTAAATAAATAGAATGTTACTAACAATAAGTAGGGAAACGGGGGCAGTAGTAAACATGGGAGAATTCACAAACAGAGTTCACAATTTATTCTATGTTTACTACTGACCCTGTGTAAGTATATCTGAAACCTCGGAAAGGTTTTCGGTAATAGTCAAGGTAATAGATTTAAAATTGATCAATCTCGTTATGTTTTTTTTTAAGGAAAAAGTATTATTACTCGAATATTAATAAAGAAGTGTGGATTTTGGAATATTCTAGCATCAATAATAAAAGCTTACGTGTAAATAAAAAAATATAGAAAACGAGATATATACCTAAGTCATTTACGAATATTTTACCGATTTATTACTGATTTCAAATTCTGCCCAAAAAATCCAAAATCGATCAAAAATAGGCCATGTAGAATGGTTAAACTTTGACCTTCAAAACTTTAAGATGGTAATTTATAACCCATTCCTTACCATGGTATTATACATCATACGCTAATTGAGTGATTTTAGTTTAGATAATTTACTCCTGGGCAACTCAAATTGCTGTCGGGAATGAATTTTGTTATTTTGTTATTGTTTTCTTGCTTTGCGGAAGGTCATACAAATAGCGGACGAAAAATTCAACATGCCGTGGAATTTTTTAAAATTGGCCTTCATTCTCTTTCCTGATTTGAATTCTGATTGCCAATTTGTTTTCTTGGATAGTTACCCGGTAACCGTTAAGACGTGTGTTTGACATCGGCTCCCCGCGCCCCCATAATAGATTAAAAAAAATTTCTTTTCAAAAAATTTATCTATTAATCTGTAGGAAACTAATTCCAAAATAAGAACATTCTTTTTCTATTTCTGGTACATTGACTGAATGAGTTAAGGTCATAGTATGTATGGACGAAATATTCACCTGGACTACATCCAAAACATATCTCAATATAAAAGAGATCGTAGGAGTGGTTTTCGAAATAAACAAAAAACCATAGTTTTGGAGGAATGGGGAAGGTGGGAGACAGAGGAAAAAATGTCTGAAGATAGTGTTCTTTTATTGAGGGTCATCAAAGACCGGAAAATGATATCTCTTACTGTTTAAGCTCCTGGTCGGTGACAAGTTGAAAGAAGGCGGCTTAGGGTAGAGTCTTCATATTTCAGATTTTAGTTTGATTATTTAAAATAAATGTGACAAAAACTCTAATTGAGTTATTTTTATAAAGTCTATACTAGAGAGTGCTAAACACTATACAAAATTTCAAGATAACATTCTGGGCTTTGGGAATAATGCTTTAAAGTCAAAATATAAAAAATTTCCCAAACATCCTGGCTTTCCCTTATACTGCTCTCTTTGAGTTCGTCAAAACTTGGAAATATTGTAACTATTTTTATCAATTTTTATAAATAATTAACTCTTTATAAAATAAAAAAAACGCAGTAAAGTTATTCTTAACCATCTTTATTTTTTTTTAAATTTATTTCGCTCCTTGGAAATTACAAGGGGCCAACTCAATCTGAGCCATTTTTCAGGAGACAGCATAAAAGATTCAACTTTGTATAAATAATTATATCAATTAAGAATGTTAATAAAAATAATTTAATTCTTTTCCATTTGCATGAGCATTATTATAAACATCGAAAAATACATATTTTTACCTTTCAAAATATGTGTTTTAATGAGTTAGCTCTTTGTCATTCTAAATGATGCGCAAATTTTCATGAAATTAGAATGACAAGGTATCAACTTGCTTGAGTTAGTCCCTTGTTTCACAAAAATTTGAACGATAAATCTATTTTGTGCCCCTTGACTTCAAACAAAACCGCGCAAGCAATCATAAAGAGTAAAATTTTGAAAAACTTTTCTAATAACGAAATTTATTGACTCATATCATCTGAAATTTTATTAAATTCTCTGTCTGAGTGCATTAAAACCTCAAAATCGCCAAAAAGTGAGTTGGCCCCTTGTAATTTCCAAGGAGCGATTTGTATTTTAATTTTTTATTTTCAAGCTATAAAAACTCGCGTTAAAGTGCCAATCATCAATTTTATCAGTAAAATAAAAACAATGGAATTTAGTTAACTGGAAAATTCAAAGAAAAACATAAACGGTTATATCTATTTATAGGAGAAATTATCATAATAATTGTTCTAGTCCAAAATTTTTAAAGAAGTGAACTTGAGTAATAGGGTAACGTGTGGTATTTTGGGACACTTTTTAGCAGTTTCAAATTTCAAACAGCCTAATGATTTTTCAAATTATTTCTTTCTTTGTTGATAAAAATATTTATGTTCCTTATTCTATTCAGAATAAGTTTCTTACCGAAAAATATTTAAAAATGCATTTTTTTTTCAAAATAGCAAAAAATGTAAAGAAGTAAGAATGGTGTATTTCGGGACAGACAAAAATCGCTATTATGCAAATAAATTTCAATTAGCCTGACTATATACCTTTAAATAGAAGGTCTAAACTTCACTCTTTCATAAAAATTTTGTTTAAATTTCACTTGTAAAGTGGCTTGAATCGAAAAAACCTCAGCACTGCTTGTGTTTACATCTGCAAAATTGACCACACTGAAGGTTTTATAAAAAGTGGAATGTGACACAATTCATGCGTATTTCACACTTTAAATTAAATAAAATATTTATTTTATTTAATACGTTTATTTGATACGTAAAGAGCTTAAAATTTCATATAGAACTTAAAAATAATAAGAGAACAAATTTTTATAGGATTTTTGATGTGTCCAGAATACCCATATTATGTCCCGAAAAGCACCTTGTCCAGAAATACCACACGTTACCTTACAAAGTAAATTTTTTTTTACTTGCTTAGTACAAAAAGTGGCTTCTGATTTTACGCTTTTAGTGTTCCAAAATAGGGATATCTTTTAATTTAATTTTTATTGACCAAATTTTAACGAAACACTTTTTGGAAAAGTTTGGGCCCGATCGGAGGACATGAAATTTTGGAGGGATTATAGTAGGTGACATTGTTAAGAATCTCACCTACTAAAAATGTATGCCATTTTTGCAAAATTTGCAAATTTTACTTAAATTTTAGGAAAGTAAGTAAAAAAATATTTAATAATGTTTTGGTTATTAGAAATTTTTTTGACTATTATTGTTCCTTTTTGACTTTTTTCCTTTTACCTAAACTATCAGAAGTTTTTTTTTTTCAAATGATGCAGATTTGGCTGTGGAGGTTGGTCAGCATCGCCAAGATAGCGGTAGACGCAAATTTACAAATCTCCATTACAACTAAACTGTATCGCGCTCGCAAAGTGTCGTGATGAATGAAATTATCTATCTATTTAAAAATAATTTGATTCCAAATTGCTGTATAATATTTCTCATGTTCAAAATCGAGTTTGCATGCTATCCGATTATGCTCATCACATTAGGAATCTCATACAATAAGCTGATCTAGGTTTAACACTAGTTTTAGACCATTGACCATTTTTTTCTTAGTCATATTTTAGAATGGCATAGCTTGAAAATGGAATATGTGACCTGTGACCATTGTTAATAATAGCCGAATACAAATATTTTAAAAATGTGATTTGAATTGTCCAAGGTTTTCCTGACTTTTTCTAAAAGATAAAATACAAATATCCATAAATAATATAAATAAGTTGGCAAATGGTGTGGAAGTTATAGGAATATGGAAATTCTTTACACGTTTTCAGCAATATTTGGCAATCAGAGACTGTGCCTGAGAGACGTGAACATACAACGATAATCGCTTCGAAGATCTCCATCTCCATCTGTTTGTTGATTGTGCAGAGGGATCTCACCATCACCAACCCTTGTTCATCTCGGGACTTTGGATGAGGAGTGAGGAATAGGTTAGAGTGGGAATAAATGAATAAATGCAAATATATTCACCCTCGCGCCTCGTTAAACGGAGCAATCAACCATGTTTCTGTGGTTTCTTCCTGGAGATGGGATACTTTTTTGTCTCCATCCTCAAGAGAGGTGTTTTCTGCCAAAACACTTCTCTTCTTCAGTTTACTTGTTCATGTCTACCACAATGGAAGAACCATCTCTGTAAATCAATTTCTAGAAAAAATAGTGATGCAAGAATTAATTGACTGTCTGATTCTCTTTTCACCCATAAATCAATTTAGGGATTAATTTGCTTATGTGCGACATCCAACCCTTCTCACACATTTCATTCCCCTATTTAGGGGATAAATTCTGAGGCTAGAAAATGCCACAAATATAACTTCTGTGTGCTAATTTGATGTGTTGTCATTTGAAATTTTCACAGATGGAAACTTCCCTCGAAAGTATGTTGATTTTCCTCATAAACTTTTGTGTATCTTCGGGAAATTCTCTCTCGCGCGACAGTTATTTAAATTTATCCTGAATATTTCATTATGACTTTCCCACAATCTCTGCCAATGATCCAGTGCGATCTCAAAGAAATATCACAGATTTTTGTACAAAAAAAAAAACTTTAAACTTTAAACTTAATAAAACATAATGAATGTTTGGAAATATTGAGAAAATATCCGGAATGTATTTTTTTCTCGTAATGAAAGATGCTGATAAAGTTAACTTGGAATATTCTAAATTAGAATTATTAGAACAGAACATTAAGTCTGCCTTCTAAAATAATATTTGAAAATTAAAATTTTGCAATACCACTTAAATTTTAAAGACTCTTTATTCATTAATTTTTAAGATATTCTGTAATTTTTCATTGAGAGAAATTTAAAAATGTTAAAATAACATTCCGGTAACGATATACAGTGGGACCTCGGTGGAGTCAATTCCCGATAGAGTCAATCTCCAATAGAGTCAACAGGTATTTTTTACTCTACGCACGGACTCCGATAGTCAACTTTTCCATTATTATTGAACTAATAATATTGTATGACTTTTCGAAATTAAAATCAGTGTTTTGGTGTATCAATGTAACGTTTTTAATACAAAAAAAACCATTTTATGATAAAATTCGTGTATTAACCGTGTAATCAAATTTCGACAAAATAATTTTTTTCTTGATTTTAAGCGTTTTGACTGATTGAAAGTTCTCTTATCTTTTCTCTTTTATCTTAAGATTTTTTGATTAAGCCCTATGATCCTGTACGACATGTTTTCTTGTAATCACAAAAAAACAACGATTTTGGCGCTGAAACGGGTAGGGTAGGGAGGAAATGAGGGTCATAACAATAATCCATAGGTTGACTTACTAGGGGGTCATCTGAAGACTCCAAGTAGATATCTCTAACCATTTAGCGCCTATTTTTCTGTACAAGAAGAAAATGTGAAAAATTGGTTTTATTGATCTTTTTGTGAAGTTTAGAGCCATAGTTATGTCATAACGAAAAGAACAACTATCAATGTCTTCTTTCATACAATAAAAAAAGTTTAAAATAAATTCTAACTAATAACGTTAATTGCATCAAAATTTTCAACCATTAAATATCAACCAGAGCTCTTCTAAAAAAAGTTGAAAAAAGAAATCTTTAAGACACCATTTCCTTATCTTAACATCGTGGATGGACTTCAATATTATCAAATGAATAGTAATGTTCATTTAAGATACTTACTAATAATAAAAACATTTTGTAAATTCATTGCTTAATCTTCAACTTTTGCCCAAACATACGACTTTTTTTGGACCAGATGGTGTAGAATTTATGGGTTTAGTAAAGGAAATATTCTACTATCGTGTTAAATTTACAATTTATCTAGTACAAACATAAAATAATACCCCTTTTTATCAAAATTTCGCATTTTAATTGATTTTTTCGGACTCCGATAGAGTCACAGAATCCAATGAAGTCAACAGGCCTGGAACAAATTAGTTGACTCTATCGAGGTCCCACTGTATTTACCCTTACCTTGGTAGGGGAATGCTTTAAGGCTTCTCACTCTCTCTGACTTCGAACACTTTATATTTTTTTCCTCATATTCAATTAATGAATCTTAACTCAATATATTTTAATAACTAATTTTAAATAACACATTTCTTGTAAAAATAGATCACATTTAGTAAATTAGTATCGGAAAAATATAGTGTTCGAAGACAGGATGTACGTTCACATTTAGGCATAAAAATTTTAATGCAATTCACATTAACTATCGATGATGAGCATGTTAAAGTGTGATATGAGTCTTTTAATCACTTAATATCTTGAATTTTATCTATTTATTGATAGAAAGGCGGACTTTGGAAAAATCATTTTAAATTGACCTAGAAATTTTCTTACTCTAATTCTTAATTAGGTTTAAGATCTCAAGTGATTTCTCGTATAGATTTTAAATCTAATTTGAAACCTAATAAATCAAATATAGCTTATTATAATCTAAAGAAATAAGGTGAGAAACCACAAGAATCCAGTTGAGTGAAACTGAAACTTTGTCAGGTATTTACTTGTTGAGACCACAAAGTCAATAAATCAATTCATTGATTAATAGGTAATTTCTCACCAAGTGACTTCTTGAGGTGTTTAATGATTTTTTAAGCACCGCAACCATTGAAAAATTGACGGCGCCAAAGGAGGAATTTTTCCGCGGAATTCACCCAGCAGTAAAATTTTATACCATTATCCGTAAATCTTCCTCAAAGAATTATCTTGAGACTGCACAAGTACCTTCGGAGGGCTACAAAAAGACACATTCAACTGGTTCTTTGTTTATGTAGCGACAAATGCTTGGGACAGAAAGGTGTGAGGAAAAATAAATCTGTGGAAAATTCGTTAACACTTGGGATGTGGGGGTCAAAGGTGAACAATTTTGTACCAATTCAAATGGATAACAAAGACCTCTACTGAATCTGTTCTGGAGTTTTCTCCTTTCCTAATGATGACGATGAGTGGCATGTTTGGCAGGTTTCTGACCATCAGAAGTAATCGACCCTCACCAATCTTCTTTTTTTCCCCAATGCCCGTTGAGAAAAGAGCTACAATAATAGATGAATTGTGCGCCTGATCTGTTTATTTATTTAAAATTATTTTATTGGTCTCATTCTTATTTGAGATTCAAATGCTGCGGAAGGGAGAGAAAAACCACAGAGTGTCAATCATGCTCTATTTCAGACATCTCTTTTATTCTTCCTTTCTTAGATGAACCACACCAAGAATTGTTGAATCAATTGGCCAAGTCGAAGGCTTCACGATAGGTGAGAAGTTCTACTTTGCCATTAGGGGAAGGTTTTGCTGTTCCGCAATGTTGCAGCTTAGTAAAAGTTGTCTTTTTATTGTTGTTATGATCGCAAAAGTTATTTTTTACTAAATTACAACAAAAAAACGTAGGTATCTAAAATCATAAAAATATACCACTCTCTCTTTGAGTTCGACCAATAGTAAAATGATATAGGGGATGGTTTTGCAGCTTCGTAATGTTGCAGCTTAAGTAATAGCTTAGTAAAGTTACTAAATGAATTTCCTCCATGGTCATATATTCTAATAGCTAGTCCAATATCTCACATTTCCTGCCGAACTTGGAATACTAGGCCTTTTTTCCTGGGTTCAAAAAGCAAAAATTAAAAAAAAAAAACAGTTATTCCAAGTTATAGATGGTTTATCAGAGTTAATATTTACCGTGAAAATCTTTTGTTCTAAAGGGGTCATTTTTGTGAGTGGAGGACAAACGGATTTCAGATTTGAGACCCTTATACGGGCGTCAGACCTAAGACTTAGCCATATGGCTTGACTGCTCTAATTTCTTGTCAATCACGATTTTTTTGAAAAAATTAACTTAGGATTGGATTGTTAAAGATAAGTGACCTATTAGGTTCGAAAAAAGCAATAAGCTCGCTATTTAGGATTTTGAGATCTTCGGGAACTGGGCTAAACCTCTAGTCTGAAGACCGCTTTAAATGACCCTCTAACAAGTTTTTGCACTCTCGTCAAAGACACCCACAACGTGTCGCACAGTGCTACCACTTCGGTGCATTTTGAACATTTCTGATTCAAATTTCCTTGTTTTAAAGTTGAACTTACCACATTTCTCTTTAAATGGCTGGCTGATAATTTTCAAAATCAGTTATGTCCGAAATATGCTCTATAAGACCGATTTGAGGTGTTATAGAAAATCTAAGGATTACAATAGGTGTAATTATGAGAGAATAACACCTAACCAAGCACTTAACTGACTGTCAGAATGCAGTGCAAAAATTGTTTTTCAATTGACAAAAAAACGTATGTTAGAAAAATCACATAAAATTGATCATTTAATGCGTGATACCTCCTACAAACGGTGAAAACAAGTAGGGGAAAGTACTCTCCCTTCGAACGTTCATGCCTTCGAATAATGTGAATTTTCTTTTAGTTTTCCTAAGAGACTTACAAATTTCTATTAAATATTAGTTACCTTATCATCAATTGTTAATAATTACGTGATAATTTAGTGTAAATCTGTTACGAAAAACAAAAGAAATTCGAAGGGGGAGCACTTTCCCCTACATGAAAGTTCCATCTAGACAGCGATGCACAGATTTTAGTGTCCGGTGTAATATCGTCGGTTACGTCTACCTCTTTCGTATCTGCATTTCTTTTGTATCAGCATTTCTCACAAGAGCGGACATCTGTATTGTAGTTTGCATCGAGTGCAGATACAAAACAAATGCAGATACAACAGAGGTAGGCGCAACCGACGATATTTCTGGGGAAAATGTGGTTTACGTAGGTGGACAAAATGTTGTACGAAACTGAACAAATCAGGGCAGCTTCAAAAAAATCGCCACTAAATTTTCATTTTCCTATAGAGGAAAATCCAAGAATTTTCAGGAATTTTGTAAGGCGGAAATGTGAACCTAACAAGAAGAGATTTTTTGACATTGGGGGAAGTGGGACACCTTTGAAAGTGGGGCACCTTTGAAAGTGGGACACTTTTGAAATTAGGATTTTCCATCTATGTTTAAGTGGAACTGACCATATCATAATGTAATTTAGCTTCTCAATCTGTTTGTGCAGCTAAATTATATCATGATAAGTCTTAATTTTATTTAAAAATAGGTGTAAAATCCCAATTTCAAAGGTGCCCCACTTTCAAAGATGCTCCACTTTCTTCTAATGGTAAAATTGATTCTGTTTGTGTGACATTCCATAAGAAAAATCTTAAACCTTGGACATCATTTTCTGTACGAAGCTGCACTACCTCCCCCTATTCTTCATTCTAGCTAATCTAATAAGGCCTAAGAAAGAATTATAAATTTTGTTATAGATTATCCGGTTACTCAAAATAGATCAGATTGTTTGGGTTTCTGTCTAACCACCTACATGGCAAGTTTTCTTTTTTACAGAGCCGATCGAGAAAAATTATTTAGTTCGAAATATAGTATATTTATGCCTCCACAGGGATCAGTATCTTCCAAAAGGGGAACAGGCCCCGCTTTTAAGTTATCTCGCGTAAGGCTTGCAAAAGCAGAGAAATTCCCATACGTGTTTGCACGTAAAAATGCGCCTTGGCTTCAGGCCACATGCCAGGGCGATGTGGTTAGCCAATCTTTTTCCATAAAATTATCTTAAACATGTTTTGTGTTAAATAGAAAAATATAGTAGGGGAAGATTATCAGGCTTCGTACACTCAATATTTTATTCATATGCCTCTAGTGAATCTGAGTTACAGCAATATATTTTAATAGCTAGTTTTAAGTCACATATTTCCTGAAAAAAGACATGTTAGATTTATTGTTCGAAGCCAGAGTGTGAGCGAAGCCTAAAAGCCTTCCCCTATTGAGATCTGTCTTAAGAACAGTGTTAGAGTCTTAAATATGTGTCGAATAATTCGAAATGTAACGAATTACCATTCAAAATTCATATTGTAAACCTTTGGTTCATTTTGGATACTCTCTAATTTGATGGAAACCTTTTAAAGTTTTGTATAGTATAGAGGAATGTTGGCATGGTTGGCACAAAATGCACCTTCAAACAACGCAAATTTTCTCTTTGTTTACAAAGTGCTAGTTCGTCATTTTTTAGCCATAAGATAGATAATTGTTGAGCTCATGAGACGAGATTAGAAATGGTAAGTCAGCTCCTTGCAAACAAAGAGAAAATTCACATCGTTTGAAGGTTCGAAACTGTGCGAACCATGCCTACATTCCCCTATTATCCATCATTGTTCAACAGTTATATGTAGGAAATAAACCATATTCCAATTCTCTTTTATTTTAATGTTACTTTTATTTCGTAAATTGCAAATTCTATATACTTTGGAATTTTGATATTCAAAAACCAGAAGCTTATATAGCTAACAATACCAAAGAAATCTCATTAAATTAATGGTATGCAGAACCTCTTTTCAAAATTTCGAATAAACAGAAACTTTAGTCTCATTAGCGACTGTAGCCTATATTGCTGGAATAAGTGAAAGATGTGGTAAGAATGATTGCTACAGCTTTGAGAGTGAAAGAACGTGATTTGGTGTCTGAGGAGGTGGATTGTTTGGGGTCTCGGGTCGAAGGGGGTCTCAATGTAGATTTTTAACGTCTCGCATGACTTGCATGAAATGTAAAGACGGTTGTTGGAAATGAAGCCATCAAAAGTGAGACGTGGATCTAATACACACAAGAAATAATTTTCTAATCGATGAATTTCATGTATTAACAAGACGCTTGTATCAATAATCCCGCGGGGAGTGAGACACGCGCCTCCTCCTCCTTGGCTTGGGGCCCTGGACCAGAAGAGCATGGGAGAGAGGGAGCCCCATGGGCACTGTGCAGACTGGGAGGATGAATCTAGCCAGTGTTTTACACTCTTTCTCGCATTCTTGTCTCTGATCGGAATCAGCGATGGACAATTAATTGAAATGTTTTATTGTGTAACTTTCCTCCTCATCTCCCCATTCTTCTACGATCCATTGGTGTGGAAAATGCATGGGCATATCGTAAAGATCAGCATATTCCAGTGAGACGCACATTCATGATTCTCGTGAAAACCCCCAAAGAGATCGAGACTTCAGTGTTGATGATTGAGAAATTAATATGCCAGACACCTGATTGATTTCAATCAACAAAGAAGGATGGAAGAGGAAAAACGAACAAAATAAATAGCATTAATTTAAAAATCATAGAATTTCTCTAATGGATCATTTGGAGTGAAGTATTGGCCAAGATGAGAATGGCGCTTAATATCATCGAAATTTCATGTTAATATTTCAGTGAGAATTTATTGTCGTGTTCTCTTGGTTCTATCACGATGAGAGTACCTTACACTTAAGTAATAGAGCTATTACATAGAGGAATTTAAGTAAGTTTTTTTTATCATATCGTATGGGTCATACTCTTTCTAAGATAAAATATTTGACATCTTACTAGTCATGAATTAAATATTAATATGATGGAGATATTTTCAGATTAATTTTAGTACTTCCTTTTTAGCACATTTTAGTACACGTTTTATTTACTCAAATCTCAAATGCCTTCTAGAATGTTGTAAATAATTGGACATACCTGATTTAGTAAAGCCAGTAATCAAATTTTGATGGTAATATCCTCAAGACAAATCGGAACAACTTTTGACTAGAGGAGGAAGGGGTTGTTTTACTCAGCTGAACTTTTTTCAGTACACATTTGGCTAAACAAATATAAAAGATATTCAAACTATGTTTCGTTAGTTTCTCTTAATTATTGCCTATCTGAAAATATTCTGGACAATTCCTAACTAATTATTCTTTGTGTATTAAAAATATTTATTATCGTAAATAATGCATGCGTGAAACTACCCCACCTCCCCTACTTATTTTAGTACAGATAAGTACTAAATGTTTACTGTTTAATCTTGACATAAATTTTAGGATAATAAACTAGCTATAAATTTTCCAATATATTTTTCAATACATATTCGTTACACAAAAGACTTTTGAAAAAGGTTAAGCTGTGTGAAACTGACCCACCTGTGCCGTCTACTTAACATACCTTCTTAAGAGTGTACTAACTTTGCAAATAATTTTTAAACTTCTTTTCTTGTGATTTGTTTGCGATCTATTTATAAATGTTTTCTGTTCCTGTTGTTAGATTTTTAGTACAGGAAAGTACTAAATGTCAGCATTTAGGGTAAGATGGGGTAATTTGGAATCATGGTCTAATTTGGAACAGTGAGATTCCCCAATAATTTTAGATGACAAAAGAAAAAGACAACTACGAAGTACTTCTTCCTGGTCTTGTTTTTCTCTTTGACCATCTGAAAAAATGAGAAAATCCCAAAATTCCAAAATAGACATGATTTTGAATTAACCCACCTTACCTTATGGGGTTATTTTAATGAAAAATTAATAGGGGAAATCTTATTCATGGGCATTTTTTTAGAACTTTATTATTCACACTGAGAAAAAAAGATGCTGCGATTAACTTTTATTCGTCATAACTTTAACACTTTTTGGGTGTAAAAATATATCAACATTTTTTAATGTTAATTTTACACCTTTTAAGGGTAAAATCAACATGAAAGAAGGGTAACTTTAACCCATAATACACCTAAAAAGGGTAATATTTACACCGTTTTCGGATCAATATGCAGGGTAAAA
This sequence comes from Phlebotomus papatasi, assembly GCF_024763615.1. NCBI lineage: Eukaryota > Metazoa > Arthropoda > Insecta > Diptera > Psychodidae > Phlebotomus > Phlebotomus papatasi. The sequence goes on along the minus strand of NC_077223.1, from coordinate 27,313,040 downwards.
TTAACATTTCCGGAATGTTATTTTGCCTTTTTCGGATTTCTCTCAGTGCAATTGCTTCTGCATTATCCACTTTTCTTTGGGTTGGTGTTGGTTCTTGTCTTGACTGTTCTCCCTAGTTCTCGTTGTGTTATAAAACTACAAAACAGCCATGACAGTAACCAACACAAAGAAAAGTCTATTACGGAGAACCATTTTTAGAACAGTAAAGTGCTAAAAAATGTTCAGGAGAAAGATTTCATTGAAATAGCACCTTTATTTACCCTTCAGCGAAGGGTAGTACAAATTTATATGAGTGACTTTAAAAACTGGAACATTTTACAAGGGCGGATAAATAAACAAAATAATGTCTCATTAAAATCAATCTGACCCTTGTTTCAAAATTAGGCTTCTCAGAAGTAAATTGTTATTAAAATTTTCAATAAATAATTCCATAGATATCACATTACATTTTGTGAATTTTGAAATTAAGAGGAATCCCTTTGAGCCTCTTTCTGGTGAAGAAGGGAAAATTGATCCTTCTGTTAGTGATGGTCTCAATGGCAAAATTCACATGAAGATCTCTAATGTTTATTCGAGAGATTGTGATCTTTTTTTTCCATACACTATAACCGTGGAAGGATCAGTGAAAGACGATCAGGAGAAATCAAAGTTTACTCAAAGGCTTTTTCAAAAACCTTAATGTCTAAATCTCATTGCTGACGATCAATGTCCTGTGAGATTTCACAATGTTTTCTGGGGATCAATTGTTGTGGGTTTTTTTTCTGGAGATTTTGCCAGATCATTTCCTTCAAAATCCCATGACTGCAGAAGGTCTGAGGTGTGGTTCTTTTTTGTTGAACCCCTATAGGCTCACCTCACCAAATGTGTTACATTTCAGCACATTGAAGGCGATAATCTGCCCAGATTACTGTGGCACCTTTTCATTGTCACATGACTCTTAATAGACTCCCTGATACATCCCCCAGTGCAACAATGAACTTTGAATTCTCTGTGGAATGTTGTCCAAAAGATGATGGACTTCTCAATGCTTCACCTTTTGCCTGAAATGCATATTCAAATCATTCTCCAGGGACTTCTTTTCCATTAGGATATGGAATTCCCTTTCGCACGTGTGTCCCAAATGCACATTATCTTTCCCTCCATGGTCACTCTTAAGAGATTTCTACCCTATGGTCTCAGTGTTTGTGCTGAGGAATTGCTTTCAATCTCCTAATCTGGAGGATTTGGCAAAACTTAACTCCCCAGATTAGAGGCAAGATAATCATTATTGTTGTCTCAAAACATACTTTTTTTTGCACTCTTTAGGTCTTTCAAAGTATTTTCCATTTGTTACATGTTTTGTCCCAGAGAAGATTTGTGGGTCATTTTGAGGTATTTTCTCTCATTTCCTTCAACAAACAAATAACTATATCCCAGTAAAAAGCCCCCTAATTACCCTTTAGATGGCACAGGAAAGGACGGAAATGTGTCGAGTTAATGGTGACGGTTTAAGAGTTAAATATTGTTCTTTTCTTCTGAAAACATATTGTATAATGTTTATTAGGATTTTTTATATGAATTGTGATGATGTTCTTTACATTGAATATTAAAAAAAAACATAGTATAGGATATTTAACAAAAGTATGTCACGTTTAAAATTAATATATTTTTCATAACAATATGTGTTGTTCAGTTACAATAATAAAAAAAAATCCATTTAGACAACTAATAAATGAGATAATTTTGAAAATTTAGAAAAGTGGCTGAATTTTGAAATTTTTTTAATAATTACAGTGAAACCTCGATAGACTGAGAGAAATCCGAAAAAATTAAAATAACATTCCGGAAATGTTAATTTTACCCTGCATTATTGATCCGAAATCAGTGTAAATATTATGCTTTTTAGGTGTATTATGGGTTAAAGTTACCCTTTTTCATGTTCATTTAACACTTAAAAAGGTGTAAAATAAACATTAAAAAATGTTAATATATTTTTACACCTGAATAGAGTGTTAAAATTACGAGGAAAAAAGTTAATCGCACCCCCTTTTTTTCTCAGTGTAGAGTCAACCCCAGATAGAGTCAATTTCCAATAGAGTCAACCGCTATATTTTTTTACTCTACGGACTCCGATAGTGTCAACTCGGACCCAAATTGACTCCGATAGAGTAAACTTTTCTTGTATTATTAAACTAATAATATTACATGATTTTATTATGATTTTTTTTCGAAACTAAAACCACTCTTTTTGTGCATCAACGTAACACTTTGAACACCAGAAAAAATATTTATGTAAGGGTATGGTAATATTATGATAAAATTCGTATGTTAATCGTGTAATCATTTTCCAACAAAATAATTTTCTTTTCGTGATTTTAAGCTTTTTCACCCATTGAAAGTTCTCTTGGCTTTCATCAAGCGCCTGGCAAGTTGGCCTTTTTATATGCAGCTATTTGAAGCCAATTCCTAAATTGATTTCGGACTCAGCTCACAGTGCTCCAAGGAAAAATTTATTTAAACAAAAGTTTAGTATATTTATCCCTCCATACGGAAAGGTATCTTATAATACGAAAAAACTTCTCACTTTTTAAATATTTAGCATAACGATTACGAGTGCAGAAAAATTCCTATACGCATTTGTATGTGAAAGTAAGAATTTGGGTTCAACTTTGAAGGCCACTTGCCGGGGACTAGGCTTTCATCTCTTGTCTTAAGATTTTTTGATTAAACCTATGATCGCAATACAAGGAATTTTGAGCCATTATTAAATTGGAAGTGAATAATATAATAGCACAAACAAAAAATATGAACTTGAATTACGAAAAGAAAAAAGTACAAGATGTTAGATTTTTTTTAGTATAACATAATAGTAAATAAATATTTTATAAATTTATTCAAACTTTTTAAACAACTTACTGCTTTAAAAAAATTACATGATAGACGATCATAAAAATATTCTCTTCTAAAACATGTAAATTTATTTAAAATTAAATTTTTAATTTAAAAGATTAGTATTTTAAAAGAAAATGTGGATCAAAACCAAAAATAAGTAGTAGAAAATTAAAATTGGTTCACCTTCCGAAAAAAACCCTATGACGTGTTTTCTTTTAATCACAAAAAATACGATTTTGGATAGTAAACGGGAGGAGTGGCGAGAAAATGAGGGTCATATTAATAAAAATTAATTATTAATTTAATTAAAAAAAAAATAATATTAATAAACCTCAGGTTAACTCTTAATCCCCAGGGTCGTCTGAAAACTCCAAGACGATATCTCGAACCATTTAGCGCCTATATTACAGAATAATAAGAAATGAGAAAAATTGGTTGTATTCTTGTATTGCTATTCTTGTGAAGTTTAGAGCCATAGTTATGGCGTAACGAAAAGAACAACTATCAGTCTCATCTTTTATACACTAAAACTTTAAAAGGAATTCAAGTTACAGTAGACTCTCTCAAATTGGGGCATTTGAGGCCAAAATGTCACCCGAATCAGAGAGAAATTCGGGCGATAAATTTTTTGAAATCCAACGATTTTTTATTCATCTGCATACAGATATTGAGTTTACATACTCATATTTATGGTGAATGCCATGAAAACCCCTTTTGAATGCAAATTTAACTGCTGCCCGAATTGAAAAGTAGCCCGATCTTAAAAGAGCCAAATTAGCGAGAGTCTACTGTAATAACGTTAATTACATCAGAATTTTCAAATTAAATATCTACCAGAACTCTTAAAAAAAATGAAAAAGACATCTTTAAGATATTTTTAAGACTATCTTAACATCGCGGATGGAGAGTAACGTATACTTAAGATATTTACTTATAATAAAAATATTTTGTACAATCATTCCTTAATCTCCAACTTTTGCCCAAACATACAACTTATTTTTGGGCGCGATGGTGTAGAATTTATGGGTTAATTAAATATAATATTATACTATCGTGTTGAATTTATCAATGATCTAGTACAACCATAAAATAATATCCCTTTTGATTTTTTCTCGGACTCCCATAGAGTCAACCTAGTCCCCGGCGAGTGGCCTTCAAAGTTGAAGCCAATTTCTTACTTTCACATACAAATGCGTATGTGAATTTTTCTGCACTCGTGATCGTTATGCTAAATATTTAAAAAGTGAGAAGCTTTTCCATATTATAAGATACCTTTCCGTATGGAGGGATAAATATACTAAATTTTTGTATAAATAATTTTTTTCCTTGGAGCACTGTGTGCTGAGTCCGAGATCAATTTAGGAATTGGCTTCAAATAGCTCCATATAAAAAAGCCAACTTGCCAGGCGCTTGGAGTCAACGAATCCAATAGAATCAACATGCCTGGAAATAATTAGTTGACTCTATTGAGGTCCCACTGTATTTGTCTTGGGAGATACAGAATTTTGAAATTTTCGGTTTCTCACAGTTTGTACTTTGTTTCGCGCTTACAAAGTTGATAGATCATCTCATTCAAATTATGAATAAAAAATTAGAAATCATTTGAAACTAAATTTTCAAAATAAAGTTTTCGAATTTTAGAAGAGAAACTTGAAATTGTAATGTTCTGAAGTGTTATACATATTTTTCTGGGATTTCTCCAGTGAAGGTAGTTCTCTAAATTTCAGTAGAACAATAGATGTGAATATAAAAAATCATAATAATAAAAAAAATGGAATTAATACCAATTGAAACTAAGCCTAAATTTGATTAAATTATGTAATTTTGTGAAGCAGGTTTTAACATAAAAAAGCATATATTCTGCAACGGTGAAGAAGGATATCCATCGTTTGCCTCTGGAGGTTGGTTACCAACTCTAAGACGGCGGTGGACGCAATATAAAGAAAAGCAATCACCGTTTCTACAAATTGTTGAGCTTTTAAAGCATTTGTCGATTAAGAATATATATCTATCTATCTATTTATTGTTCGTTTTATTATTATTGGTTTTTTAATATGTGTTTTAATAATTTTAATTTAAAACATTTAAATAAAGATTCAACTTAAGAATTGAAGTAGGATCAAAGCCTAATTCTGAATTGAGATGAATATTTCAAATGTGGAACATTTCTGTAAAGTTGAATGATTTTTCACAATATTGCATGGTAAGCTTGCTGGAAAATTATATACAGAATTAATTAAATGTGACAAATGATGAATACGAAAATAGAGGTGAAAATACACTCATGGGAAATTATGATAAAAAGAACAAACAATTACAATTAATCTTCAGTGACACTAATATTTTTTCTTTTTGTTTTAGTAAATTTCCTGTATTTGTTTGAAATATTAACAAAGTGTGACACGGTACTTTTTAAACTCACCCCCCTCTAAATTACCGTTAGGGCGAATTGGGGAGGCAATTTGTTAATTTTGCACACACGTTCCCCATCATCAACCACAAAGTTTTTGGATCGATCAATAGAAGTGATAATACTGTTGCTACGAGTGCTCATAATTACTCGGTATTATCTCATAATCAACGCCCGCGAAGGGTCGCGAGGTCGTCATTTGTGGAGGTGGCACAAGCTGATTAGCCACCCACCTATCGCCTCGAGGATTATAATGAAATGAAGAGTCTCAGGTGGAAAGTGCCTGTCACATCAATCCAGTGAATCCGTCCAATGGAAAATTCCCGCCGTGCAGATGATGGAAAAGGAAAAGTTTGAGTGTGGGTGTTCCATTCACTAATTAAGAGTTTCTCTTTCAACTGACGCAGAAGGACAATTTTCAGAGGTAAAACTCAGTGGGAAAATCGATGACAGTTCAAAATTTGACGCAATGTTGTAGTTGATAAAACCATTTCAGTATAGAATTGGTACGCGTCATTAGATAAAGCGCCTCCTGTGGTCACTTGTGGAATTGAAACGTTTTTAAATTTTCACTTACCAATATTCTCAAGATTCTTTCATTCTGGGAATAAAAGATTTCCAAGAAACAAGTTACAGTAGGTTTCAGATATATAGGAGAGCAAGAATTCCTCAATCATGTAAGGAAGATTTAAGGACAAAAAGAAATTCCTACGACGCAACCATCAAAAGTTAAATTTTTACTACAAATTGACGGAAAAAAGGTTTGCCTTAAAGGGTTTTTAGTACTATAAGAAACATAAGAAACGACGAATATTTTGTAAGGATTTTTTCCCAAAATTTAAAAATGAGTACTAGAAAAGCATTTACACTTACTTATTAACAAATCTGACGAAATTTTTGAACGACTTAGCAATAAATAATTAAATTTTTGTCAGGAAAAAGACCAAATGTGTTTAGTACTTACTTAAAGAGCAGTAAAATTCTCATGCTGGTTTTCTTTTCAACTGCAGCGATCTTGGATATTAATTATGTTTACACACCTTTTCTATTAAGTAGGGGAAGGCTTTCAGGATTTGCACATACTCTGGTTTCAAACACGCCATATTTTTCCCATATTTTACTGTTCGAACTCAAAGAGAGAGAGAGCAGTTATGTAATCGATTTTCTTTTTCAACTTGCCATTGTCCTTTGACAATGAACCACCTGAAAAAGAGAGGTTGGTATAGGAAATAAGTTTCGACATGCAGAGTTCAGTTGGATACAAATACACATTCACTGCCCAGATCTCCATAAACCGAGGTTGGTCTACCGTAATATAAATCGGTACTGTGTATATCAGATCGCACACAAAACACTGTCCGTGGTGTCACATATAAAATTAATACTAATAATAGGAAAAGACGGAAAGAGAGGTGTATAGTGTGCAAAATTTCGAATAGAAAATCACGTGTGTTAGAAAGAGTACATTCTAGTGGAGTAATACGATCAGTAAGATATACTGCTCGTATTAATTGTTTTCTGAATCGTATCACAGGCAATTCGAACAATTTTCCATGCGTGCAAACTGTGATTCGGTCAGTTTTCGAGCGATTGTATTGCTGCCAACTTTGTACGTAGTGGGAAAATGCGAGAGAGAGGCAAAATAAAACAATTGCTATATTTTTTGCCATTCTACCTGTTCAGAAAGTATTAATCTTAATATTAATCTTATATGTGACATGGTCTTATGATATAGAACAGGTTTACTCGCCTTGGGCGTTAAGATAGAACAGGAGAATGGGGTGTGCATAATGGCCCCAAATAAGTGGCCTGGGTGCAGCAGTTCTGAAATAGAACCGACCTATAGACAAATCTTAATCTTTAATCAGAATATGCGAGAAGCATGAAAGCCTTGCCCTGCCATTTTTTACCAAAACACTTACCAATCTGCTTTAATCCAAACAAAAAAAGTGACTTAGCATCTTAGATACTTCTTTTATTTTAGAATTTATTAAATTATGTATTTGCATCGCAACTGTGAAAGCTCGATCCATCGATTTGGATTGCAATAGGGTAAAGTGATACAAGTTGGACATAGTGTTACAAGTTGGACAATTCGCCGGTACAAGTTGGACAGGGATTTTTTCTTAATAAATACATTACTAATTTTTCTTAAGCACAAGGAACCAAATTATTAAAATAAAGCATTAAAAATATACAAATAAAAATGAAGTAGTAAATTTTTCAAGAAAAAAAGCCCTGTTCAACTTGTACCTTTACCCTATACCGTAGGTGAGGGTGACTTTGCATTCCGGAGGTTACTTTGCACTCAACCATTTTCTAAGCTTTGCTTTAATTTTAGTACTTAAGAATTTTCTTTAGGACACCCTTGAGTGCTCTTCTGGTTACTGGACCATCCTTGCCTTGAAGGATGATTGAGTAACCGCTGACCTAAAAACAATTTTTTTTGCTATGGTTTTCTAAAGTTATGTTTTATTCAAAGAAGACAAATGATTTCTTCTAACTAACCACAATTTTTGACCCTCTTTTCTTGGTAAAGTCCTAGATTTAGAGCATAGCTTGCGAACAACACAAGTGCAAAGTCACCCGCATCTATAAATTATATACAGGGATTCACAAACTTCAATTTTCTATTCACAAGAGGCATTTTATTAAAGTTTGTTAAGTGCCAAAATTTATATTTGAAATACGAATAATTTAGCGAAAATTTTGAAGGAAATTTGCAGATCTTGTTTATTTTTATTTAATTTGTACAGTTCAAAAAAAAAATATGGATTTCAAAGTGAAAATTCCTATTCACGAAATATTGAAATTTTCTTTGTTTAGTTGAGTTAAATACAAGAAGGAAGTTTGAAAAAGTGAAATATATCGCAGAAATATCAATCCATTCTTAGAAAGGAGCACTTCCACTTCAAATAGTTTAATTACATTTTAGGGAGAAGTGTTGCACCTTTGCATTTGGGCAGCTTTGAAATTGGGTTTTTTCTTCTACTTTTAAACGAAACTGGACTTTATCATGATATAATTTAGTTCAACAAACCAACTTCGTAGTTAAATTACATTTTGATACGAATGCATTCCATTTAAAAACAGTAGAAAAAGTCCATTTTCAAAGTTGCCCAATTCAAAAGTAATCCAATTACCCCTACAAGTAAAAAATGCTAATTAGTGCTAAATTTAAGAGCAAAAGCGCATTTGCCGACTTCCGGGATCAGAACTGTCAAAAATTGTCACTTGCCACCAAACACCAAAGCCGTGTTTTTTTTTTATTTTTCATAAATTTCAAGCAACATTCGCAATTGAAGGGATGATTAGACAAAGCGTCCTCTTTCGTTTAATTTTTTTTTTGATTTTTTTCGTATGAAAAAGTCAAAATTTCGCGAGTTTGTTTGGTGGCTAACGTTCTGTTTATCTATCGTCCCCCATGAGCGCTGATTATTTACTTTTTCATACTTAAATTTATCAACTTTTCTCTGTACTCACATTTAGCGAAAATCTGCAAGGAAAACTGGCTTTTCATATTGTTGTATTCGTTGGGTTAGTTTCGCCACCTTTTCACTCGAAAATAGTAAAGTTTGGTAATTGATTCCACGTCAGTCGGGTTGGGCAGATGTTTGGGAGTTTGTTTAAAAAAATAAAGAAGACATTCTGTTGTTGTGAATTTCAGTGATTTAATTGTATTTATACAGTTTATTACTTTTATACTCATTTCATCAATATCCACTTCTTACATCATTAATTTCCATTCTCAATAATATATATATTAATTTAATTAACATACAATTAATTAAAAGACTGAGGGATATTTTTTATTCACTCTCATTCATGTTTAATTATATGATTTTCTATTTTAGAAACGCAGTAATTTTTTTTTACCTCATCTCACAATTTATTTTGTTCAATTTCTCCATAAAATTCTTCTGGCGTTTCAAATCTTAGAAATTAATTAAAGGGATTTTTTGTTTTGGCCATGGACCAAAGTTTTTTTTTGTGCATCCTAAAAATTGCATTTTCAATTACATTATTTTGTAAATATCATCTATTTTATTCACTTTACCAACGTGAATTTCACCTTCAGACGTCATGAATTTATATATATTTACAGAACAATTTGAGACTTTTGATAACTTCTACCATCAAATGCTGGTTTAAGTCCTTTTGAATGTCTCAAAAGTATTTGCAAAAATTCTCTCCTCTCGCTCTCAAAAACTTCCATTTAAAAATATTTATTTTAAAATGAATTCCTATGCTAATACACAGTTCGAAATTGAGGGGTTTGCAAAAAAAAAGAGGGAAGAAATGAAAAATCATCAAACATTGAATGCATCTCTGTCGAAATGCTATTAATTAATTCAGCAATCGTTACATTGGAGCAGCAATTAAAATGACGCATATTTTCCAATGATGATGAGTCATTTCAGTAAAAATTAATTTCACTAATAAAATTTTATGTATTTGCGTCCAATGCAAGTGCTTCTGCCTCTGTCTCTCATTTTTTTTAATGTTACCTTCATTTAACATGAAAAGTTCAGTTGAACAAAAAAAATGTAGTGAGAGGATTAAAATGTTTCTATTAAATATAATTTCCCGTCTGTGTTCACCTGAATTTTGTGGCCATTTTTGCTCCATATGTTGCTATTCAATTATCTCATTCACAATGTAAAATGGCGTATTTTTTTTATTTAAATTTTATTATATTAAACTTGAGCACATTTTCCCGACTTTTACGTCTTCATATTCAGCAAGTTGTCAAGGATAATGGAGTATCAGGTAGATAATTGTACATCATGCGATTCTGAGCTGATCAGTAAAGGATAATTCATTTAATATTAAATTGGCTTTAATAGGATCGACGGGACATTTTAGCATAATTTCTCTATTCATAATAACCGTATCAAGTTTCTTGTATGACATAGAAAAAAGAAAAATAATCAAGTATAATTTTATTAAATTGATCGTCAGAGAGATTGGTTAAATATCTCTCGATACTAAAAAGTCCTTTATATACTGGTTTTAGAAGAAATATTTCATGTGGAAAATCTGAATAGGGGAGATCAGGGCAATTACCAGCAGTTGAATTCTTTTAGAAATCTTTCTTTAAAACATTTTTGAATAATTATAAGTGGTTTCTTTTGAGTATTTACCTATTTGACAATTTTGGAGCAATTTCTCCAAATTATGCATATTTGGAACTGCTTGATCATTCCTTACACATGATCAATGGTAGAGATGGTAAAATTTCAGAAATTTCACAGCAGTCGCCATCTACTTTAGGCGGAAATTCATGAAATTTCTTGAAATTTACCAACTCTAATCAATGGTACCACTACCCAGCGAGCACAGTTAGCTGAAAAAGGCAGTGTTTTCAGCAATTTTTTTGCTGAATCGATCAGCAAAAAAATATTCTGACCGGCCAGCAGTTCTCAAACAAAAAGTGCTAACTTATGTGGATATGGTACTGCCTCACGAGTGTTGTTTTAAGGTTAGCAGAATTCAGTTGAAAACCCCATAGCAAAATTCCGCGAAAATTCCAGTGGAAAACTTGCGTCCAAATTGCAATAATCCGCGGAATTTGACGCTAAAATTCCAGGAAGTTTTCCATGGAATTTGGATTCGGAAATTCCAAGGAATTTCAAGTACGATCCACTGGAATTCCAGCGTTAATTTCCGCGGAACATTTATATGGAAAATCAAATGTGAATTGTTCGCGGGATAAGCTGGAGAAATCCTATGGAAATTTCCACTATCTTTCCATAAGGTTTTTCATGGTTTTTTCCACTATTTTTCTCGAATGTCAAGCAAATAAAATGCTGTTGCGACAACATGGATAATTTGTTTCCAAACCTTCTGCAAACATTTTTAGTGAATCATGTGGCAATTATAATATAATTAATCATGCGACACTGCGTTTCGTGTAGATAGTAGTGAAGTGATTATATTAAATAGGTCGTCAACCTAAAATAATACTGTTTTTATGTTATTTAATATCTATTTTAAGAAAAAAATATTTTTTTATAAAATAGTTTTCAATTTATCTAAAGTGGTAATTCGTTATCGCTGGTTCAGTAAAACTTATTAAAATCCCCATGATCTTTGCCATTTCTTTAATATTCGTAAGTAAAAGCATAAGGTGCATGTGACAGCTTCATTTTTTCTCCATTTTATTTAGGTGGAAAAATCCACATAAATTCCACGAACATTTCCATGGATGTATTCCACAGAAAAAATCCAGTATAAATCCATGGAAATTTTCCCCGGAATCTGTTATGGAAACTTCCTATGGAATTTTTCAAGGAAAACTACTTGACAATTCCGAGGAATTTTTCGCTTGTTATTCCTATTCCGCTTTCTTTTGCTATGGGGAATACATACGTTTTCAGCTGAATTAAAATCGGGTTGCATTTGGTGCTCGCTGGCTACCCCAAGCTTAATATTTCATGATCATTCTATTTTGAGAGAGACAATTTAACTGCCAGATTTTTAAATGATATAGGGGAAAGGCTCATAATTTTGTCTAGTTTCTTATTTTGGACATTTTGAGGATAAAATTGGACACTAAAAATAAATTGATTAAAATGATGGATTTTTATTCCAATATTTGATGAATAATGAATTCTATCTAAATATTTGTTCTTTTGGAAGATTTTAACACTAAATACGTTAAATTTTGAATATGATTTGAGTTAAAATTGCTTTGTTGAAAATTCAGTGTGAGCAATTGCTTATGAGAAATATGACAGAACTTCGTGTTTACTTCAGTTTTATTTAGCTGTGGTGAAGTACTAACAATGTTTCTTTGCTTTTTTTAAGTGATATTATTGAATATTCATTGAATATTGTGTTGATTTACGTTAGTGGTCATTTGTACATTTGACTTGAAGTGAGATTTGTCTTGTGAATTAGATTTTTCGTGTGTGGAAATGGGAAATTTTTTAAGACATTCACCAGTCAGGTGATACTCCTTATTTTGGACAGGTGTTTTTTCTGGAAATTTAGTGAAGTTTTAGCTTTTGTGATGACTAGGTTCGACAAATGCCTGGAGAAACAAAGGAGCATCATCTCCACGAAAGAGATGTAGCGAAAAATGTCTTGAAAGGCTCCCGGAAAGGCCAGGGAATGAGCGAATCCGCACCTACTAGGAGTACCGAATTCAACTCACTTTAATGAATGATAAGGAAAGTTTCCGGGCTTTTTGTGACATTCTACGTTTCCCTTACATGAACAGGAAGAGGACTTTGTAAGATTAGCACATAAAATGAAGAACAATGGGCATCCTCTTGAGGCGGATTAGTTGTCCAGATATACAGCCAAGTTGTCCAAATTAATAACCAAGTTGTCCAAAATAAGAGTCAAATTCATCTCTACAGATCAATTAATTTTTAAACGTATTAAAACTAATTTTAGTAAAAACAAGGACAATAAACCCTTGCCAAGTTACTAAACAACCCTTCTGAAATGAGAGTAACAAAAAAAGGCAATTAGTATTGAAAATATCGCTCTTCAAACTTGGAACATCGATTCTTATAAGCAGACTGTCCAAAATTATGAGCCCTTACCCTAACTGAAGCATTCTTAAATGGTATACACTGGGTGAATTCGAGATCGACATACTTTACGTGATAGACCCTTATGTCAAAAGTGCTTCTAATAAGTCACCCAACGAAATCTTTCAAATTATCAACTCAGAATCCTGATAAGACAAACCTTGCATGACGGCCGATTCTAGATACGAAAGCATAGGTCTTTAATTGACATTTAGGAATAGTTTTCATAGCGAGAAGAGATGTGATGCTCATCGGCGGCTCAATGTGAGGGTGTCTCTCCGAGAACGCTCCATCATGACACATCCTTGGGCTGGGGCGACGGTGAGAAGGGTCGATGAAGGAGCGGTGGACCTGTAGGTGGCGCTATCCTGATAATTCCACCGTCACCTGTGACGCCAGATGTGAGGGTTTGCGCCAGCGCGGCGGCGCCAAGTTCTGTGGCATTGATGCGTGCCGGTGAACTTACGCGTATACGCAGAGGTGACAGAGGCGCCGGTGAGCCATTGAGCTGTGGCGGCGGATGGTGAAGACCAGGCAGTTGCGGCTGGGGCCGCAGTACAGTGGGCTGTAGGGGCAGGTGAGGAGGCATTCCGATGGGTGGCGAGTGGGAGCCGATGGGCGGAGAATTTTCCCCCAGTCGATAAGGCAGAGTGGGCAAGAAGCGACTCGTGAATGCACCTAACAGGCCCACACATGGCCCAGTGTAGACGCCAACATGGTCAGAAAAAATATATACCAAAATCACTCAAATGCCTATGGCGGTGTCAATCAACACTTGCCGTGACCAATTAGGGAGGCGATGAAAGAAATCGCAAGAAATTTGGCAAGTACTGACATAGACTATTTAGGGCAACTCACCAGCCATCGTCGCGGGTGAATGGACATCGAAGCGGAAGGAGTTGAGAGCCGAAAAGGATCTACTGAAATCCTTCTCGCGCTCCTCCTGTAGCCGCTCTTCACGATCGTTGCCGCCGCCTGAGGCAGAACCCGGGCTATGCTGCATAGACATACTACTGGGTACTGGTGAATGCGTGCCCAGAGAAATGTCTGAGTCTGAGTCGTCCGACGGTGCTGGAGACAGAGCCGCATCAGACCGCCGCGGCGGCAGTGACGTCGCGCCTGAACTTGATAGCGGTGGTTGTTGCATCCTGAAAAATAAATGTTTCCAAAATCTACTTAGAACATTTAGAAACAGAAACAGTACTAAAATTTAAAAAAAAATCGTTACAAATAACGTATTTCTTAAATTCCATTTGCAAAATATCTTTATATTAGAAACCCTTTCCGTAAAACTGGAAGAAAAAGTCTTTGAGTAACGATGGAGTATGGATAGAGAAGAGATGGAAGAGAATTTCCTGCCAATAATATCATGGACTTTATTAAATCTCTACTGCCACAGGAGATTCCACAAAATTCACCCACAGATTACTAACAATATCTCTTCTGGCTTTCATCAGTCTCTCGTTTTTGGTTCTCTGTGTGAAATGCGTAGCGTAAATAATGATAATCGAATTTATTTGCCCGCGAGGGTGTAACAAAGGGGTTGAAGTCACCACACAGAAAATGATGTTCTGCGGAAGCCTGGAGCTCTCTCTATGTGAAAGGGGTTAGAGATTTTGTGATGTTTAATGTGCATTTTGGGGGATTTTGTGTACACACATTTACCATTCGATTGTCTTTACATGATGACAAATCTCACTGGTGGGTGCGAAAATTGCGATCTGACAGAGAAACATTCCTCTCAGCTCGATAGAAAAGCCACCGCGGTATTATTTGCACAAGACACTTTAGTGCACAAGTCACCAAATGTCACAGAATCCCAATGAATGGTAAAATTTTAAATCCTAATTCAGGAGTGCAATCCGTCGTGACACGGTTGAGTTTATTGTGCACTTGAAAATCCCTCGAAGAGTGACACAATTCACCGTCTCAAGATACTTTCCTGTTGACATCTTAGAGGCGATTAAGAGCAACAATTTCGGATTTGAGTACCGCAAAATTCGAAGCAACATTGCACATTTTATGGAAGAACCAAGGGAAGAACTCAGAGAAATATCAGTGAAACAGATCTTGTGATCAAACGTAATTATTCAGAGATCTATTGAAAACAAAAGCAAGTTTGAGTAGGGTAGAGTGGGGTAGTTTCATGCATGCATTTCTTTCGAAAATAAAGATTCTTAGGAGGAAAAATAATCATTTAGGAATTGTTCTGTGTATTTATAGATAGTCTAATGCTGAACGCACAATAACTTTTATTTTGTAAACATGTTTTTGACATTTCAATGAGAGTGAATGAAACAGAGATCTAGTCATCTCGCTCTCTCTCATAGGAAATTTTGAAAACATGTTTACAAACAAAAGTTATTGTGCGTTGGGCATAACTTAAGAGAAATTAACGGAACATAGTAAGTTTGAATATGGTTGCGTTTAGCAAATGAGTTCTGAAAAAAAGTTCAGCTGCGTGAAACTACCCCACTCTCCCTTATACAGATGAATTTTATATTTTCTCTCAGATATGGTTGTGAAATGCGTTATAATCCTATATTTACGCTCATTTTCTGCAATTATTTTAACTAAACGATGGCCTAGCCTTCAAGAAATAAGCTCAATCTCGTCTCGAAACGTTATACCCATAAGGCATTGTACTGATGAATTCGATAATTTACCAAAATATCTTCAATTGCGCCATTATCGTATAATATTATTTAGAAGTTAAAAACTATATTGAATCATTCATAAATTACCTAAAGATCTTCCTACTAGGATTTTCACCTACCCGCGAGAGAAGTTATCGTCAATATTTAGCATATCGAAGCAAACTGTTTAGGGTAAAATTTAGTCTTTCGGACAGCTTTGAAAGTCGGACCAAGTAGTATTGAAAGTTGGGCACATCCCTTAAAACTTGATGAAAAATCAAGAAGGTATTTTAACTTTCCATCAAAAATTTTTTAATCCTGATTTTTTGATAAATTTGTAAGTTTAAAAAACAAAAGTTGTTTTTTTTACAATCAAAGAATTACTTTCAAGAAGCACTTGAAAAATAAATTGCATGAGAATTGTAATTTGAACACAAATCTGTCACTTTCTCTGGGAAAATCAAAAGTATTTTACTTGAATTTTCATCAATATTTATGAATTATTATTAATTGCGACATAGAAATGGGAGGAGATACAACCATTTAGAAGACGAGTAAAAAATATATATGAAATACTAAAGGTAAAAGGATAAAAAAAACAGCTTTTTTGAAATCTCAGAGAAATTATTTCTATGAATAAATTTGGTTCTTTTGTGCAGTAAAATCATGTCAACGAAGAATTAAAAGAATCTTAATTACCCGGAGGCACCGGTGACACTTCTGTAGTAACTATTGAGATGGAGATGTCCTTGAATGCATCTAAAACCTTTCAACCCTTTAGGAATGAGTGGGACACCGATGTTCCAAAAACAAAAACAATTTTTTTGACTACAGGACGTTATTTTGGCCTCTAGGGGAAACTGGAGTACCACCAAACACGGGGTAGCACCAAATACTAATTTTTATTTCTAAACTACTCGGACTATCTCGACCATTTCTACAGTGGACAAGCATCCATATAATGCCTATAAATTTCTGTAAGTCTTGTCCTCTGAAGTCGAATATCTGATTAAAAATCGCAGTGTTTAGTGCGGTGCCCCAGTTTCTCCTAAATAGTCCGAAAAATCGTTTTTTTTATTTTTGGGACACCGGTGTCCCAATCGTACTTAAAGGGTTAAATTCTTGAGAACCCTTTGTCTAATAGTGTGACAGAGTATCTGGTATTCCCCAAAACAAGTGGAAATGAATCTGACGAATTGGTTAATGGGGTGTAATGAAAACTTGCATCTTCTTACAAAAGTTCAAATGATGCACAACGCGAAACTTCTGTGTGAAATTGCAGAACATTTACTGGGTTGGACGTTCAGGAAGGTCTTAATAAATTGGAATTCCTAAAACATAATTCGTAGATAAAGAACAGAATAACACAACCATCTAACATTACGTATTCATATATATTTTTGCATTTATTCACTTATATCCAACTTTCCAATTGCTTTGGTCCAATTTTTTTTTAAATTTTTTGTCCGACTTTTGGTAATGTGTTTTTATTGGTTTTATTCAGTTTTTTTTTTTAATATTCAGTTGACCTTTCAATAAAAACTATGAACAAACAATTAAAATATTTTTACACTTGATGAGGCAAGGAAAAAAATTAAATATATTATTCAGAATAAAAAAAATGCATTTTGAAGCTAGACTTTTTCTTAAGTGTCCGACTTTCCAAATTTTACCCTATGAGAAAAAAAACTGTAATAAAGCATAAGAATTTAACCACTTTTTTTAGAGTGCATATTCAAAAAGTAAGGTTAATTTTCAAAATTTGAGAGCCGAGTCTCGATTTTTCTTTTTTGTTGTGTTAGTGGTACAGATATCCTCAACATGTGTTGATATGACTAGCCATTTCGCATATTTAGTTTGGTTTTTACAGATAAAAACGTAAAAATATGTATAAAAGTTCTTAGCGATTTTTTCCTAATGTAAAAAATGGATTAAAGAATCTGTTTATGTGAAAAAAAACCTCAAATCAACGTTCAAACTCTTTTAATTTTTTTTTTATTTTGAGCAAAAATAAAATTTAAAAATGTTATAGGCTCTTCACAAAATGCTTAAAACATGTTAATGACTATGCTCGGCTCTGGACATTAAAACCGATTAAAACATTAAAACAGTTAAGGAAAATAATTATGAAAAACTGTCGAATTACTGTTAAAGAAGTTTCTGAGATTATAATATCGGTTGTCTCATTTCATTTAATTCTTTTTGGATGTTTTGGGCATGAAACGTGTGGCAGTTACGTTTGCTCCAAAAGTTCGTACATACTTGTTTTCTTGTGTTTTTTTTTAGTAAAAACAGCAACGTAATTATGCCTGCATTACCGTTTTTACCGGAATTACCCTTCAGGGATTTATCGTGTTACTAGAACAGAAGAGACCCGGGAGAAGTTGGCGTTTTGGTACGATTAAGAAGATAAAGACCATGTGGTCGGAAGAGCTCAAAGCCATATCAAAAAAACGCATATAAGAAGGACTTCGATTATATAAAGATAAAAGCTGAAGTAAGTGTATTATAACTTAAGAGGATTACTTAGAATGGAACAAAATATATTTATATTTTGATAAATAAATATTTTTCGAGATTTTTTTTTGTTTCTTTATTAAATACGTTGTTAGTGTATTATATTCCAATTAAAATTTCAATGGAATTTGCTTTTTTATTTTAGTAGAAATTTTACAATTATTTTTAAACTTACAACCATTAGAATATTTCCCCTTAAACCATTTTCAAATAAATTACTAACTTTGTAATTTCGAATATCTGTTTAGAATATTTTTCCATCTGAATCTAATAGCTGTGTAATTTACTGAAAGAACGCCTTGAAGAATGGCTCTCAACCAAAACCAATTGTACGAAGTATGAGTTAAAAAAAAATGTAGCACTGTAGGAGTATTTACTTAAATTTCGAAACATAATAGTCAGTTCAAGATGTGCATTAATTGATTTTAAAAGTTGACGTTCCCCCCATGAATAGAAAAAACTATCTTGGGTGGGCAAAGAAATCACTTTAGGAGCCATGAATTTTCCCTTCTGTGTTACACTCTGCCATAGGATGTTTATTTATCAAAGTCAAATTCAAAATGTCTCGAAGGAAAATTCGATACTAATATGTCAACTCAAGTTCAAATTTCAATCTAAATACACCAAAAATCCCTCTTGAATCTCTTTTGCATTTAAGTCCTATATTTACAGTGAAATATTGTAGATTTTTCCATGGTCTTTTGGATGGAAAATCTGCAACATCTTCTCACGGTTTATTCCCCCTTTTCAATCACTACTTCGAGATTTTTCTAATGGAAAATGACACAAGGAGAATTATCTCTCCAGAACGAGGGAGATTTGTAACGATATCTCAATTGACATCTAATCAATCATTAAATAAATTTCCCACTTTTCCATCCCTTTGCAGAAAGGTTATCGCATTCTGCACGTAAGAAAAACATCAATGATTTAATTTGTTTCCTCAGAATTGCTGTTGAAATGCCAATTGATCAGATGAAAGTGCTAGAATACTCTTTTCAAAAGAAATGAACAGTTTCCTAGAGGAGATAAACTCACATTATAAAGCATGTAATATTGCTGTAGTTTGCCTTTGGGAAGTTTATAATTGTAATTTGCAGCATTGTTGATAACTATCAGCAGTATGTTTTAGCAAGTGGACTAAAAATCTACTAGAATTTATTTCTTACTCTTGCAAATTCACATCAGAATCATTAATAGTTCAAACAGCTTGATAAAAAGTATAAAAACTACCGTTGGTACGGGAAACTTTGCTCCCTCCCCTGCTGCTCGTAAGCGTTTCTTTAATTCTAGCACTTAGAAATGGTCTTCATCGGTCGAACATGGTAGATTGAATCGGCGAGGGCCATCTTCAAGTTCTAGAATTTAAGCAAAAGCTTACGTACAGCAATACGGATTTTGATCTAAGATTATTAATTGATTTGACAAGAAACTGCTAGAATACCTTTTTGAAAAAATGTGAGAATTTATATTGCATGAAAATTGGTAAAATCGGTGAATAATAAAATCTAGCAGTTAACTTTGTGAAGAGTAAAATGAACATTTATTGACACTTTAAGAACTTGTCATACCATATACCTATTGGCAATTTCAGCACCGTTTGGGATATTCAAATGTAAACATCTCTTTTTATAGGAGAAAGCAGATTACAGAAAAAACTTTCACACTACTAACCCTTTTATTAGAAACATTAAATAAAATTCAACACTTTGTCAAGGCTCAATAGAGATTCACTATTAAAAAGGTGTTCCTTCGATCCTAGTTTAAGTATTTCTAATTTCCAATGCAGTTAAATTGACAGCATTGTTGAAATAATATAGAAAAATCTGCTGGAGATCATCGATAGCCCTTGCAAATTGATATTAGAGTAACAAAATTTAGTTCAAGATAAAACAAATTCAAAAGCTCGACGTGGATTTTGGACAATATTGAGGGATACTGCTAGAATACTCCTTCCAAGAGATATCAAATTTTGAATTAAAAAAATTACATAACTCACAAAAAATAAAAAGTAATAAATCCAGTAGCTTATTATATATATTTTACACGTTTAATTTGCATCGATGATGCTTAAATAATTTTTATTGCAACTGTGCATAAATCTACTAGAATTTGCTTGTTTTTGCATATAAAGTAATAAAAGTACATTTCAAAAATTCCGAAAGCAGTCTGGAGAATATTTTGAGACATTTTATATAGTGCTGAAAATTCTAGCAAAATTTAATGCAGTATTAAATACTACAAGAATTGACATTAAAGTACCAAGAGGCTATTCCTCCTAAAAGAAAATTTATTTTGATATTAATTTTTACTAAAAATATTACATATTGGATAAATTCTGCAAGAACAACTGCTAGAATTAACCTAGCATTTTAAGTGTTTCAATCAAATTCCACCAAATTAAATAATTTCAATCACTTAATCTGAAAATTATTTGGAATTGCTACATGTGCCTAATTTCCCAGTCATTGGAGATATTTAATAATTTGTAAATTTATGTATTCCATTTCTCAAAGTATAATTGCAAAAGTCGACCAGTCTTTTCTCATGTGAATTTTGTGAGAGGGAGGGTCTCGCCTTGTAAATGATTCAATGCAAATAGAGGAGAGTATTTTTGGGACAAATTGAGATAGAATGAAATCAAGCGACACTCATTCGATTAGGTTCAATCTCATTGGCATCATCAAACGAGTCATTGACGAAAGAGAGTGAGAAGTCTCAGCCCACATTTTTTTTCGTAGATGGATGAAAAAACAACGAATAAATTGGCAGACAGTTTTGACGATGCTGCGAATAATGAGATCAAAACCAAAGCCTATTTTCAAACATCAACCAACTCACAACTTTTCCTCCAACTCAATATTATAACTTCCTTTTGCATTCCCTCAACACTGGGATAAACTCAATTTTATATCATCTTATTATTTCAATTCTTTCAGTTGGATAGGGAGTTGGATTGCGTATTGATTGCTTGTACATGTACTGCAAATATATAGAGGAGGGTTGGGTAGTTTTAGGCAGATACAGGTTTCTTCAAAGAGTAATTCACTAAACATTGATGAACTATTTTTGAGGTAAAGACCAGAACATATTTTTTGGCAATGACTATTTGAGTATTAACCCAAAGTTTTATATTTTTGAATGTCATTTATTCTAGAACTGTTACCATCTTCCTGAAAAAAGACAGCAGTTTTGTAAATACACGGCATTCGATTATTAAAAATAGTCAGAAGTTGTTTATAAAAGCTTTACACAAAAGTATTTTTTATATAATGCCCAACGCACAATAACTTTTGTTTGTAAACATGTTTTCAAAAATTCCCATGAGAGTGAGCGAGATGACTAGATCTAGATCTCACTCACTCTCATTGAAATGTCAAAAAAAAGTTTACTAAACAAAAGTTATTGTGCGTTGGGCATAAATATATAAAATAAGAAATAACCTGTAAAAATTTGTAAGGCTTTGTAAAATTTTAAATTTCTCAAAATGTTGTGAATTTTTTAAAAAATTGTTTTGACCTAAGTAATTATCTTGACAAAACATATTAGCTTTAGCTTATTATTTTAGTAATTAGTTTTTTTTATAAATTTTATTAATTAATCTCACATCTTATACAAATAAATAAAATCAGCGTATAAAAGCTACAATTTAAGGACTGTATTTGGAAAATAATACTTCTAATACCCCTGGTTATAGTATAACTTGGTAGAAGAAGCATGAAAAAGAATGCCCAATGGTGGAGATCAAAAATACTCCAAGGAACTACCTATCAGTAGACAGGAAATTCTTTCTGTTAGAAGAAAAAATCGTAAAGAATCAAGCAAAATCGATAAATTTAAAACAATTTAAAAAAAAACTAAGTATTATCACTATGGTTACAAACTTTTATACAAAATATCACGCAAGCCCGCCAAATGGAAAGCGTTTGAAATTACATTAAAATCCACATTGAATTAATCATCATTTCAGTAACCACAAATTTTCCAATAATGCACCAATCTCCCTTGATTAAATTGGGGAGATTTTACTCCATGGAATTTAGTATATAATTGTAATGTTGTGTGAATGAAAAGCCCAATGCTATAATGAAGAGATTATTGACTTAATTTATGCATAGAGTGATTAAATGTTAGTCTGATCTCTCACGACTGTTTAATTATGAGATTTTTAGACACGGAGAACAATTCTCTTGTGCAATTTTATCTTACAAAAATCTGACAGTTTAAAGTATCGTTAATTTCAAGAATTGTGGTTTTTATAGGTTTATTTTTTTTTATTGTACCTGTGAACACAGAATAATTTACATGACTGTGAATGTGATTTAAAATATAATTAATTTGATAAAAAAATAAAAAAAAAATATTTTTTGATTATCCTAAAAGAAATAGTTAGACAATCTTTTGAAATATATTTAATAAAAGTCTTGAAAATAATTAGTAAGTAGGGGAAAGTGCTCATGCTTTCCACACTCCCTAGCTTTATAGTGACTAATTTTTTTCTATGTTTGTGAATAAATATGACTCCTCAATATATTTTAAAAAGCAAAACATTTCCCCCTAGTTTTTAAAATATGGATGCGAGTCATTATGAAGCTTGGGACCGTGCAAAGCATGGGCCCTTTCCCCTAGAGCCTTTTAAGGATTTTTTGATTCATAATTTTAAATGATCGTTTCTAGAACTACTTTAAAACACAATTTAAATTCCTTATTTCAAATAAGAAAAATATAAAACTTTTTGTGGAAGCCCTAATATTGCTCCTTTTCAAGCCTAACTAAAATTAAGGGTTTTGTTGACAATGTGTAGTAAAGAAGATAGTAAAGCAATAATATGGTACTCTAGGTACAAGCCACACTTATAAATTGTAAGTGTCAAGTGTGTAACGAAAGCTTAATTTACTTAAGAATTGATAGGTACTAGGACTCTATACATAATGATGTGCATTGTCTTGCTCGAAAGCCTTCCACTTCTATTCATTGGCTATTTGGAAGCGATGCTTAAAAGCGAGGTCTACTTTTAAAGTTCGTAAAACGCTTCTAGCCCAGCTTAAAATAAAATCGGAGTAGGGGAAAGCGTGGTGACTTCGGATGCCTTAAGCTTCGAACAACTCATTTTTTCATGTTGTTAATGAATGTGATTCATTATATCTGTGATATTTTAAAAACTGGTCCAGTGCCTCAAATTTCCTGAAAAACTCATCGTTTAAATCCATTAAAAACAATTTAAAAAAAAAATGATTCGTCCGAAGCTTGAATTGAGCGAAGGTAGCGAGCTTTCCCTTATTGCCTTTCCTTTGTCCTTTCTCATTGTATTGCATTTAATTGTTACAAGCCCCTATATGGGGCGAATCATAAAATTATTTTGAGTTCAAACTTTCACGGAAAGTAAGAAAGAAATGTAGGGTAAAGTGGTACAAGTTAGACCATGGTACAAGTTGGACAGGGCTTTTTTTCTTGATAAATTTAGTACTTCATTTTTATTTGTATATTTTTAATGCTTTAGTTTTATAATTTGGTTCCTTGTGCTTAAAAAAAATTAGTTATCAAGAAAAATCCCTGTCCAACTTGTACCGGCGAATTGTCCAACTTGTATCACTTTACCCTACATTCATTTTTTCCATTTTTCTCTGAAATCTATTTAAACAAATTTTAATGAATATGTCTAAGAAGTTTACCACATAATCCTGTTTTTATTACACAAGATCATATAACAGACAAAGAATTCTTTTGATTTAATTAAACGGTTAACGTTTTTTAATTGAATACCCAGATTTTGGATGTGGTAAAGTTACACAAGATTAAAAAAAGAATTCATTCCAAAATTCAAAAAAAGTTTATGTAAACTATTGGTAAAGAGGTTGGAAGGATGAAGATGGAATAGGTTCTCGTGAGGCAACTAATAGCTAATATTCTTAGTATCTAGCCTGTCCGAGAAGTTCGGTTTCTACTGGTCCTTCTTGTCTAACGTTGAAAACCGAATTGATTGTCCTGACTGACTCGGAAGGGATCAGAATCTATAAGGAACCGACTTAGATTTTAAATAAATGTAGGAAAATAATTTTTATTCATTCAATTGTTAATGAATAAAATGCGGAAATGACTCAACCTTTGACCGAAATACACGTATCTAAAGAAAGTGCTAAAGGAATTCAGTTTGTATGTTAGATTGTCTTTCCTAATAACGGTTTTCCAAGATCAAAGATTAAAACCGTGTTAGGTTGTCATTCCTAATAGAGATTTTACAAGATCAAAGATTAAAACCGTATTTTCCAACCGATTGGTATCATTTTCCGGCTCGAAAAGTCTTAGAATTCCTAACAAGTTCCAATCGGTTCTAAACCGATAACTAAATTTTTTCCAAAAATCAATTTTATTACTCATTAGCCATTAAGGGCGATTTGTTGAGTAATTTGTGTATCGTTTGGGAACGGTTAAACGATAAATGATGTGAAAGTACTTTTGAGGTATAGCTTTTAATTTATAATAGAGTAATATTTTTAAAAAGATCATTTTAATTTTCGGGTGTGACAGTGTTAATCATTCGAGATCCTCCCTTATATTCAGAATTTTCACTCCTTATATTAAGGCAAAAAATAATTAGCACGAGTAACCTATAGTGAATTGTAATTGGTTTATGGAATTTTTGATAATTGTCTTTAAAAACAATATTAAAAAAAATAAAGAAATAAAAACAAAGATTATTGATAAACATTCGAAAATTCTTTTTTTAAGAATGCAGCAATTCCGCTAACAAAACTGCTGTTATTCTCATGAAGGAAGAAGAAAGATTCTAAGGAGATGTTTAAGATTGAAAGTCCCTCGAGGTACCTTCCTTGAGAGAAAGAATATTGAATTGATCCTTGAGGGTTCTGTCTCAACTGAAAGAGCAGAGGGGCCCCTACAGCATTGCATATTATACACTATCTGTGAGACGTTATTTGATAGAAAATGGGGATATTGTATATTAAGTTAATAATTTCTGGAGTTGTGCATCACAACGGCAAAAATGTCCTCTTTCTCGAGGGAGGCACACAAATGACAATTTGTGTTGTCATGCGAAAGGATTTGGAATTGTGCCCTGAGGACACTGTTTACATGATACATATGAGATATTTCCATCCAGGGTCTTTGCCTGGGCAATGAATGAAGCCATTATTAAGTGAGCCTGGGTTGGAAAAATCATTTTTCATTTAAATTTCAACTAGTTAGTATTCCAATTTTTTTTGCACCCACGATATATCCTGAGCCTGGGGAGGAAGTCACAAAGTAAAAACCTCACAATTTAATTCCATTTGGCTCGTTATATGAAACTCTATTACAGAGTGCAGTTGATTGTGTCGAGGGGATGGTTTTCATGGAAATTCCCTTGATTTTTTTTCTTTGAATATCCTCACACTACGAAAGGTCATGATTTCCTCGTCATTTTCCATGCATGTGCCTCTCGTACAAGATCAAAAAAGGGTTGTGTTTAATAATTTACGAACAGTATCACGGTGAGATTTGATACGATAATAAACCCCTTGGCTCAGTACCTTACATGGTGTTGACAATTGCTCTGAAAATTGATATATTCCCCTCTTCCTATGATACTGGAAAATTCCTCCCCATTTTCCTTTCTTCATGTCATTTGGTGTCCCAATTTTTCATCTCACTGTATAATTCTGTGTATTTAGGGTGAGAATGCAGAATATAGATGTAGGATGGGGAAACTAAAAGGAACCGGAGATCCTTTTAGTATGTTGATATTGTCAATTTTCCTCATCCAAAAGAAAAAAAAAGAGAGAGAAGAAACCAAGAAGCATGATTTTAAGGGTGGTCAATAAATATTTGCCTATTTGTTCTTTTTCTTTCACTCAAAATGATGACGATGGAGAAATACCTAGATAAATATTTATTAAAAATAATATTTTATTCATGAAATAGCTGAGTAGATGCTTTTTTCTATGATGAGAAAAGACAAAAGAAATGAGCTTCAGCTGCTTCTAAAGTATTTTTGGACAAGCAGTTGAAGATATCAAGTATTTGTTATAAATAAGACACTCACAGACGCCTCTCAACTCTGTCTATAAAAGTCTTGTTTCTTTCATTCATCTTGAGATCACTTCAAGGGAGATCACACAAAAATTTACTACCTGAGAAATGAGACTGGCAGATCTCTTTCAGTTTCTTTTTTCCACTTGAATTCAACGGCAAAGATCTACACAAATTTATTAAAAGAAAATTATATTCATTTTGTTATGGTCTAGTGTTTTAATATAGCATACTGGTCACTGGTGTGACTACTGGTCACACTACACAAAATTTTAAATTTTATGAGGTTTGTTTATTATAAAAATTTGGAGAGGAAAAGCTTCTATCAGATTCGGCTTTAATCACAATAACTCTCAATTAATATAAAATAGTAAGCCGAGACACAAACCATACCAATCTAACGTAAGGCTTATCAATCAATAACGATGGAGTACTTTATCAATTTTTATTTAAAAATCAAGAAAAAATCTCTCATACTAATCACGATAGAATTGATGACTAATAGTGTGCGTCTGAGCTTAACGCCAAAATGTAATTTAATGAGCAACATAGAATAACTCTTGTTTTGTAAACTTGTGGGACGTATTATTACACCGTTGGAAAGGTCTCGACCTCAGCTACAAGATACTAAAATTTAAACAAAAAGTATGGCGAAATACTCGACATCGAAATTTCGAAAATAGATTTTTCGATTAATCGGATCTTTGATTAAATCGGATGAAGTTGGAGTGCTAAAGGAGTTGTAGCGTTTAACGAGAGCTGTGTATATCACTATTTTTTTGGTCAATTTCAACAATTAGAACTATAGATATGGCCACTTGAAAATTCAATTTTTGACCCTTTTAAGCCAGGTCAGAAGGGTTGGGGGACTTAAGGTTTTTTTTTAATCGAAAGCTCTTAGGCCCAGTCATTACACACAGTGCCCGCTTCGTAATCCGGATGATTGGGAGACAATATGACAGATGTCCGCTTCGTAATCCGGATGGATTTTTTGAAATTGTTCAACTTCTCGAAAATATAATACAATTTTTTTATGTAGAATTAGAATAAAAAATTTAAAGAATATTAAAAAGACATAATTAGAGAATTCTATGCTATTGTATTTCATTTATTAAACAAAAGGATAATTCATTTTCATTGCTGAACACACATGCATACATAACCTTAAAATTATTTTAAATATAACCGTCGATAACTCGTCCGCATTACGCCGATCCAGATTAGGAGAGCGGGCACTGTACTAAAATTTGAGATCGAACGATGCTATAGGGGTTGAGTTATTGAGAAAACAAAATTTGACGGTGTTCCAAAATTGCGGTAGGGGGTGCGGAGGTGGATCTGATATCACCTATTTCTAGCCATCCATTGACATTTTATCTTTGCCGAAACCCGCTTGTGAATATCTATCTCCGTTCTCTCTCCAGAAGTGGTTTACATGACAGTCACGAAAATCAATTTTTGCGCATATGATATTCTTAATTTATGAGTGATAAAACGTGTAGTTCCAAAATTTGAGCCCGATTTGATGAAATCGGATTTCACCTCGAACCACAAAAGCTGAAGAATCTCAGCTAAAATATCCCGATACGAATTATATAATAAGCCTAAATTGCATTTGGCCAATTTTGAAAAAGTGCAAAATACGATCGATTAATAGTTTCGGCACAAAAACTGCCAGAGAGATGGCAAAAATATGAGACTAGTAAAGACCTATGCTTTGAACAAACCATTTTCTGTATTTTTCTAGAAATCTTCTACACTTCACTGAACAAAAACAATTTATAAATTAGTAGTTGACCTTAGTATTTGCTTAACATTTAATATAGGAACTAGGCCTTCTCGCAAGCGATTTTTCTACGCATGCATTAGAATTTTTTTTCTAATGCAGGGTGAGTTTGTCAGTGCCATGCCCTATGGAATCAAATGCAGAGAGCCTCACTGAATGTAACTCGAACACCTTTAACTCTAGACAAAATCCTGGTGGTCTGAAGGAGATTCAAACTGATTCGCTAAATAAATATAAACGATATTCAAACTTACTATGTCCCGTTAGATGGTCTTGGGTATGATCTATCTAAAAATCAGTGGAAGCCAAAATACCGAAAGCCAAAATCCCGAAAGCCAAAATCCCGAAAGCCAAAATCCCGAAAGCCAAAATCCCGAAAGCCAAAATCCCGAACGCCAAAATCCCGAAAGCCAAAATCCCGAAAGCCGAAATCCCGAAAATCAAAATCCCGAGTGTTCAAAATCCTGAAAGGGATGAAATTATATGGAGGAAAATGTTTAGAATAATTTCCCTAGACACAGAAGACTTCCCTTTGCTTCCAGCTAGCGCGGGTCCAATCCTGGGAGTAGCTATGACACTTTTAAGAATTCGGGATTTTGGCTTTCGGGATTTTGACCGGGACCCCTAAAAATATAGAGCACAATTCGTAGATAATAATTTATTGTCTCAAAAATGCGTATTTTTGATCATGAAATAACCCGATCCTCCTCTACTTAGAGACTTGACCCTTGACCCAGTAAGTGACCTATCATATATGTTTACACGATGTATACAATTAAACTCAATTCCTGGAGATAAATGGGTTTATCACGAATGGTTTACTGTGGCTGTCGATCAAAGCCGATCAGAAAGACTTATCGACTTTAACTGTTATTTACCGTAAATTAGGTTGACTCGAGGGGTGACTCAGAGTCTGTTCGGTACATAAAGCTTTCCTTCAATTCTAGCATTCTTACGGATGGTTTTCACGCATCCAATCTACAATATCCCATCGATTAAGTCTAGTATTAAAAATAAGTTTATTAAGAAGGGGAATAAAGTCACCCCTAGAGAAGAAAGTCACTCGCATCTACGGAGTATTTTATTTTTCAATCGGCAACTCATAACCAAACAACATAATAATGTTAATTCTTTTACTAGTGACCTACTATCGGATTGGCCGTTTAATTCATATTCCCTTTAACTGAATTTACGTAGAAGATATTTATAACAATTTTCTTACAAGCATACAGATCAGGATTGAGAATCAAGATTAAAAGGTAAAGGGTGATAATCAAAACAAAGAAACTATTTGTTTATCAATTGGTATATGGGTTTCAGACAAAAAGCGCGATGTCCAGCGACAAATTTCTAATTAGATTTTGTTCACAAAATAAACTCTTCTCGAATCATTTATGATGTTCTTGACACTTTGTGACGACTGTTGCCAATTTGTTGATGTCTTTTGTTCTTCCTTCAAACCTTTTTTCTCCAGGTTCAATCGATTGCGTCAATGTAGCCTCCTTGTCTGTTTTTAGGTGTAACAACATAGTCCTATGCTTCCAGGAGAATATAAATTGAGACAGATAATTAGTGATAAATCACCTGTGAACAAAGGCGCCGCTTGTCGTTTGCAAACATACATGAGCTTTTCTCTCTCTTCTTCACCTTCCCGTTTCATTTGGTGTGGAATGATGAAGAAGGGCGCGCAAGAAAGAGTACCAGGCCGATCAGGCCAGGGACGGAATTATCTCCTATGTCAATTTAAACCGTTGCTTATCGTATGACGAAATTTAATCAAGTTCCATAAGATTTTGAATGGCATGCAGAAAAAATTTAGATTTTGAGGATTTCCCCCCATGTACCAATCCAAAAGGAATACCAAAAGCAAATCATACCCAAACCCTCCCTGGTTTAGTGAAAAATTCACTCACGCTGCTATTTAATCGCTGGTTGGTACAGAGTAATTCATCTGTCTGTGTCAGAAGAAATTGCACTTTTTGTCTCAATCCACCTCAACTTGTCACATTTTTGTGCATTATACTTCTCGCTTCTGCAATTGACCGATTAAAGTTTCTTTTTACCTTTCATCGCAATGGCACACACAATTTTGCCGCGCTCCTGGAATTGAGACACACCAAGAGAGACCATTTTTGCAGATTAAAAAAAAAATCATTCAATTTCGATGTGATTCCGCTGGTAGATAAATTGCCAGTGGAATGCACAAGACGCGAGTGTCAGGTGCTATAAATAATTCTGTAATTTAGCAAAATTATCCACCAATGGATCATTTGATCATGATTACGGAGGGTATTTCTCATTAATTTAACCATTGATCTGACTGAAAAGTGAAACCGTAATTTTGAGGAGTTTCCATTGCAAGACATATCCCACTATAAATTAGTACACTATAAATATACTAATTAGGGTAACTTGAGCAATATGATGATATTGACCTATGGCTGATAGTAAGTGTGACTATTTTGAAAGTGTTAAACAATTAAATCCTAATCAGATGTGCATAATTAATTTACAAGGCTCAAGTGTATCATAATGCTTAGTAGTTTGCACTAAATTGATTGGATAATTCAAATAATCTGAGTATTGAGAGCACGTGACATGTCACAAAAGTACCATCTGGTTAACTAGAAAAAAATCTGGATAATAAGGGAAATTGGGGCAGAATGTCACCAAACGGATATATTTTCATGAGCTTCTAGAAATCTTGAAAGATATCCTTTGTCTCGAACACACTATGAATGTGGAATGAGGTAGCTTGTGCTATTTTAATCACTTGATGTGAAAACTATTATAAATATTTTTAAACATAGATACGAATTGAGAACGACAAAAAATTCACGATCTCAAATCATTTTCTGGGATTTATAAAATCATTTTCAGCTGATTATGTGTTAAGGGGTGTCCACAATAAAATTGTTCCCAGTTTCTAAGGAAAATGTTTTAAAAACACATATTATATATAAAATATATATATAGAGGAGACTGGGGCAAAATTTGTCAAAACAAAAATTTCAATATTTTCTAAAATAAACACTGAGAAATATCCGAAAAAGTTAAAATAACATTCAGGAAATGTTAATTTTACCCTGTATTATTGAGCCGAAATCGGTGTAAATACATATTATGCTTTTTAGGTGTATTATGGGTTAAAGTTACCCTTTTTCATGTTAATTTTACACTTAAAAGATGTAAAATTAACAATATGTTGATATATTTTTACACCTAAAAATGGTAAAGTTATGAGGAAAAAAAGTTAATCGCACCCTCTTTTTTTCTCAGTGAAAGAGACTGAGGCTTGAAATTTTTATTATAGATAGCCTTTATGACCCTTCTTAAATTTACAAAGTTTCAAGGGATTCGAGGAAGGATTATGTAAAATAAAAAATAATGAAATTTTGAGCCCAATTTTTGGAATATTTGGCTTACAGAAAATATCAATACTGATTACCTTAATTTAAGCACATTTCTCGTTAAGATAGAGAAAAATTATCTTCGACAAAGTTGTAGAGGAATAAATTTCCTATAAAAATATGTCTATTTGATATTTTTAACGTTTGCGAGAGTAAAACGTCACAAATCCGAAGACTGACAAAATTTGCCCCAAAAATTTTGAGAATCTCCACAAAATCGACTTTAGAAAATAATTCGAAAATCACATTTCTTTCGAGATAGAGGAAAATAGTCCTCTGCAATGTTGTAGAGCAATAAATTTCCTATAAGAATATGCTCATTATAAAACGTTTAAGTTTTCTCAGAGCTCGTGAAAGAATTCAATATGCGTTTTCACAAGTTTTGCCCCAGTCTTCCCTTTTAGTGGTGTTTGTTCTCCTAGGTTACTGACAAGGTAATGACATGAAGCCAAATTTGGCCAGAAGATCTGAAGTGTCATGGCTCCCGTACAGAGGCAACAGGCATTTTTGGAGGCACTCCGTGGTGTAAACGAATGAGTTTGGCCATTTGACTTTGTGTCACCGTGTGATAGACTCTATAGGTTATCAGTCTTATCAGTCCATTCCAATTTGTTTGATTTTGTTTGCAAGACTGGGAGAACACTTCATTTGTTTAGCCAAATCAATCAGAGATGTCGAAGGATAGTCCTTGTAGTGCTTGATCACCTTGGTCTCCAAAACCGAATCACAGTTACTCTGGTCTTTTTCTGTCTGCTGGCTTCTGGGAAGTAGTTTTAGTGTCGAGAAATCGAAGGATCACACTCTGAGCGGTTTTGCATGAAGCGTACGTGTGTTTTCCAAGGTTTTCACAATTTATTCCAAAAGTTTGGAAATACGTGTTAACGATAAAATCCCTTCTCTTATCCATTATTATATTGTATCTCAAGTGAAAAATGCACAGAAGATGATGGAAGTTTTACCAAAATAAATTCACAAACATTCTCTATATGCTCAGATAGTGAGATCTCTCATCAAAATATCACATAATTCGGAACATTTTTATCGTGGACACACCTTATTAAGCATTTTGGTAAAAAGATCAGTAACATAGTATTTTTTTACTAAATGTAAAAGGTGTTTATTTATTCGCCACACTTTTTAGCTCGGTATAATTTCATGAAATCAAAATTCACGTCCTTCTCTTTCTAAAGAAATTGCTTAAGCCTATCCAGATTTTTCAGACTCAAAATTGGACTGAGCTAAATTTTATTTGGTGTGATGTTCAAAATAAGAAGAAGAAGAAGAGTGCGATAGAGTAGAATAGACATACGCAAAGCTTTTAAGAAAGAAAAGGATGCGAATTTTGGCTTTATGAAATTATCCTGATCTAAAAAATGTGCCGGAGCCATTACTAACTTTTTTTTTGACAAAAAATGCCTTTTTACTGACAAAACTTGTTCTTCATGGCTTCGACGTAACTTTTAGAAAAGAAAAATTTCATGAAATCAAAATTCACTTCCATTTTATTTTCATACGTTTTGCATATGGCTATCTCTCTAACCTAATCTTTCGTACTCTTATCTGTCTTCTAAACATCACACACATTTAAATAAAATTAAATTTTGATTTAA
The DNA here is from genome assembly GCF_024763615.1 of Phlebotomus papatasi. Taxonomy (NCBI): domain Eukaryota; kingdom Metazoa; phylum Arthropoda; class Insecta; order Diptera; family Psychodidae; genus Phlebotomus; species Phlebotomus papatasi. Next base: position 27,280,228 of record NC_077223.1, on the reverse strand, counting down.
TGAAAATATGTTGATCTAAATGGTATGCCGGAGCCATTACTAACCAAATTATTATTATTATTTATTGATGCAGCGGCAAATTTCCATGTGCATTTAAATCAGGTACATCCTTACTAAATTAAATTTCTACTGTTAATTTAAAATAAGTAACTGATCTGTTTGAACTTTTTTAACCCTTTAAGGACGATTGGAATACCGGTGTCCCATAAAGAAAATTATTTTTCCTGACTACCTAAAGTTATTTTTTCTTATGTCTGTACATAATATTGTAAAGTAGAAAGTTGAAGGAATCTAGAGTATTTTTTGCAAGTGTTTAGCTATTTGCTATGTAGTAAATATTTAACCTCAAAAATGGCGAATTTTTAAATTCTCAAATTCATAATTGATTTTATTTATTTTTTATACTTCCAATTTTTTTAAGCAAAACCCTTTTGGCAATAAAAACTACAATACTCATACGTAATATTTTTCATTAAAGCGAAAAATATTATTCATTGGTATTGTCAGAAAAATTACTTAAATTTTTGAATTATTTTTGTCCCTATCGTTCATAGAAGCACAAAATACACCGAATCAGACTCTGTTGAACTTTCCAAGGTTTGATGTAAGACTCATCATTGATTATGTTTTACAGATTAATTTTTATTGTTGATTTTCAGTCCGTAAAATTGTCTCGTCGTTAAAGGGTTAAAGACCATTTTCTTAATTGACCAATTCCATTTCAAGTAACCAAATTTAGATTTTTTATTAATCAAATTTCACACCCGATTTGGAAACTTTTTTTGAAAATGAGAAAAATAATTGTAAAAATAACTTATCCTACCAAATCTGCCCCACTGTCCCCTAATTAGCATTAAAGGAAAATTTGCTGAAAGTCCTAATAGTCCAAGTGCTCCAAGAATTTCGCTTTTCTTTCATTGTGTTCCTGATTAATAATATTTACAGAAGACATGAAGATAAGTAAACAAAACAAACAGAGAGTAAACGTATGTTAATAAGATTTTCTTTAAAGTCAAAAAAAATCTCAACAAAAAGAAACCAACCGTCTGCAATGACTGGAATTCGCAACAAGACATTTGATATTACCAACATGGTGCATTTAAAATTAATGTATAACGGATACAGTGTATGTGCAAATGATAAAAGTTATGATGATGGCTGAATTGTGGCAGAAAGGGCCCCAGAGTTGAGGGAGAGAAAAGGGCTCTTCCTTTGGGTATAAACGAGGGGGATCCGGGTGCGCAGCCAGAAGGAATGACGATGATATAGCGCGATGCATTTTGTGTTTTTGGTGTAATGTTGAGGCATAACACGGAGGCGAGCAGCCAAGGAGAACAGATAGTGTACATATGTACATACATGAAGATGTGAATTCCTCTGATTGCACACCAAAAGAATGCCGCTAATGACTTCATTTTTAGAAAGAAACGCAAAAGAAATGATATTCACGTAACCCCAATGTCTTCCAGCTCTTTTGTTTCGTGCTCGTTGACTCTGGGGGGTTGCACTTGTTGGGGGATCTTTTGGTGCAATTTTCACGCTTTCCACACATTTCACGCAATTTTGCCATGTCATCGAATTGGCGGGAAAATACGATGGGGAGACAGTGGCCCCAAAGTCTTCAGGTATAATATTGAATTGTTACCATCCAGCATTTTTCACATTCTATTCTCATACATTAAGACGGCGAGCCATGGGATGGCAAGAGAAAAAGTTATTAATTATTTATTCAACAATTAAATTTTATGTGTATCATACGATTTTGGAATTTAATTAATGAGACATTCGGAGACACAAATTGTCTCTCCACTTCGCAACAGATTGCACTATGGCATGTATTATGAGGCTTCACTGGGCCAGAAAGTCCCCAAAAAAGGGTTCACTGTCATACCAATGTCTCGACATCAGTTGAAATGCTATATAGTCTGCACTAAATATCTCAATCACTGCTTCGTGCATATGGAAAACATCTTTTTCTTGGAGAGTCGGTGTGTGAATGCAAATTGTGGCATTTTCCCATCGATTGTTCTTGTACTAATCAACCTAACAATATCATCATCGAGTGGCCTTCTCAATTAATTTACTCTGTGACTTTTTGCCCCCTTCTTGAAATGCAGAAAAAAAATTACTATTCCAGCAGCAAGAATAAGAAATGCCAATTGAGATGCTGCAAAAAGGGGTGAGTTGCGCTATTCAATTACAAGAAACGAGGGTTGATTCGCAAATTGATCAAGAATAATTGTAATAATTTCCATTCTCTCGAGAATTTGGGAGACAAAGAGAAATTTTGTGATTTTCTGGAGTTTAGTACACTCAGAAAAACATTTTGAGAATGATATTATAGTTCAAATTCAAGTACTTCTTTATTGAAGAAGTCGTTGATGCTAATGGGGAAATACTCAAAATTATTGATATGCAGCATATATCATGTAACAAATAAATAAAATTGTTGGCTCAAGTTAAGAAGTAATGCATTTTGAGAGGTTCTTATTTAAGTTTAAAAAGCAGTCTTCAAACTAGAGGGTTAGCCCATTTCCCAAAGGTCTCAAAATCCTATCAGGCAATTTTATTGGTTTATCAGAATCTAATACAATTTACCCTTAATATGCAAGCCTGAGTCAAAGTTTTCTAAAACAATCTTGACTGATAAGAAATGAGAGAAATTGGGCCATACGGCTTAATATGGCTAAAGTCCATGTAATGACCTAGTCACACTTACGACTTAAGCCAAGAGACGGCTTGACATTATAATAAATATTTAATGATTTGACTAAATTCCTATGTGCTTCCCTCTAACTAAGCTGTTTCAAACACAACATGCAGTTACTTTTTTAAATTTATTTTTTCCTTTGAAGATATGTAATATTAATTGTCAATTTCGAAAATTACTTTTAAGCCTTAAGGGCAATCAATGGGTCAAGTGGTACGGCACTAGCTCCACTAGCTCTATGATGCAAGTGTCCCGGGTTCAAATCGCCTTTCGGCCCTTTAGATCACCAAGAATTTTTCTGGCGTTAAAGGGGTTCGAATTGCATCCAGTGAGCTTCACTGCACTTGATTTCACGTGGTATGGGACTGACAACCTCATCCTGTACAAGAAAAAAATAATAATGAATGTTTAAAAATCCCCTTGCGAGAAGGCCTTGTTCCTTCATAGAATGTTGTGCCAGAATTATTATTATTATTTATTATTACTTTTAGGCCTTTGGATTACGAGATTTGTTTTTACAATCTGCACAGTACTATATAGAAGCAATTTTTGCAAAAACAAAAAAAATTAAAAAATCAAACGTTCAAAAATTTTACCAAATTCGTTCAATGAAAAATTATAATAATAAGTAAATAAAAAAAGGAAAAACATAAAGTCCTTAATTTTGGATTATGTCTTCAAAGAAACAATATGTTTGTATAAGTATCTAAGCTCTTCTGTTCCATGAAAGAAATTTTCCAAAAAGAAACAAAACTAAATATTACATCATGTCACATTCTATTATATAATATGTAAATTTCATTTTTTAAGAACCAGTGTAATCCAAAAATTTGTATATTTTTTTTGACTAGATGACAAAAAATATGTTTTTGGTCTTGGATCTCTGATGAACCACTAATCCTTAAAGAGTTAAAGGCCCTTTGTTTAAATTAATTACTTTGCTGTTCTTAAATTTGAGCTCAGTATTCTTGAAAATTAAAATAACATACGCAGATGCTTTATCTTTTAACATGATCAATTATTTAGTAACTAATTAATTGATTACTCACAAAAAATCGTTTTTTGGATTTATGTAAGAATTTCCATTTGCCTAATACTACTAAATATTTTAGTTCCATTGCGTTTCCTGATTGAATAGTTTTTTAACGTTCTTTTAAACTTACAAAATATAAAAAAAGGAATGGGAATGGAAATTTCTATTTGATTAATAGTTATTATAATTTATTATATATGTGAATAGTGCTTCACTGGGCATTTGGCAATTTTTTATGCACATTTCTAGCCATAGTGCTAAGAATCGAACGATTTTTGAGGAAGATATTAAGAATATCTTTACTTGTTTTGATGGATTACCTAATTAAAGCCTCTTTAAACAGCAAGAACAAGCCTCTAACTCAGTTTAAATTGATGCTATATTGTTTTGGAATAATAAGATATGAGGTAGCCTGTTATTTCAGCATTGAAATTCAGTCTAGAACGGTCGCAATATTTCTGGAGAAACCATTGAAGCCAAGTTAAAATAGGGGAAGGATTTCACGCTTTGTAAACACTTTGGTTTCGAACACTTCATATATTTCCTACATTCTTTTAATGAACGTGACCTAATTAAAACGAGCTATTAAAATAAGTCGTATTAAAATAGATAGGTTACATTTACTTAAGGGGTTACATGGGTCTCTCAGGTCAAAAAATCATTTTTTTTTAATTTTTTTTTATTTTATAGTATAACATTTGAAAAATATTTTCTGAAAATTTCAAATCAATCGGAGTAAAACTCTCGGAGGTAGAGCAGTTTTAGTTATGCATTCCGCCCGCGCGCGCATATTGTTGTAAAACTTTAAACGCGTTTTTCTCAAAATACTGTTTTACAATGCGGTAGTCAAGATTACTCAGAGTCTACTGAGCCGATCTTTCTGAAATTTTGCATACTTGGTTTGAAATGTATTATTTAGTGTTTGAAAGAAGGATTTGCACTTCCTTTAATCAGAACCATTTTTACAATACAAAATGTGTTGAAAAACAGGGTAAAATTGATACTTTTTTACAAAAACTTTTGCCAAAAATCCAAATTTTGGTTTTTTTTTTCAAAAACCCTTCGTTCATCCAAGGGTCTAACTAATCCTCTAATAGAGTATATTGGGTTTTTTGATTTCAGATGAACCTACTGGGAGAAATCCTGCCCACCGCAAGGTCTGTTTTTTGATTTTACGGTCGAATTTTCAAAATTTTTCATTTTTTTTTATTTTGTTCTAAAGTTACTCTTTCATATCTCAAAAGTTGGAATTTCTAAAATATTTTCTACACAATATATTATTATCAGAAAAAAGTTCTATATTTTGACCTGAGAGACCCATGTAACTCCTTAAGGAATTGGGAAAAATATGAAATGTTCAAAGCTAGTTTGTGTTCGAACTTCGAAGCCTGAAAACCTCCTCATATATTAAATTAAAAATAGATGAAATTAGGCGTTTGGTATTAAGTTTTAAGCATTATTCATTCGCCTAGCATACCCAGGTTACGATGGGATAATTTGTAATGGAACCTAACTGGAATTTCCAGATAACCTCACGGCTTTGCTTGAGCATCAGCCTAAATATTCCCGAGGATCAATATCAGTCTATTTGAGCCTTAATGCTTGATTTCACTTTGAAAATCTAAAATATAAGTCGTTTTGCGTTACCTGCTTAATTTTGTTGGTCCTAATAAACCTTTTACTAGGACTAAGGATCTAAGTATTAGGGTACAATGGGGTAATTTGGAATCGGATCTAAATAAAATTTTGAGATTTCTCAATGTTTTAGATGGGCAAAAGGGAATTAGCATGAACAGATACTTTTGACTATAGGACCTGTAGGGCAAAGTACTCTCCCTTCGAACGTTTATGCCTTCGAATAATGTGAATTTTCCTTTATTTTTCCTAAAAATCTTACACATTTCTAATAAATATTACTTAGCTATCATCAATTATTGCTACATAATAATTATGTATAAGTCTCTTAGGAAAAATAAAAGAAAATTCACATTATTTGAAGGCATGAACGTTCGAAGGGAGAGTACTTTTCCCTACAGGTCCTGTAGTCAAAAGTATCTGTTCACGCTAATTCCCTTTTGCCCATCTAAAACATTGAGAAATCTCAAAATTTTATTTAGATCCGATTCCAAATTACCCCATTGTACCTAATACTTACGTCCTTAGTATACTAGTAAAAAGTTTGTTAGGACCAAAAAAATTAAGCAGGTAAAGCAAAACGACTTATATTTTAGATTTTCATAGTGAAATCAAGCATTGAGGCTCAAATAGACTGATACTGATCCTCGAGAATATTTAGGCTGTAAATTTCGGCAGCAGAGGTTTATCTCAAACTGTAATACACTTAAGGCTTAAGTTCATCAATTAAAGGTCCATTGTAAAAATTTCCTTTATTTAAATCTCTATTGCAAAGTTTTACGGCCTAAATATTTTCGAGGCTCAATCTGGATCTATTTGGGCCCTAAGATAAATTTGATTGGTCCAAGAACTAAGCGAAAAAAGTATTCTTCTAAATTGCAGATGATCTCCTGAAGACATTCAACCCTTCCAATTTTCATTTCGTCTTCCGCATTTCATTGTCATTTGATGAGGTTGAAAATTGACTGTGAAGGAAAATTGAGAAGGGAAAACTCAACTTCCCCAATACAAATCGATTTTCATGCAGGACAATGCTGCAACAATTCAAATTACATGCTGTTTACCCTCAATTTGTCACATGGAAAAGAGGGATAAATTCAATCCTCGACTCATACTGTGTACATTTCTCCCATGGATTTTGTAGGGAGAATCCTATGAGGATTTTATCACCCTCACCACCCCTGATCACGATAATCTCAGGAATGGGATTCATACTTAGGGATCAGAAATACGCGTGTTGTGTTTAGATAATTAGTGTTCATACCATCAGCTCCTCCATTCCCATAAGAAACTTTCATACATATTTATTTTTCTAATATTATTTCAATTCAACGCTTTTTGGCACCATCACCCACTTTTGTCGGATTTACTCGAGGGTTTTAGTTCATTTTGTATTGTATAAGTGAATTGACACGTGACCGTTTTCCTATTACATCAAGCATCAATTGCTACGCATTAAATGTGTTACAATATTTACAATATTATACTGTAATTGAGAGCTTAAGTGAAGAAGGAGTAAATAGCGATACTGCAGAAATTTAACAAAGTGTTACACTTTTCAGCTTTTTCTCGCCTTCCCAAGTATGTTAATTGCAACAAAGTCGTGTCACTGTAAATTTTAACAAAGTGGCAAATGCTCATGCTGGGACAAGGAAACTAGCTCATGAAACATTTCTGATAATTTTTGTGACACCTTTTGAACTCTTGAACTTCATGGAAATATAACGAAATGGAGAAAAAAAGTGTTTATAAATTTACTAATAAACGTTATGCGATTGACTTCTGCTTAAAAGGTGTTGATTGCTCAATTAGTAAAATATTTCAATGGAAAAAGTGAAAGTATTTTTTTTCATGAGGTAATGACTTCAATATCACAGAAAACGTTATGAATATGAATTATAATTTATGCACGCATTCCAGTTTAGTACCATATATCGTAAAAAAAGAAATTCATAAGATGATTTAGAAAAAGCTTTGGCTTTTGTGAATAGGTACAAAACAGCTTACACAAATGATGATCTACTCCATCAATAAAAAATTGTTTATAAAGTAAATTGGAAAATTTTTATATCAGTTACAAATTAGTTAACTTCTTTTTTAATTAAAAATAATTGCAACTATAAATTTTTTATTGAATAGAACTAATTGATGAGAAACTAATATTTTATGTGTATAGGTAAATCGCTGTATCTGTACATAAGAGCCTAGGGGGTTGATACCTCGCAATATAAAATCAGTAAGTTGACTGCATTAAAAAGCTTCATGTGCTACCCATTCAATTCATAAATATACCTATATATACATATTAAAGTGTTATTCACATAAAATTAAATAAGAACTATAAAGGTTATATTTGCTTCACCGTGATCCTTGGTTGGTAGGAACTTGGTTTGTTGCTCTCTCTTTGAGTTCGAGTAGTAAAAGTGGTGGCAAATCGTCCCAGGCTCTACAAAGTGCTCGAAATTGTGACTTAGGTGCTTTACCTACTTTAGTACTTTCGTATCATTTACTTTTGACGGGTTCTCAACCAATTTATTCCGATTTATAAATCACTCAAAATATCCCCCAAAATAGTTTAAGAGTAGGGTAAAGTGGTACAAGTTGGATAATGGTATAATTTGGACAGAGCTTTTTTTCTTGATAAATTTAGTACTTCATTTTTATTTGTATATTTTTAATGCTTTAGTTTTATAATTTGTTTCCTTGTGCTTAAAAACAAATTTTGTACTGTATTTATCAAGAAAAAAGCCATGTCCAACTTGTATCGGCGAATTGTCCAACTTGTAACACTATGTCCAACTTGTACCACTTTACCCTAATACGGGCTTCAAACCTAAGGCTTAGCTATCTGGCTTAACTCCTCTAATTCCTTATCAGGCACATTTTTTTTAGAAAATTCTTGTTTAGAATTGGATATTAATAGATTTTGAAAAATCAATAAAATCGCTTGTTATTTAGATTTTTGAGACCTTCGGGAACTGGGCTAAACCTCTAGTCTGAAGCTAGTACAATAGAATTAATTTTCGGACAAAAATTATCTATCGGTTCCTAACTGATACATTAACGGTACACAAATGATTTGAACCGATTTATAAATCACTCAAAAAATTTCCCAAAATACCTTAAGAGTATTATAAGTAAATTTCGGATAAGAAACAGTTATCGATTATAAACGCTTAAACGGTTTAGAATTCATTAAAACCGGTTCTGTTTAATCGGAAATTCCAAGACCTTTCCAATGAAACTAAACATGATACCATTTAGATGAGAAATACGCTTTCTAAAACCTTTGGAACCTTTGACCTTGAAAGACCGATTTTAGAAATTATTCAACAGGATTTTCATATAAAGACGAAATGTAAACCTAGATAATATCTAAACTAAAACCTTAAAAAACATGGTTTTGGAGGGTAAGGGGTTTAAGCTTTAAGTTATAATGAACGATTCAAATAAAATAATATGAAGGAAATTTTAATGCATGCTTTTTTATGCTGCAAATGAAATAAAATTCAATTTGTAACCGTATCAGTCTTTTACATATTAGAAATTAACATTTTTATAAAATATTTTTATACGGTATAATAGTGTGATCTATCTTATTTCAATCAATGAATTAGGGGACGTAATTTTTTCTCTAATATATGAGTTATATCAAGATAGCGGAGACTTGGACTGAGAACCTGTTAATGTATGTCATGATTTTTTCTTTTTTTAAAGAAGACCGGGGCAGAAATAGTGACGAATTGAATTATACAGTGGAATGTTAGTTTTCCTTAGAATGAGTATTGAGCAAATCACTACAAGGAGTATGATTAAAGATTTTCCGGTGATTGGCAGTGGGAATGAAGTCACCTCAAGATTAAAAACACTTTTTTAGTCTTCCCCAGAGCTTTCGGTCCGGATATGGACCTTCTTCAGTGGTCAACTAAAATATTTTTCTTGATTTTTTGAAGATCTATATTTATTTATATTATTGTGAATAAGACAAAAGATCCTCAAGAAATCAAGAAACATAGTTTAGTCGACCATTGAAGAAGATAGCCGGACCAAAAGCTCTGAGGAAGATTAAAAAAGTGTTTTTAATCTTGAGGTGACTTCATTCCCATTGGCGATCACAGGAAAATCTTCAGTCATATATTAAACACGCTAGTCCAAACATCCAATAGAAAACTACAAAGAGTTTCGCATTGAAAGAAACTTTCGAGACCGAAATAAGCCCGCGAATTCACTCCAGTGACACAGAAAATTTCCATACCTACAGGAGTTATCTTTGTAATAAGATACGAAAACGCCATGATGTATGCAAAATATTTTCCGTGCGAATTTTTCGGCCTATTTTCAGTTCCAAAGGTTCATAAGAAATGCATTTCAAATTTACTTCAATTCAAAAATTATTTTATTAATAAGCTCCCAATATTAGGCAATTCATATCAAATTCTGTTAATCCGTTTTCACTTAAGCCGGAACTCGCTGTGTTTATTCGAAATAAACACCTCTCTTCCTATTCATTGAATTATTTATTATCCTGATACAAACATTTTTTTTTGTAAATCATTCGTAAAGAAAAATTTCATTTGCTGGCAAGTTCTGACAGTCTCCTTTTCATACAGGTCTAGAAAAATCTCAAATTCAATTCCTTATTTCCTTAAAAAAAATTCAAATGTGTAGCAATTTATTTTAGTTCAGTTCTTTACTAAATTTTTAAATTCGCCTTCAGAAATGTTTGTTTTTTTTTAAATAAATGTCTTAATAGCCTAAGACAGTACTTATAATTTTTATGCAAATAACCCCAAAAATCTTTTCTGAAAATTCAACACCAAGTTCAACACCATGTGTTTGATATATTTCAAAGATGATGGTGTAAGATGGATCCCAGAGTCTGTCTATTAAATAATAAAGTGTCAGATGTACAGAAATAAAGGGAGTCATATTTCAAAAACATGTGCCAAGAGAAAGATATTACGAAAAGGTAACTTAATGCACAATAATCTTCTTCTGGACTACCTCCACACCCAATCACACCAAGTTTCTTCTTGTTCATTCTAGTACTACAAAGAAGCTTTGCTCTTAGGAATTCTCTTCCTTCTTACGTGATACAACCAAATAGAAAATGGAGAATATTCTCAACTTTTGGGAATATATCCCAAAATCCATTTTCTTTTTCACCATCCCACCTTTCTCCTCTGGGGAAACACACAAAATATTGAAACTGGAAAATTCGAGTAGAGAAAAGGGCAAGAGTGAAAAGACTGGAGAAGATACCGCCTCGACTTTTCCCTCTTCTTGGACAACTTCTTGGCAAATTTGCGTCTATAAGAACCCCTTTTTTGCCATTTTCACCCTCAACCTCAAACTCTTGGGCAACCCAAAGAGTGGTTCGACGGGTGCTCCCTGATCAAAGGGCACCCGAGAAGGGGTGGTGAAATGACTCCCATCGGCTGCCATGTACTCTGTAATCTTTTTCTCACACCCACTCAGCTTCCGGGCGCGACAATGAGCGCAAGTCCTGAATGCGCGCCACCTAATCATTCACATCCGTCATTGATCGAAAAGGTGGATGATTTTCCACCCATTCCAATTTTTTTTTCCTGCAGCCGCGCAACTTTTCACCAGCTCCATGTCTCAAATTGGAGAAGGGTGCAGAAAAAAAACGGAGCAAAAGAATGGCAAATGGTGCTACCGAGAATGAAATTGAGATTCTACGAGATCGTATTTCGTTGCAGATTACAGATCAAATCAAGTATAAAATGCTCAATATAGTGAGACATCCAATTCTGAAGAACACCTTAAGGCTTACAGAAGGATTGATAGAAAGAATTTAAAAAGAGGACCTAAGGCAGGAACTTAAAATTATTTTTCAGCCTGGAGTTAATGCTGAATTTACAATGTGTTTATTGAATTGTTCACGAGAGAAATAAGATTTGATAAAATAACATAATTTCAGAAAAACGTGAATTTTTGGAACAGTTCCTGGAATAATTGAATATTCTGCTCCTAAATATATTTTTTGAATGTCATTAAAATTATGATATACAAAAACGGGTAATTTTAAAACTGATCCTATTTATTTAAAAATAAATAAAAAAATAAACATTTTTAAAAGAGCTACTTATTGATATATTTCACGTTTTTCTAATTATAGGCAGAATTATCGAGAAATTATTAAAAAGGGAAGTTTACAAATAATATCAGTTGTACTATTATTTGTACCTTATTATAGGGTACCCGTACCAAATAATTTATAATGCCCAACGCACAATAACTTTTGTTTAGTAAACATGTTTTTGACATTTCAATGAGAGTGAATGAAACATAGATCTAGTCATCTCGCTCATTCTCATGGGAAATTTTGAAAACATGTTTACAAACAAAAGCTATTGTGTGCTGGGCATAAAAATGAACGTTAGGGTAGACGCTGGTATTACCAAAACGCTCCTAATATCGATCAAGCAATGCTTGTAATATCGACTTTTCTTCCAATTGATGGATCAAAAAATAATTTTTCTACATGATCTTTAATTATTATATGATTGTTTAATTATTTTATGTTTCACGATGTAAAATAAAAAAAATCACAATTTTTCCGGTAATATTTGCACAATAAAAGGGATTTTTAAAAATGTGTGCACAAAATTACAATAGTAGCCATTCCAAAAATTCACTTTGCTGCCATTTGTCCTAAGCAAATACAGTCAGTTTTGTCAGTGAATTGAACAGTTTGTGCGCTTCTTATCGATACAATTGGTATAGATATTGGAAGCCAATTAAGGATTGAAGCTTATATGAAGATTTCATAGGTAAGTACTGTTAGTTGAACAGAGGGTTGAACCCTATTTTGTTGTTGGTTTTATCAAAAATAATAAGAGATTTCCTGAACGTAATAAGAAATACCATCAGCTGATCGATATTAGATGCAAATGCAATTCAAAAAGTTTTTCGTGTTTTAAACTACTCCAAAAAAAATATAGCAAGAATGTGAGTGATCGATCTTGTAGAGGACATCTGCAAGATTGACTACTATAACAAGTTTCCACTTCAAAAATAGGAATATATAAATATATATATTTTTGATTTTTTGTCTGTTAAAGTTGATCATTTCCTTAACTGATCGATAATACCCCCGTCTACCCTATACCCTCTTAAGTCAGTTAGTTCGTTTAAAGTTATTGACATTCACCTCTGCAATATGTTTTTCATAGAAAAAAACTTTTATACAAAATATTTTTTAATGTTTTAAAGATTTCATGAAAATTTCTTATAAATCCTTTAAATGTTTTTATTACAAATTTTCTCAAATACTTTGAAAATACAAAAAAAAACTAACGTTAAAAGCTTTTACCTAAATTGAAGAAACTTTTTTAAATATATTTCTTTATACATAAAAAGGGACAGATAATCCTAACCGGCTTATGTAGGTGAGATTCTTAACGTGAGCTAACTTGGAGTGCATGCAAATTCGATTTGATGCTGAAGTAGGGAGACGCCATTCAGTTATCTTGAATCAAATTCGTGAAATTATACAAGTTTTGTATTTGAACCAAAATGTCAAGGATTTGGATGAACTGACAGAAAAGTGTTATATGGGTGAAATGTAGACCAGAATGTTCTCTATAATTTTGCCGTAGAACTTGAACTCATCGATTACTCAGAAGCCAAGATAAGCGAGGTTTTTTTGTTTCTTAACTTGTTTTTTTCATCCAGAGTTCCCCAAGTAGTCATTTGTTGAACTTCAACTAAATCAAAGAATTGTTGTATTTTGCGGGACTTTTCATTTAAACCCCTATTTTAAGTGTCTTGGTGGAGTAGAGGCAGTCAAATTGGCATCTGAGTGATTTCAAAGCGTTATTATGGGAAAAATCAATTTTTTCACACTTAAACGGCAAAATCGGAGTGATAGCGTAGTCTGAGTGGAAAATGATGTATGGACGAAATGTAGAGACAAATGTGCTCTACAATTATGTTGAAGTAATCATCAAAATCGGTTCAGCGACAGTCGAGATAATTGAGGTTATGTGATATTGAAATTGGTTTTTCGACTGTGGCGCCCCTGGTGTTGGTCCCACGAAGTTCAAACATTCTAGAAAGTTGTAGCATTTGGTGAGATCTTTCGTTTAAGCCCTCATTCATTAAAATCGGTCACATAGAACCGGAGATATGATTTTTTGAATTTCGTGAACTTTGACCCCTCATATCTCCGGTTCTATTGAAACCACAGCGCACATACGCACCATTTTGGAAACGTCCTAGACTGGACTACAACATACTAAAATTTCATTAATTTGCACAATGCCGTTTTTGAGAAAAGTGACTTTGAATTTCGATGAATTTTGACGCTATCACAGCGCCACCTGTGGTGACTTTTTGAACTTCCATCTGAAAGTGCTCATCGAGACGAAACCAAAAAGGTAAAATTTAGGTCGCTATGTTAATTAGAACCGGAGATAGAGGCCGGTCAATGTTCGAACTTTGACCCCTTATAGCTCGGGTCAGGGGTTATGGATCGACTTAAGGTTTTTTTTTGTTTGATAGGTATAATCAACAGCTACAACATACTAAATTTTCAGCCCGATGCACAATGGAATTTTTGAGTTATTTAACTTTTAAGATTTAAAAATTTTCTTTTTAAAAAAAGCGCCCCTAGCGGTGGTTTTATGAACTTGCGATGTTAGAAGGAGAAGTGGCATTTCATGAGAGCTTTCCAAAAAGCCCTCACTTTTTAAATTCTGACAATTAGAACCGGAGTTATGGCCATTTTAAGAAATTTTTTTGGACCCTTATAGCTCGGGTCAGGGGGGGTCGGGGGACCTTAAGTTTGGTATTGATGGAAAGCTCTAAGGCCCAGCTATAACATACTAAAATTTGAGTCCGCTGAATGCCATAGGGGCGGAGCTATTGAGAAAACAAAAAAAGGGGGGTCTTCAAAATGGCGGAAGCAGGGGTGGGGGGTGGGGGGTCTATGCACCAAGTTGCAATTTTCACCCGATATATAACCTTTGCCGAAAACCGCAAGTCGATATCTTTTTTAGTTTAGGAGCTATTAAGCTCCAAAGAGCGGCCGGCCGGGAACGTAAAATAGCCACATATATATTCGTGATCAGGAAGTGCTGAAACACATTTCGGCCAAATTTGAGGTCGATCGGACGACATGAAATTTTGTTAGGATTATAGTAGGTGAGATTGTTAAGAATCTCACCTAATATTATACTACAAACTTTGGCCAAACAAATGACAAACAGACAAACTTTTTTTGTTAGAGCAGCATAACGATATTTTTTTTTTAATTTTTTTTTTTACAATTTTTGGTTATTCTAAAATTAAACAAAGGTAGTTTAAAACGAACCATATTCTTTTAAAAAAAGAGCTGTATAGATTAATAGTGAAACCACCCGCCCTCCGAGAGAATGTTTTGGTTATCGAAGGCAATCTATTTGCTGAATGGCCCAAATCCATTGATCTTTATCTATAAAAACTGTTTTATTGATAGGGGAATGTAGGCATGGTTCACACAGAGTGAACCTTCAGACGATGCGAATTTTCTTTTTGTTTGCAAAGAGCTGACCTACGATTTCTCATTTCATTCATGAGTTTAATAATGATCTATCTTATGGCTAAGAAATGATGAACTATCTCTTTGCAAACAAAGAGAAAATTTGCGTTGTTTGAAGGTTCACTCTGTGCGAACCATGCCTACATTCCCCTGGTTTGTCAAAAGGAGATAAACATCAGACTGATTTGACAAAAAGTTGTTAAATAAAGTAGAAATAATTACTGTTTCTCTCTGTTAAAGAAAATCTATTTTAACAAACAATTTTGTTATTTTTCGAATTACTAAACTTTTGGCAATTAAGATTGGAAAAATTTGTCAAATATTTGGTACAGTACACTCTCACTAATACAATCCTTTTAAGCTAAATTTAAAAAAAAAAATTTAGTAAGGTTATATTTTTTATGTTTGTATAACTTTGTCGAATAAAGAATATAACGCTCAAATTTGCTGTGGTTTTTCTTAGTTGTATTATGATTTTCTTTTATTATTTAGGACTTTTCATTCATGCACGGATTTGAGAGAGTCTACTGTATTATAATAATATTCTCTTAAGAAAATTCTTTTTGAACTTTGTTTGTAAAAGTTTGTTAAACATTTAAAATCCTCAAACAAACAAATAAAATCCGTTCCACATTTTTTCCTATTTACTTTTAGATTCAAAATTAAACTCTTCTTAAAAAAAAATCTTTGCAAATATCTACAAAAATTTTTGATAGGTTTTCGAGTATACCATTTGCGAAAAATTATAGTATTTTTTTTAAATTTTTTCTATAGTATTTTTTCAATTTTTTTTCAAGTGTATTCGACATGTACCTAAAATTAAAGAAGTCTTAAAATCGCAAAAAGGGTCTCATTAAAAAAATCTTTAAGTTAAGTTATTTAATAGGATTCTGTTATTGTTGCCCAGGAGTCAAAGACCCAATTTTATTGTTTCAGTCTTTTAAAACTATTTGGTCAAATTAATGCTTTTACGCAGAAATTGCTGTATAAATATCTCAGAAATTAATTACAAAGCACCAGGAGCAGGAAAAGTGTGTAATTTGAGTCAAATATTTCAGTCTTTACGACTCTTCTCATTCTACTCTCTATCAATCTCATTGGATGTAGAAGTGGATGATGGAGAGGTCTCTAAAAAGCTTCCAAAAAATGGAGTCAATACGGCGTAAATCATCTCAAATTTCAGACTATTTAACCATCATTGAGCATCGGATTTTGATCTCTGACACTGGGTCTTTCTGTCTCCTCCTGTTCTGATCCTTCTTCATGATTTTCTGACGTTTTTTTTTTGTGTGCTATTCCTAACCACAGAAACCAACAGGCAGCCACTGGATCAATTTTTTTTCCTCAACTTACACTCCCTCAAATTCTTTTTGCACTCGAGCCCCTTTTTGTGGACCATTTAATCCATTCATGGAATCACCGATGAGAGTGTCTGTGATGAGGGTGGGTGAAAATATAGCTTGATGAACCCCTTTTTTTTCCTGTGGGGGACACATATACCCAGCCAGTGTTGCCACAATGTGGCTAGCGGATGAATTATTGCAAGGTAAACCAACTATTGGTGGAGTCACTTCCGAATTCTTCAACCCGATATCCATGGCTATTGTTCTGTCAGCCACACGGATATTTTTGTCGGCAATTTTGTGTGCTCCCAATTTGCCATCCGATGCAATTGAATCGTAAAAAAATGGACCATAAACATTTTTAATGCATCCAAATTGCCATCCTTATTTTGGGCCTCTTTTTAATCCAACAGCGCCCAGAGGAAAAGTTAGAATTTTTATATCAAGGGGTAATCAATTTAATTCTTCAGTGTCTCGTAGTCAATTTGATTCAGAGGTGACTGGAAAATCAATTAAGTAAAATTTACGATACCACCCTGGCTTTGAGTTTGATGGTTCAATAAAATTGGCTGCAAGAGGCTCATGATTTCTTACAAGAATTGTAAGATATCATCTTTGGTTCCCAAATACTGAGCAAAAGCCAGTTTTCACGATGAAAATTTTGGTAAGTCTCAGGTAATAATTTAGTCATATCCAAGGCGTTTGAAAGTGATAAGATCGAAAGTAAGGAACTGTTGAATTGTGTTCCCGGTCTTTTGTGGATAATTTGGAGTCAAGAAACACGGTATAGACTTTTTAAAACTTCTCTATTTCCTCCCCTTACGACGTTTCGGAGATTGGTTGTCTCCTTCCTCAGGTATGGGCACATTCTGTGTCAAACCGTCCAAATGGTGACATCGTCCCAGAAAGTAATTTATGAAATCCAAGTGTATATAATTGTCCAAGTGATTCCCCAAAAAAAAACTAATAAGAACTTCCCCATACCTACCCATACCTGAGGAAGGAGACAATCAATCTCCGAAACGTCGTAAGAAGAGCAAATAGAGAAGTTTTAAAAAGGTCTATACCGTAAGGAACTGTTGTGAAAAAATACGACGTCAGACTTTCTAATCCAGGGAGTGAATTCTGAAATCCATGAGTTATTCACGTGAGAAATTCACAGCTCTTATAGATCGTCTTGTGTGAGTATTTCGTGAAGTTTCCGCACAAAGTGTAACATGGAATACTCACGGTATCTTAGAATTTACATGAAAATTTCTTTAATAGTTTCTTAAAACACTTAGAAATGGGATCCCACGTTATAATCTCAGTGTCTGAAAATTCATACCTACACGGAAAAGAATATTTTGTAAAAATGTTTGTAATTGTTTGTAAATTCCAATGGGCGAGTTACGAAATGCTCGTGAATCGTATAACCCACAAACAAGTTTGTAAAAGTTTGTACATTTTCACAAACATTGTTCGTAACATGATCACTTGACGAGCAATTTTTGTATTTTTACAAATATTTTCGTAAATGTTCGTAAACACACAAAAAATGTTCATAAAATTTTGTCATTTGTTCGTAAATGTTTGTTTTCCTGTCGAACATTTTACGAATATTTACGAACAAATGACAAAATTTTACGAAAATTTTTGTGTGTTTACGAACATTTACGAACAAATGTTTGTAAAAGTACAAAAACTGTTCATCAAATGATCATTTTACGAACAATGTTTGTGAAAAAAAGTACAAACTTTTACGAACTTGTTTGTGGGTTATACGATTCACGAGCATTTTGTAACTCCCCCATAGGAATTCACAAACATTTACGAACATTTTTACAAAATAATTTTTCTGTGTGGGACTTTTCTGCTGACTACTGATTTCAAGCTATACTGATTTTAATTTTGTTTAACAATTCTGTCAGAAGGAACAATGCTATAATTGACAGGTTTAAAATGGAGGTTAAATTCCTTTTTCAAATTTGTTTCTTGCTTTGATCTCTGGAATAATAGCAGATACACGTATTACATTGTAAGAAAAATATCCCAGAAATAACAATAACCGAAAACGAACTATTCTTCTGTATAGGCTGATATCAAAATATGCAACAGCCGTCTTTTCATCGTTCATTTCGTTAATCACAAAGCAGGTCACAATAAATGGTAAGCTTGACGTCGCAACTTTGACATTACCTTTATATTTTGATTCCTATCAAACTAGTAAAATTTCAGTCATGTTGCTAACTTTGCTGAACTTCATTTTGCTGAACCGGTTTCAATTGGTTCTGAACCAGTTCATAACGAATAAAATTAATTTCTATCCGAAATTTTATTACATTACTTCTAAGGTATTTTGCACAATGTTTTGAGTGATTTATAGATCGCTTCAAATCGGTTATGAACCGGTAATGAACCGATTATGAATCGGTAAGTGATTTTCGTTCGAAAATTTATATTTTTATTACTCTTAAAACTATTTTGGGGAATCCCTCGAGTGATTGATGAATCGGACTAAATCGGTTGAAAACCTGTAAATAGGAAAATGATATGGCAATACTTTTGAGGTAGGGGAAACTGGGGCACCACCAAACATGTGGTACCACCAAACACTGCGATTTTTTTAATCGGATATTCGACTTCAGAGGAAAAGATCTATAGGAATTTGTAGACACTATAGGGATGCTTGTCCACTGAAGGAATGGTCGAGATAGTCCAAGTAGTATAGAATTAAAAATTAGTGTTTGGTGGTACCCCGTGTTTGGTGGTGCCCCAGTATCCCCTAAAGCATCTAAATCATGAGTTCGAGCACTTCCCAAAGCCTGAGATACCTTACCACCCATTTTTTTTTTAAGATTTTGGCACTAAAAGGATCTAAATATACTAATTGTAAAAGAAACATAACCTCAATTTTTCTCAGTGTAAAAAATAACGGTTCACCTAATAGATAAATATAAAAAAAAAGAGTCATGGTGAGTGAAATGTAACTTTTTTAATTTTAATGTAATTTTAAAATACTTGCAGTGTTTTGTAATGGCATATATAGCGTATAATAAGAATAATATTTTCATTACTTTTAATGTATCTTCGCAGAGTTATAATGTAGTCATTATTACTAATTTTCAACCAAGTCTTTTTTATTTGTTTCAAATAAACAATCTTGTACAAAAGAAAACATATAACGTGGGTCAATTAAGAATCCTTTCTGACATTCAATTTAGAAATTGCAGGCCTTTTTATTTGAGAACAAAAACGTAAAAATAATAATTTTGAGTGCAAAAGACTGTGTAATTATGATCAAAAATATTTTTGTGGGGTCCAATTACACACCATGAATTCGTCTAATTTTGCTCATGAAGCAGGTGTTTAATCAATGAATTTAAAAATTTTATTTGTATATCGCTTCTGTGGGTAATGATGCCACCATAAAAATCACAGAAACCGTCAATTTTCGTCATAATACATTAAAAATAGTTTGTGGTAGGAGAAGAAAAAGAGTATGCGATTGTTATCTCCAGAAACATTCATTCCACTCGGCGCGTTTTGGTAATTTTTCTCCATGAGCCTGTCACATCCGTCACAACTTTTTTTCCTGCCAAAAAAAAAATACACAACATCTATTAGTCGAGATGGAATTATCAGCACATCAAGATCTCTTTTCACTTTGGCGCACTTTTAGTTCATATAACCCTGGGTTCTAATATGAGGGCAAATGAGAAGCAAAAACGCGTGTATAATAGCCAGCAATAAAGCGACAACTTTACACCTCATTGTCAAATTATTTGGGCACAGGAGTGAACAACTGACACGTATTAAAATTTGAAGATTTTTCATCTTTGACACCCCACTTTCCGCATTTGTCATTTGTTTATTCAACCCACTGATTGCTGTCGATGCCATCTCGTCCTTTAGAAGCATCTAGAAGAATCACCCTCATTGTTTTTCCAATCTCTCACGCAGATTGAAAAGCACCTTCCATTGTTCTGACAAAAATTCCACTCAATTCTTTCACCCTCTGTATAGTGACACATTTTAGCCAAAGTATACAAGACTTACAAATCACCCTCCAGTAAGGATCTTTAGTAGGAAGTTTTAGGAAGAGATGTGAGCTGAATTGGCGGAAAATTGATTAAACTCTTTTTTTTATACATAGAAAATTTAGTCCGTAAGAATTATTCGATTTAATCAAATTTAAGAGTTGGGTAGTATCATGCATGCATTATTTTCGAAAATACACATTTTTGAAATAATAAATTATTTTTTTAGGAAATTGTGCTGTATATAAATATTTAAAGAGGCGATGTTTGAGAAAAATGCCCAGATAAGCTTATGGTTAAATTAGCTCAACGTAATTCAACCCCCAAAATTCAACTCACAATCGAATTTTCACGTATTTCGAGTTGCAAGCACCTCGTGTTGCACGCATTTCGAGATCACCCGTAAAGAATCTCAGCTACCATAAGATGATCTGGGCTTATCACTAGTCATTTTCAATTGTAAATATTCTGAGTGCACAAGGCCAACAAAAGAAAAAAAATTCACTGAAATCGGTTAATAAATATTAGAGATAGAGTCCGGTCCATATGGATATAGTAAGGGTCGGGGTACAGTGGGTTGTAATAAGAATGGGACCTATAGTTAGAAAGATTTCGATCTCAGATGCAATATAAACCAAAATTCCATCGAAATCGCTTCATAAACACCGAAAATATGGTCCGGTCAAGACATTTTCGATTATAGCTCAGATCAGGGACCATCGAGGTAGGAGTGAGACCCATCGTTGGAAAGGTCTCGACCTCAACTACAGCATATTGAAATATAAAGAAAAAGCATTGACTATATGAGTCACTCAATAGGTCAAGTGGTAGCACTCGCTCTATGATGCATGCGCCCAGGTTGGAATCCCATTTAGGTCATCAGGATTTTTTCTGGCATCAAAGGTGCTCGAATTGCATTCTTGGTATAAGAATTTGGAAGTTATTCACAACACACTAACTTCATCCGATCTCATTAAAGGTTCGATTAATCCAAAATCGATTTTTGAAAATCCGATGTCGAAAACTCTTAACTTAACTTTTCAATTTTGATAAAAAATTATTAGTATGTTGTAGCTAAAGTCGAGAGCTTTCTAACGGTGGGATGGACTTTCACCCTGACTCGAGCTATAAATAAAAATAACCTGACCGGACCATATATTATTTGGTTTTTTAACTTGAAAATTGAAATTAATACTGAACATATTATTTCTTACTTATCAAGGGTTATTTTTATCACTAAATATTCAAAAACGATTTTTTTGGGTCGCCGGTGATCCACTGGTTCTCAAAGGTTTGATGGTAACCTCAGAGAAGGAAAAGGCACAAAACTTTCTATTATAAATGGATTTGATAAAGACGGTTAAATTAATAATAATAATAATCGGAAGGATGAAAAAGCTTAAATAGGGATTTTTTAAATTTGTTTCATGTGTATGATTTTATTTGGTATATTGAACTAGATTTGCGTTGATTTTAGTTTTATTCTAAATACATGAAAATTTGAGAAATATTCTTGAAATAAAAACATAAATAAGGGAAATACACCAGAGATCGGTAATGTTTCTCGGATCGTCAAGTTATTACCGTATCGTTGATCCAAATAAAATGAATTTTTAAAAATTATTAGCTACTTTTTGCTATTTAACTCTCGCAAGATATGCACTGAATAAACTCACATTTAATTTATAAAACCAATTTTCTGTGAGACAACTGACTAAATTTTTGACCATCCGAAGTACAAAGTGCAAGTGTGCAATTACCCCTATTTTTTATTACTTTATTGTAAAAATTAAAAAAAAAACAATTGCACATATATATAGGTACATGGATAATTAATAGAATAATTAGCAAAAACAAAAATATTAAAAAGTGTTTTGGGGCTTATATTTTCAACTAAATATGGAGTATGTCTCTTAACATTCCGATCAGTGGTGCTCTTCCCTTATTTAATTATGTTTACTAATATTAGTTATTGAATAAAATTTAATATTTTTAATTGTAGAGAATTTAATATTGAGTATTTAAATATTTACTATCTCGCTATGTATTTTCAATGTAAATTATTTATAATGAAAATTATTTTTAGAAAAAATATCTCCAATCGACACATCGATTTTTGAATTCTTTACAAGATTATTTTTTTTATTTTTTAACTTACACTAATATATTAAAACCCCTTAATTTAAATATAGATATGTTTTTATTGGAGATAAATAATTATTTCTCCTGGACAAAATTAAATAATGTGAAGCCCAAATAATTTTTCAATTTTTCCTAAAATATTTAGTTAGGTTATTTTTAATGCATATATTTTAGATCTATGTAATATTGAAAAAACGGAAATAACCATTATTGTGTCACAACATAGAATACTACATAGCTACCCATACTGTGGGGGTGAAAACGAACCTTTCAGTTAAAGGTGTGAATTTCTTTGATGAGAAGGATACGCTAAGAAAGTCATTTCAGTGGCTTCAATTCCATCGTCAGGAAGGTAATTGAAAGGAATATCTATCGAAATTCCTTTGATGGAAACGCCAAAAGAATAGGGGCACCCCGTTGAGTCTTTCGTCTTAAGATTGCCACCATTTGTGTGAGAAAACAATCTCGAGGTATTTCACCAGAGACTCACAGAAATTTCACTCCCTTACCCCTAATCAACTAATTTGACACAAAAGTCTTTCACAAATTGCCACACAATCATTAGCACGATTTTCATGAAAATTATTTTTCTGTCTTGAGAAATGATGAGTGGAAAAATTTTTGACACAAAAGAATAACACATTCTCGTTTTTCTGCTGAAAATCACCAAGACTCAATTTTCCCATTCCATCCTCAAATTCTCCAAGGGAGACAGGAGCTCGGTAAAAAAAAGTGAGAGACCGAGGAAATAAAAAAAGGAGGAGAGTAAAATGAATAGAAAAATGAAATATGTTTGTGTTAAGTTGAACAAACATCATACAAACTCTATAATAATGTGACAGCCATCGATTACAATCTTGACTAATGAAGATTATGGCT
This sequence comes from Phlebotomus papatasi, assembly GCF_024763615.1. Taxonomy (NCBI): domain Eukaryota; kingdom Metazoa; phylum Arthropoda; class Insecta; order Diptera; family Psychodidae; genus Phlebotomus; species Phlebotomus papatasi. Next base: position 27,256,920 of record NC_077223.1, on the reverse strand, counting down.
GCAAGAGGGAAACTTGCTTTATAGAAAAAAAACTAATGGGACAAGTGTAGCAAGAAAAACTCATGATTTCTTTCAAACTGCAGACAAATGTTTCACTAATTATATCACTGAATTTAGAAGATATCACTAAATTCCATAAAACATTTTTTTTAATAAGGGATGAAGGTGTTAAAGATTTTTGATTATAGTTAATCTCCTCAATTTCTTCGTATTTTCCTTATTTAAAATTCGTTCATAATCTTTATCTTCGTGAATATTTTAAGTGTTCAAATAGTGAGGAGATGATTATCCCCTGGTTTTAAGAACCTAACGAATTTTGATCCCCCTGTTCTGTACAGAATTTATTTAATAAATGTTTAATACCATAGGGGAGACCGGGGAAGATTTAGCCACAATATAGTATTAGATAGTGGTATCTAATAGTTTGCCTTCGAAGAAATATTGAGGAAATCACTCTTTATTCTAAATATATACTTCCCTTACTATTGGTTAAAATATTTATCAGCTTCATACAAATATTTTTTGTACAATTTATATGCAATGAAAAATTACATTTGGTGACTAATTCTACCCCGGTCTCCCCTACATGTTTTAATGTGTAATACTTGGCCTTGATAAAGTTTTATACCCACTTTCGATATTTTCTTTTCTTTTCATAGTAATTCTGTTAATTACTGTAAAGATATTATCCAAAAGATAATTAATACTATACTGCATATGTTTTCGTCATCGTAAGTTTGATTTCCTTCTAATTCTCACAATTTAGCGAAAAAGTGCTTACTCTATTTTATATTTTAAATTAGTAAGAATTACTGTTTTTACGATAAACATAGAAAAACATCGAAAATTTATATGACTTCACTAGATGCAGTAAACAAAATATCTTTCTACTTGAAAGGTACAGTAATATCCAATAAAAAACTTTCATTAAGAACACGAAAAATATTAAAAGATTAACTAAAGAACTATTTTGTGTAAAAGTAAATTCCGATATCCGATAGAGAAGACTAGAGCAGAATTAGCCAGAAAATGATTTTTTTCTTTGCATTTATTATTATTCATCAACAATTACATTCTTTTAAGAATGGTTCAATTAAATTCTGCAATAATGTGTAAAAAGCCGACATTCACTAAAGATTTATCGATACTATCGATGCAATAGTATTGAAAAGCTATCATTTCACCCCAGCTCTTTAAAGTACAAATAATTTTTATATTAGTTTTGAAAATTTATATTCAGTATAACGTTACCATATTCAACCCTAACAATTTTGCAAAGCGCAAAAAAATATTTGTATCCCAAGAGAAGCAATGTATGGATCTTTCAGAGGTGGGATATATTATTTAAAATTGAGCAAAAAAATCCTATAGACGCTGCTCGTTATCAAATCAGTAAAATCTTATATAGCTGAAAGCCCAACTTGGTTAGTATATAGTAGTAATTTGAAGGAGGAGGCGCAATGGATAAAAAGCTGTCAGGAAAAGGCAAAGGAAATTCGCGAAATACTCGATTTTATAAAATTTTGCAAATTCTCTTTCGACCCTTTCGACAAAGTTTCGAAGACCAGAAATATAGCAACAAATAAAAAGATCTTATAGGATTTTTACCATATTTTGTGTTTTGGAAAGTTTTGGATTATTCGTCGAAAGTCATGGAAAAAATTAAATTAATACAAATACTTATTCATAGTAAAAAAAAATTCTTAAATTATCCGTAAATATTTGTGAATTTCCATTGGGAACTTACAAAATATTCATAAATTGTAAAACGTGTAAAAATTACTAGATAGTTCGTAAAAGTTTGTAATTTTTCACAAATATTGTTCGCAACATAATGACTTGGCAAGCTTTTCGTTGTTTTTTTTTATACAAATATTTGTTCATACATTTTTGTCTAACAAAATTTTACGAACGTTTTTTATGTGTTTACAAACATTTACGAACAAATGTTTTCTCAAAGGACAAAAAATGCTTGTTAAGTTATCATTAGATACAATGTTTGAGAAACAAGTGCAAACTTCTACCAACTTGTTCGTGGGTTATACGATTTACTAGCATTTCGTAAGTACCTAGCGGAAATTCTCAAATATTTACATATGAACAATTCGGCAATGTGGGTATAATATCGCTTAGAGAAACTAAGCTTACTCGTTGAGATTTCTAGGCAGGGGCCCATCAAGCCTAATAAAAAGTGAAGCTATTTTTCACTTTTCCTTGTAAAAATTTTGCAGCTATTGCACCGCGACTTAAACAAATTTGTTCGTAGTTCTTGTATAATTTTGGCGAACATTATGAAGTATGTATTTTTAGATAGCTTTTAATGCACGATTTCGAAATATATCAGACTGATAAGTCAATTCTCTTTAGGAAAAAACTAGCCAATAGTCTTCAGTACCTCTATGCAAAAACGTATGGAAAAATGAAATGTCGAGGTGCCCCTGTTTCTAGGCATCTAGGCATGCATTTTGATAAGTTTTATAACATAAGAATAGGGTTATCGAGTCACCAATTTACACGGTCGTCGCGACGACTTACAACGAGTCGTAAGACAACCTCCATCTACAATTGCAGAGGGATATGTCCGGTGATGGCCAGCATTGCCAGTGATAGTCACCCTTAACATGAAAACACTTTTTTTGGTTTTGGGCAAATTAACTTCTCACTGGCAATCACCTGAGATATCCCTCTGAAATCAATAGCGCCAGTTTATTTATGAGCGTATCACATCTGCGATTGGATTACTTTTCTCGGAAAAAAAATTTCTGATGATCTGGAGAAGATTCAAACTTAGAATATTTCTTCTTCAAGCGAAGATTGTTTCTCTGACGCCTGAATGGACATTTTTTCATTAAGTATTAAATAAGTAACAGGATCTCTTTTTAAAAAGAAAATTTGAAAAATAAAACGATATTCGTGTTTCAAAACAAGGGTCAATACGTACACTGACTGAGAGAAATCCGAAGAAAATCAAAGTAACATTCCGGAAATGTTAATTTTACCCTGCAGTATTGATCCGAAATCGGTGTAAATATTACCCTTTGTAGGTGTATTATGGGTTAAACTTACCCTTATACATGTTAATTTTACACTTAAAAAGTTGTAAAATTGACCTTAAAAAATGTTGATATATTTTTACACCCGAAAAGTGTTAAAGTTATGACGAAAAAAGTTAATCGTAGCTTCTTTTTTTTCTCAGTTTAGGGTTAGATAATGAATTGTGAGTGGCAATCGGCTGATCAGCGCCGATCAATCGTCATGATTATCTAATCGGTAGCCATAAAAAAAACCATAAGTGATAGACCGGTTTACCGGGTTTACCACATGTTTTAAGCAATTTGATCTAGAAAGTAATATACTGAAGGACAATCAGACAAATAAGTAAACGCAATTTTTCTCAAAACTTAGTTTAACATATTTCTATCTCCATAGAGTTCGAGCAACAAATGTACAATTGTGTCATGATTATTGAGTGTTGGGAATTGCATTTTGTGTATCGTCTGGGAGTGACTTGGCAGAAATATCGAAATCGCGAGTGCATTCGACTTGCCAAGCAAATTTACAATGATGACAATGCGTTGACGATTATTTCATTATGACATATGGAAAGAGGAATTGTCCTATTGTTTTATTAAGCCAGTGAATTGCACCTTTTGCCACATCTTCACATGGTAAGTTTTGGGGGCACGGGAAGTGGCTAATTTTGTTGTTTGATGAAATGGTCAGAAGGTGTTGTGAAAAATGGCGCGAAAATTGCAACAAAAAAAATTATCAAAAAAAAGAGGAAATTGCAAAAATTTCTCTGGCAATTTGATGGTCATGTCTGAAGGAGAGATTAATGAATGCCCCAGCGAATTGAGAATTGAGATGCAATCCTTTTGATTCTTCTATCAACACTCCAAGTATAAAATTACACTTTGCATCGCTGGATTGGTGTTTTCTTTAGGAGAACTCTCAAGATGCATCGAGATTTCTCGTCTGTGGCTTAAGTATCAAATTGCCATTAATTGACTCATTACGTCCAATCGGAATGGTTCGATAATCAATTCGATTTGCCTCACCACCAGAAGCCCAAGAGCATCAGCAGGAGGGAAATATCATCATAATTGAAAGAGATAGAGCGATGTGATGAGATTCTCAGTGCAATTCATAGCGATTAAAATTGATTTTACTGCTGATTCCTGATCGATGGGAAGAATAACTGAGAAACAAAACTAAATACAATGACATGAAAAATGGTAGTTTTCTCAATTATTTTAAATCGCACCCTTGCCGCAAGGTGTCCTTACTGGTCTCAATAGATCGTTTCTAAGTGAATCTTTGGAAAACCAAAAAAAAAAAACATCTAGAGAAACAAAGTAGAGACAATATATAACTTAAGATCCCGCCAAAAGTCTCAATGTATTAAAATTAATAAATTGAGAATGGTGAGCAACACATGAAGCGCAATTATGAAATAACAATAATTTATATACTAGAAGGAAAAGATAGGTGGATGATTTGTATAGTCCACGAAACATACACTCTTATACAAGCCATTTCCCCTCGACAAAGTTTCTTTTTGCTCGATCTTCTCGCGTCGGATTGCACCAAGAGATTCCATTCGCATCTCCAGCTCGTTTAGATATTGCATTTCGCTACTGCATTTCGCATTCGATTGAGTTGTTAAAGACGCTTTTTTTTGCACTTCACCATTCTCCTGCTTCTCGCGGTGTTGTACCTTACAAACAAGAGGGAGAGACCTGGGATGCAAGGTATCTGGAAGGGCCGAACTCAACGGGTGGTTCCCAAAGGGGTTCGATGTACCGAAAAGGGCTGCATTTCGGGTAAAATAGATCTTCAAGAGCTAACACTTGAGTTGAAAAGAAACTGTTCTGCTTACTTGAATATTATGTTGAATAAAATACTAAATATTCAGGGGTGACATAATGACTTACTTTCGATACTGTCGACTGTCGATTCTGAAATATTTAAACGATTGCTGTACTTTCTGTAACTAATATAGGCATTTATCAACAGCCACATTCTTTTAAGAATGTCACAATGAATGGCTCGGGAATGCGCTAAAAGTCGACATTCACTTAATCTAACAGATATAGATTTATCGATACTAACGATTCGATAGTGTCGAAAAGTTATCATTCCAGCCCAGGGCTTTATAGTTTGGATACAATTTTTGTCAATAATTTTCATTTTGGCGGTTTTTTTGGCATTTTGCTTAGTAGAGTGAAAGGAATACCTATTGACACATAAGAATTTATCATGCCATACTTATTAACACTTTCAGTACACAGAAAAAAAATTTGTGTAAAAATGTACGTAAATGTTTTTGAACATTTACATTAACACCGACAGGAAAACAAACATTTACGAACAAATGACAAAATTTTAAGAACATTTTTGTTTGTCTACGAACATTTACGAAAAAATGTTTGTAAAAGTACAAAAAATGCTCGTCAAGTTATCATGTTACGAAAAATGTTTGTGAAAAAAGTACAAACTTTTACGAACATATTTGTGGGTTTATACGATTCACGAGCATTTCATAACTCTCCCATAGGAATTCACAGACATTTACGAACAGTTTTACAAAATATTTTTTTCTGCGTAGCGATTTAGGATATGAAAATTGAATATCTCTTTTTATAAGAAAAAAGTAGATTACAGAAATAACATCATATTATTTGCATTTTACCAGGAACATTAAATAAATTTCATAATTTTAACGAAAGTGTCGAAGAGGTGTTCCTTCGACCCTATAAGAGATTTCCTTCTAAAATTCGAGGATCGGTTTCGAAAGGCAAAGAAAGACTTTTTACTATTCGTATCGCCCGCGTGATGGCTGAAATACGTTCTGTTCGAATTTCTACATGTCTCGAGAGTCAGTCTTTACATTGTTATGGGGATAAACAAAGTAATGACACTCTTTATATAGGGTAAATGTCCTAATTCAAAATCATTTCCTAATTCAAAATCAAATACAAAACACTGCTATTGGAAACAAATTAATCCAAATGGAGACAAGGGAAATTTTCTAATTGGAGACAAACAGTGTAAGTGAAACCACGACAAAAGGCTTCAAAAACTTTGTTGTGTTGCTCTAGAGTTCAGGATTTGTTCTTATTCCTGGTCTTTTCTCCGTTACTATCTAAAATAATAAGAAAATCTCTCCAAAAAATCATATTTCCGGGGTTTCCTATTGAAGCATTTGCAGACACTTCAGAAAAACCCATTTTTGTTTACGAAATAAGTAATTATTTCATTTGAAAACTTCACGTACCATTAACAATGAAGATTAGCACTTAATTTAACTAAAAGATGGTCGATTGATGAAAAATTCGATGGTAAAAAGGTACACTTTTAATTTTTCTGAGAAATTACCAAATTAAAATTTGTGAATATGAATGGATTTTCACTTTATTTGGAGCAAAGTTAGCTAAATAATGAAACTGAACTAAAGAAAATACATAAATATAATAATTTAGTACTGTATTTATCATGTAAATAATGACGTTTCCATTTGAAGTAGCGAAAAATTTTCATTTGGAGCAGGTTTTAAATTAGCTTGATTTACCCTAATTCCCCTTATCACAAGTAAGTAATTCTTTTAACAGCTTCATAATGTGATATTTCTTAAATCTTCCCGATGTTTTGGGCAAATAGAATTTTATTTACTTTTTATCCAAGACACTATTAGAGAATCAAACTCCAGATGTGAATGGGAAGATTAAGAAGATTTTATCTCAGAAATAAATCAATGGAGCAATAATTTTCAAAGAGTTACTATTTAAACTGATTGAGAGTTGTTAAAAAAAACATAGATTTTCGAAAATGTTTAAAGCACAGTACTTTTCAGATGAGATAATATACGTCAAAGAATAGGTAAATATCAACCAGAGGAAAACCAAAAATTGGGAAGTAGAAAATTATTCTATAATGTCTCTGAAACATCTTTTAGATCGGTAAAATTTCATGAAATTAAAATTCAGTCCCTTTCTTTCTCAAAAGATTGACATAAGTCTCTCTCACTCTTTCACACTCAAAATTTGATCGAACTAAATTTAATTTGGTGTGATTTTCAAAAGAACAAGAAGAAGAAGTAGGTAGAAGCGAAAGAGTAGGATAAGCATGTGCAAAACTTTTAAGAATGAAATTGATATGAATTTTGACTTTATGAAATTTTCTTGAACTAAATGGTGTGGCGGTGGCATTAAAACAGATATTTAAAAACACAACACTCTATCACTTATGTCCACTGCACTGCAAAAGAATTGAAAGTTGATGTTAACAAATCTTTAGAAAATTATGGACTGTGTCTAGACTAATAAACTATTTAATGTTTGTTGATTTACATATTTAGTTTGGTTTATTAGCCTCAGTATTAATTAACATAGAAAAACATAGAAAATGTGTACAATTTAGGGCAAAAAATAGCTTTCTCAGTTCATCGGCTTTCAATATTTTTTTTTACACTTCTAATGTACACTTTCCAAGTCAATCGCTTAAGATTTCATTAACACTGGATGAGGAATTCTCTTCCGTCTCGGTATCCTCGTGCTTTAATTTAAATTCAAACCAAGAAATTCTGCATGTAAAGTACAAAATGGCCTTTCCAATCGCATTTCAAGCAATTGCTCATTTAATTTGTTTCTATGAGTAAGACTTGCAACCGTGGGTGCCATTAATGAATGCTGTTGTTCTATGTTTGCACATTTTTTGTGTATTTGCACCATCGACTCGGTATCGTGAAAGATTTGTTGCTTCTGTGGCAAAATTAAGTCATAATACGTCGGCAACACCTCGCAAAAGAACAAACAAATGGACAAAACTATGCAGGAGGGAGACGTCGAGGGAGAAAAAGAATGGAATTGTAATGCACCCAGAGATACTTTGATGATGGAAATAAACATTCTTTAAGTTCATGTGGTGCGGAACTGAACACGCCAATTCCACCTCAATAATCCACTTTTTCCACACTTTTTTTCCCTACTTCTCGCCATCTCCCTGCTTACCATCATCCACTACCTCTTGCCCTTGGTCTGAAGATCTCTTGATGTCTTCATCTTTCGCTAAATTGCCCATGTGAATCTCTGTGAAGCGGGAGTGATTAGAAAATAGCTTTGGAAATTAATTGAAACATCTTAACTCAATTGAATGCAATATGGCGGGAATTTTTGGATGGAGCTCACAGACAACAGGGATTTTGGATGTTTAGATCTTTGCGGTGTTAGGACAGAGTTCAAGGGCAATGCCAAGTATTTGATGATGGCAATGAAGAAATCGCGCCGAAACGCATCGCGATTTAGCGCCACAGATGACGCCAAATTCTTCAAATACCATCATAAAATCCACCTCTATTTCTTTGTTCAACCTTAATATTTTTATCGATATGGCGAAAAATGTGAACGGCAAAGACCAACAAAGGGTATTTTGGGTATTTTGGCACAAGAACTACAACAGATTCTAAAGTATTTTGTCCCTAAGAGTAAATAAATGTTTAACCCTCTCGTTTCTGCCAGTGTTTTGCATATATTTTCGAGAAAGCACCCCCACAAAAAGTGGCAGAAGATTGACAAGTGCTTTTATTTGTTGAGGACAATTCAGAAGAGGAGCTCTTTTGCCCTTCGTGGAAATACACTCAGGAAAAACAACCACCTAAGCTCTTCATTGAGCTGGAGGAAAACATACTTGAGCCCTATATGGGCATATTATACAAAATTCTTATCTAGAAAACACACCCTTTTACTCACTAAGTGGCCTTTCAATTTATATTAAATCAACAAGATGCTTAAGGATGGTCTTTTCTTCAAAAGTAAAGTGGGAGCCGAAATGGCTGTTTTGTTAAAAATATGACAAAATATAATTTGGATGACTATGAATTTCTATGGGGATAATTTTATTTTTATTAATTCTCTCACATTTCATAATAACACATTTTATTTTACATTAAACACAGTTATCAAAGTCAAACACATTTGTTTGGATAAAGACTATACTTTTAAAGAATAATGAAATAGGTGATGCGAGACAGTTTTGTTTAGCGCAATATGTTCTTGGGACCTTTTTGTGAGAAAAAGGTAGACTTTACTGACAATCCTCCCAAGTATGAGTAAATGAAGTAAATCTTTAAATTGGCCCTTATAGGTTTAATTCGCATTATCTAATAAAACCTTTAATTTTAAATAAGTCATACTTCTGTAATTTTTACTGAAATTCTGATTTTTTTTACTTCTGTAAAATTTTCAAATTTTCATCAATTTTAAAGTTACTTAGAAAACCTTTCAAATGAAATCTTTAAAAACAGGAATAATTGAAGAACAACTGGTATCGATAAATCATCATAGCCTTTAACTCAGCCTTTGAGTTGTTAATTTTCCTAGGGTGTATCGTATTTGGAATAATTATATCAGAATTTTTACATATTAATTTATTATTATAAAAAATAAACATAAAAAATGCGTACCAAATCATGCAAGCGTTTAATCGCCTAATTCCCTCTGCACTATTCAAAATCAAAACGTAATAAGTTATACGATCGATTTACATACTCAATAATACGAATTTTGTCTAATTTTCTCAATGAGAGTTGTAATGTGCAAGTTGGAGGTAGACAAACTAAAGAAACATGTTAAAAAGGAAATCAGTCCTTAGTATCTTATGGATGTTTTTTCCCTTACTAGTAAGTCTTAAATCAACAATAAGGATTCTGGAAGTCGTCCGGAAGTATAAGAATCAGTCAGGGAAACACATCAACTATCTCTAGAGCTCTCATATCAATCTCCAAGCCTTCATCACTGGCTGGAGCAAAGAAAAAGTCCTTTTATTGACTTTCAAATATATACAATTTCTAAAAACTCACTCAACTTTTGCAAATTTTCCTCTGAAAATCGTTTAAGGTTTTGGTCAGGATTACAACAGGGCATAAAATAAGAGGGACAGGGGCATTATTTTCCACTGCCTTTTAACATTTTTTTTTAATTTTGGCACAATTCAAATCTTTTTCTTTTTCTTTGGATTTTCTGTGAGTTTTCCTTTGTCAAAACTGGACAACTCCGAGACTTTTCGACCATTGGCGATTTGAATTCGTATAGATATTAATTTAAAGTTTTAATAAAAACGGCTCTTTTCCTTTGTCCGAGCTACTGATGAAGGCTGGGAGATCGAGCCGAAAGTTCCGGAGATGGTTGATGTATTCCCCTGAGTGATTCTTACTTCCCAACGACTTCCAGAAACCCCTATTGTTGATTGCATTTCCATGTCGGTATATTTCCACAAGGTAAGCCTTAACCTTTTAAGGACAGATGGGCCAAAAATTGGGGGTTAGAAAAAATTACTTTTTCTTACTCTTTAGAGTAACTTTAGAAGGTCGTAGGATCTTTTTGGGACACCGGTATCCCTATAGTCTTTAAAGACATCTACACTCTAGGAGCAATTTTTGTAAAATATGATTTTAAAGAAAATTTTCACATTTTCAGCAATATTAAGTAGGGGAGACTGGGGCAGAATTAGCTACGTATAGTATTAGATTGTGGCATTTTATAGTTTGCCTTCGAAGGAATATTTAGGAAGCCACTATTTATGCTAAACATATACTTCCCTTACTATTCATTGAAATATTTATCAGCCTCATACAAACATTTTTTGTACAAATTATACGCAATGACAAATTTCATTTGGTGGCTAATTCTGTCCCGGTTTCCCTTAGTTCTCTTATAGAGATATTTTAAATATTGCACGATTGTGATACGGAAAACACTTTCATTTATTGAATGATTTAAATCAAAAGTTATAATACGAAATAGATTTCCCACACGGGTCAACAATATTTTCTTTATTCAATAGGTTCAAATTCAGAGAATTCTAACAAATCGATTAAGGGAGCACAAGTGCCGGTCATTAATATAAAAGTTGTTTACAAACAATTTCAAGTTGAAAAGAAATTTATCGTCATCATGGGCTTCTGGATGAAGGAAATGATGCATTCTCAATTGCTTTTAATAACACTTGTAAATATTTAAAAGCAATCATATTGTGGCATGATGCAGTCCATGCGACTCACATCTCCTTCAGTATCATTTGTACAAGGAGTTGATCCTCTCTTGGTACTTTTTCGAACAAAGAGTGGTTATTGGTGGAGGACAAAAAAGCCAGAAGACAATCAATGGATGCAGAATAAAAATTCAATGAAATGACGAAGATTAAATGGCGCCAACAGAATGATTATCACAATAATCTGTGTGCTGGTGCCTCCAATTCAATTGAAGAAATAATTTGAGTGAAAAGATTCTGTCTTGTTCTCCTCATTTCATGGGCTAACAAGACGACAGGATGACTTGCAACTTTATTGATAATTCTATTTGTCTGACTAGTCTTTCCTTTACCATGATTTTTTGTGGTGTTTTTTTTTTTGCTGAAGAAAAACCTATATCTTTATATGTTTTTTAGCCTTCCATTCACCTTTCATAGCACCACAGATTAGAGAAATGCAAAAGATTCCTTAGAAACAGGAAGAAGTGACAGAAACGGTCAGTGGGGATGATAATATAAATGTTGATGGAAAAAATAGATAAATCAAGTAAATTATAACTCATTAGAAGATAAAGATGGTGAAGTGCAATGGAGTTGGGAATTAGATTGTATTGTGAGTTGATTAGAGACAAATTTCATCACGCAACTGTCTCATTAATCATTTTAGCACGTTCAATTTCTTCCTCTCGTGCCCTCAATTAGATAGCCGTCTTCTTTTTCCCAAGATTACATTTCTCGTGAAAATTGGAAAAAATATTTTTCTCTATCATCTAATACAATTCTCTCCTTTTGTGTATCTTTGTTTGGGGGTGTTATTTAATTAATTGGATTGAATTGAAATTTTTCTACGAATATTTTTCATCATGCAGAAAAATTGCTTCCATCAATATCAACCAGAGTTGATTAAATTGATGCTAAAGATAGATAAGATAAACTCTTTTTTTTAAATACTCTTGTTTTTAAAATATTTAATTAAATATATTCGTCAATATTAAAAATTAAATTTACTGAACTGTCAGAGAGTCAACATCTCATAAGTAATGTGCTCAGTAGATTTACGGTCTATATTTAGAGACGGCTTAACGTACAATTTTAATCACAAATCATTTTCAGGTTTTCTGTCTTTATCTTAAAAAAAAAGAAAATGTAAAGATTTAAAGACAGGGCTAAGGAATGAAAATTGAAGTTGTTTTATCTAAAATAAACTCGTGCCTTTAAGGTACAGTACCCTAATCTTGACTGGTTCCTCAATTTGACCAGTGAATTATTCAATTTTTTATTGTTTTATGTTCAATTTTTATGAAATTCTTATTAATTTGTATGTTGTTTATGAAATACTTAATCCTATGTTGTTAGACAATTCGCATAATTATAGAAATTGTAAATAAATTAAATAAATATCTCCACTGCACTGGTCGACTTTAGGGACCGGTTGATTTTAACCCTTTAAGGACGATTGGAACACCGGTGTTCCATAAAGAAAATAATTTTTCCTGACTACCTAAAGTTATTTTTTCTTATGTTTGTACGTAATTGCAAAGTAGAAGGTTGAAGGGATCTAGGATGTTGTTTGCAAGTCTCCACCTATTTGCTATATGATAAATGCTCAAGAATGACGATTTTTTAAATTCTCATATTGAAAATTAATTTTAAATTTTTTTATACTTCCAGTTATCTTTAACTCTTTCCGGACCGCAGCATATGCTGCAAGCCAATTTCACAATTCTTAATCAAAAATATCTAAGCTCAGGAATTAATTGAGGTCCTACAAAAAATATCTTACATTTGGACATCCTTATAGTTTGTAATCATCCACAAGAATCGGATTTTTATCAGTTCTGAATAATTAAAAAAACATTGTTTTTCATAGAATATGCATATGCTTCTTTGGGTACTACAGTCCCAAAAGAGACGAAAGAGTTAAGCAAAACCTTTTTGGAAAAGGAAACTTCAATGCTCAAACGTAATATTTTTCGTTAGAGTGAAAATTATCAGTCATTGGTATCGTCAAAAAATGACTTAAATTTTTGGGCTATATTTGTCCCTATCGTTCATAGAGACAAAAAATACACCAAATAAGATTCTGTTTGCTTTTCGAAGTTTAGATGAAAGACGTTTTACAAATTCTGTTTATCGGTTTCATTTTTATTGCTAATTTTCGGTCAGCGAAAACTGTATGGTCGTTAAAGGGTTAAGGTACTCTACCTTTATATCAAATAAGTAATTACATCTCTTTCTTTTCAAAAGTGAATTTGGAGAATTCTTTTGAATAAAAGGCAAAAAATAAGGTTTGTATTAATATATTTTGTTGTAGTTCTAATAGCAAAAAATGTTGTTTTGATCATATTTCTCTCATCTGAGCGAGTACTAAAGATGAGTTTTACATTGTTTTTATTCGTTTATTCCGGAGTTAAATAAGTGTCAAAACTAGGGATACTTTCAAAGTATCCCCGGTAATCCTTTTATTTTTATCAATAATGGGTGACTTTGACCTCCTCCCGTTCGTAAGCTTATCTTTATTCTAGTACTTAGGGGAAACTGGGGCACCACCAAACACGGGGTAGCACCAAACAGTAATTTTTATTTCTAAACTACTTGGACTATCTCGACCATTTCTTCAATGGACAAGCATCCCTATAGTATTTATAAATTCCTATAGGCCTTGTCCTCAGAAGTCGAATATCTGATTAAAAAACGTAGTGTTTGGTGGTACCCCGTGTTTGGTGGTGCCTCAGTTTCCCCTAAGGAGAGTCTTAACCGAATCGCAAATCTAACATGTTTGATCGGTGAGGACCATTCTTAAACATTAATTAAAGAGAAGCTTACGAACATGAGGGGATCAAAGTCACTCACGGAGGACAAAGTCACCCTCAACTACGGTAACTAAAAGAACATTTCTGTACGTTATATTAATTCATTTCGTTAATGTGTGTTTATTATAGGTCTGGATGTCAAGGTGTCGGAAATATAAACTAACAACATAGAAAAATGTACTTTAATTTGTAAAAGAACATTTGACACATATAAAGCCTCTATGTTTTCAAAATATATTTTAGGTTAGGAATGATCCTTTCAGCATGATGTTTTATTCTAGTAGTTCGACGATAATTCAGGATAGGTTTCTTTAACCTATAGACGATAGACCGTTCTTGGATCAGCACCTAACTATCAGAATTTTCAGTTACAAATACGTAAACATTTTGAACTGAGGGGAAGTCTAGATTAAGTCTATTATTAATTCGTTAATTATTAACTAGGATATGACATACATAATTAATATTCATTAAATAAATATGGAAAAATTATAAACTATTTGAAACCAGAGTGTAATCCGAAGTCTGAAAGCCTTTCCCTACATTTCATCGGCGACTAACCTTTCAAACATATTTGAAATTTCAAATGCTTAATCTGTTATCTAAGTCTAACACAACTTTACACAAATCATTCTTTTATGTGAAAAATCATTTGTTGAGAAAGATTTTCAGTTATATATTGGGAGTTTTTTTTCTTAATTTCTCAGCCATGGTTCCCATGCAAAAGTCTCAGGTAGTGACCAAAATGTAATTATCCATTGAAATTTTACTCTGTTGAAAGTGTTGAATAACTTTTGGCATTTTTCCACTTCCATTGGTTGGACAAGGTTGGTGTAATGGATATGGGTGAAATCAGAGAGATTATTTGGCATATATATCTTCCATCTGGCTACTACTCCGGGAGTCTCAATCTCAAATTCTGATACGTCTCAGGTTCTCAAAATCATTTTCCACGTGAATTGAGACACGCACGAAAAGTAATGTAGCGAACACGAGTCAAGGATTGTGTTTCATCCTCAAAAAATCTCTGTCCCTGAAAACTCGCTGAATAACTTTAAAGGTATTCTCAATATGTCCTGATTTTGGACCAATGATTTCCATTACCTGCCATCCTTGCCATCCACTGATCGAGAGAAATTAAGCCACGACAGATTGGCAAATTGTTCACATCACCAAATTGTGATCAATGTGGCTGAAAATTAATTTCACGCCAGACCAATTTGGCCCACCAAGTTCGCGAAGAACAGACCGTAAACCCGCGACAAAAGACATTATTGTTTTATGGTGCATTTCATCAAGAAACCCCCGTATTGTGTTTCATATGTGATTTTGCTGAGAAGGAGATTATTATATGCCTGGAGGAATTGTCCAAGATGTTTCGCATGGGATGAACAAAAAGGGGATGGAGATTGAGTACTCAATAATAATCAAACACTCATCATTGAGACTACCGGTGAAATGAAACGCAGATCATAAATCAAACGGCAGGAGATGAAAATTGAGAGAGAAGGCGACTCCACGAGAGCCAGTAAATCGATTTATTGTATACTTGTGTATACATTGAAAGAGTGAAAAGTCCTCGATCTCGGTTCTATTCCACAGAATAATATATATACAGTATTGTGTCAAACATGATAGTCCATTTTATAATAGTACTAAACTCTTAAGTTAATGAGAAATATCGAACAATGCTCATTTTTCAAGATAGGGATAGAGGCAACAGTTTCACGCAGTTTTGGAACAAAAGGAGTACTAAAAAGACTTTTCTGTTTTAAAAAAAATATATAAAATTATTATTTGAAGAAAAAAACTGTATTTGAATATTTAGGTATCGTTTTAGTACATGTCTGTTATTAAGTGCTCCTGCATTATCGACTTTTCTTTTGTATTGGTTCATGACACGACTGTTTCCCTCAGCCCTCGTTGTGTTCCAAAATCATCAAACAGTCATGACACAAAGAAAATTCGATTATGTACAAGAACTTAAAAAAAAAATAAAGTGTTAAACAAAATTGAAATGCTGTTTAATTTCGAATAACACGATAAATCTACATCAGCAGCTCTGTCAAAGCTTTAGATAACTTTTGGCAAGTTTAGTATAAAATTAATAAAAATTATTAGAGAATTCTCGAGAAAAGTGAAATTAGAAAAAGGGGTGGCAAAGCGTCTGAGGCTTTGCGAGCTGCTCGAATTCCAGAGAAAGAGCTCCGCCTTATATACCTTTTCGCAATTTTTTCTGGTGCATATAAAATTATTGTCGAATTTAATTTGTCTATAAATCACTAGAAAACCGTCTTGAAGTTGAAAATTTTTCAAAGAGGGTTTCAAAAAATCCTCTAACCTCTTAACCTTTTAACTAATTTAACTGACCAAACGGCTGAAAATTAGGCTTTTGACCTTCAATAATTCAAGATGGCGATTTTTCCGGTGATAGGTGTAAAAGGACAAAAAGTTTAGCTGAACCGCCTCCAAAACATTTCCAAAAATGAACGAAATCGCCAGGATCAATTTTTTGCAAAGTTGGAAAAACCACATTTTTGACCTATTTTTGTGGAATATGTAACGCATAAAAGGATAGGGAGAGATTAATTTCGGGATAATGTCATTTGAGGAGGGGTCGTCGAAAACCGGAAGTTGATATCTCTTACCGTTTGAATTTTTTGTGGCTCAGAAGACTGAAAAAGTGCGAAAAACAGTATTTTTAAAATAGTGCTATTACCGTTACTTTCCCGATCCATCACCGATTGTAACCGATGCAGTCGGGTTCAGAATTTCAAAAAAGACCAATTTTAACCAAATTCGTTGAAAATTAGACCCTCCAAGATGATTGACCTTCAACCTTCAATAATTCAAGATGGCGATTTATCTAGTGATAGGTGTCAAAGGACGAAATGTTCAGCTGGATTACCTCCAAAACATATCCAAAAATGAACGAAATCGCCAGGGCCAATTTTTTGCAAAGTCTACAAAACATGTTTTTGGAGAGGATAAAAGTGGTGGGGGTAATTTGTTTAAGTTAATTTGATAGAGAATTTTGCATTGTGGGGGGTTCACTAAAGACCGGAAGTCAATATCTCATACCGTTTGGCAGTCAGGATGGAGAGAAGTTGAAAAAAACACGATTGTTAAAACTGCTCTCTCTTGGAGTTCGAGCAGTTAAAAATCGTATTGCAAAATTTTTGAATAAATTATAGTTTTTTGCTGAAATTTTGTCCCAAGGTTCTTACTATAAAAAATCTTTTACGACATATTAGAAATTACATAAAACGTGCATTTGTCAAATCTTTTATGCAATTATTCAATCAATTTTCGATACGATTAATTTCTAATGTTTTGGTAAAAAATCGACATTTTGGCAGTAAAAAATTAATCTTGGTTCTAGTAGACTCGATGTATAAAACCGATTATGTTCAGAAAATAATACATTGTCAGTAAAAAGTCAAAATTGGTCAGTTTAGAACTTTCGAAGCGGTGAGAAAGAAAGAGAAAAAGTATATCATTTTCTTGATTATTATTTTGATAATTGTATAAATTCGATTATTTTTTTGTATATTTATATTCAAAAAAAAATGTATTACTTTCATAGCATCACTATGTTCGCCATGAAACTGTATTAGTAGTACATCGAAACCAACGACCCAAGGAACCAGAAAGAGACGCAAAAATGATTGAGAGGAGGATGAAGACTAAAAAAAAGAGATTCTTGTACGCTGTACAACAACTTCATAAATATTGAGAGTTTTCAGTTGTTCGGCACACTCAAGAGCGACCCCCTCGAAACGCAAAAAGAGTCTCATTTGCAGAAGGTTTTGAAGGAGTTATTGCCAACTAAGGCGACAGTTACCTAAATGAACTAGATAGAATTCCATGTTAGGTGTGTCTCTTAAATCCATTTCCCTTCAACTCTGGCCCAGGGACAGCAGCCCATGCCGTAGCCAATCTCTTTTGCAATGTACAGTGTCAAGGGAACAATGGTCTACAAATAAAATCTATATTAATTACTGAGTAATTTGCTCAATAAAATACTCATTTAATGTGCACATTGCTCTATTCCACTAATTTGTCGGCAATTAAAATTTTTAGATACTCAAACACGAACAAAATAAATTTTCTACCGTAGCAAAAGGTGTTGAGAGATATTTTAGTTTGCTTTTCATTAACTGCATTGAGATGCTTTTATGAGCATTTTTTCAACAAAACTTATTTAATTTTTAAATTTTATTCAGTATAGGCATCATATTGAATATTAAACGTGCAAAAAAGAAACCTATTGATGTTTATAATTTTTTAAAGCTTTTGTGAATGACATTTTGTCATAACGTTTTAATTGAATTTAATGTCATGTACTAAATATTTTAATATGACTTAATTAATAAAATATAATTTGATATTTTAAGTTTTGCAAAATAAATTATTTCAAATGAATTGTTCATTCATGATATTCATAAAAAAATGAAATTTTGAATTTCTACTGATGGGATCTTTTTATGTTATATAAAATAATATTGGCCGATCGTATTATTCTAAATAATTCAAAATTTGAAATTCTTAAAAATTCACAAAAGTTTCATGATACTTTTTACTTTCTCAAAAAAAAAAGAAAGAGATGGTAGAGCATCCCAGCTTTGCGGAATATTCGAATTCACGA
Organism: Phlebotomus papatasi; assembly: GCF_024763615.1. Classification (NCBI taxonomy): domain Eukaryota; kingdom Metazoa; phylum Arthropoda; class Insecta; order Diptera; family Psychodidae; genus Phlebotomus; species Phlebotomus papatasi. The sequence goes on along the minus strand of NC_077223.1, from coordinate 27,238,434 downwards.
GATAGAGCTTTCCATTTCGCATTATTTTCGAGTTAAAATATTTCACCCTTCAGAGTGATTAACATGTCCAAAAATGACTGAAAAAGCTTGGGACAATTTTGAGAAAAACCAAAAAAAAAAACATTATTTTATAGGATTTGAAGGGAGGTTATGGGAAAAGGGAAAAAGGCAATGTCCGCTTAATGAGAGTGGAGGGGGTTATCGATCACCACAAGTCGATATCTCTTACTCAGGAATAAACATAAGGTCAAGTAATAAAATTATTTCCGAAAAAAATGAATCACTTATCGATATTTAACTGATCCAATACCGATCAAGACCGTTATGCAGCCGCGTTGGGAATTTCAAAACCTTTTCAAAAAATCCAAATATAAGCAAATTGATTAAATTTTTTGTTGCATTTTCAACGATTTCAATGCCATCCGACTTCTTATTTATGCAGATAAAGGAAAATATTATTTTAGAAAAGACGCAAATACAAAAAAAAAATTAAAGAAATTTAATACTAGAAAATATAGTAGGGGAGGGTGAGGCAGTTTCATCCCTAAATTGAAAATTGGATTTTCAGGTCGTTTTTCCTGAAAATGGTAAACCGGAATAAAATTTAGATCAGTTTATATGAAATAAAAATTTCCATTTATTTAAAACTTGAGCTACTAGAGTGGACTTAAATTAGTATTTTATGACTTTTTAAGGCTTTAAACATGCAAAAATATACATAATCGATCAAGGATTTCATTACTGAATTTTAATAACAATTTTTTCTAAAGTATAATAACTTAAGATATAGTCATATTACGTTATTAATTGCTTAATTTTTATTATTTAATCTGTAAATACAAGAAACCAATTCACTTCTAAACTGTATTTGAACACTGAAAGAAGAAAGAAAAAAACAAGTAAAACTGGCTTTTTGATAATATTTTATAATCATGAATCTACATAATGCTACCAAAAGTACAGAATATTTTGCAGAAAATATTCTGCAAAATATTTTACAAGCTACTCGAGCGCTTCAAAAATTTCTTTCACAACTTTGTAAAAGTCATTTTCCTCTATTTTGTAAAAAAATACATTTATCGAGCCAATTTCTAAAAGGTAATTTTGTGACTATTCTCAAAAATTCTGTGGCAAATAGTACCAGACATTGGGTATTATCATATTTTAATTCGCTTCATTACGGGCTTCCGTAAATTTGAAAAAATACCGAGAATTATTATTACCGAGAATATTTACATAGAAAATTTATTCATCTACACCTTTGTAAAACACCGTTTTCTCTGCGAGAAAAGTGAAAAAACTAGAAAAGTGCCAAAAGCGCTTTTCAAGCTATTTTAGGAAAAAAAACAAAAGACTGCAAATCGTTTGACCAATGCAAACAACAAGCGGCGAGACATGATAATGACGTTTCTTTTCGCCGTGAGACATCAGAAATTGCTTCGCTTTTTGGTTACTTTTTGCTCTATATCTTTTGTTACTTTTTACCCCAAGTGGCCATTTGTCATAAAAGGATTTCTGGAGAAAAGAACTTTTGTTAAATTCTAAAATAGATAGCGGATTCGTATTAAAAAAATCCAAATTATTTAGAAAATATTCACCAGTGCATCAATTTTGGAAAATAAGTAGGTAATAATTGTTATCATCTGCAAGGAAAATATTTCAAAAATAGGGCTAAAAATTTCGATATTTTTTATTTTCTAAACTCCTTGTTGGAATTCTAAGAAACTTACGACATTTAAGAAGGTCAATGGAGGCTATCTATAGAAAAAAATTTGAGCCGCTATCTTTATTACCTTGGAAGATATTGAATTTTGAATTTTTCGATTTGTGACTTTTTGCCCCAGTATCCCGTATGCTTTAAAGACACTTTTAGGAAATATATTTTTAAAACTTCGAACTTAATCGACTAAAGCAGTTAGTAAAACTTTTTCATTGAATATTTGAAGTTGTTTTTAATTAAAATAGTTAATTATTGGCTACAGAAAATTTTGGCATAGGCCTACATGAAACTGTCCCTCTTGTATCTCGTTTAAATATTTTAAAATAATCATGAAGCAATTAGTAAATTATTAGATATATGTTAATTCGATAGACAACAAGCAATGGTCCAGAAATTGATGAAAATAAGAAATCTTAAAATTTCATTTTGATGCAATTTTATAAAATCAATTGCATTCATTTTTGTGAACATAGGGTTTATGCACTGCTTTACTAACATAAAGGCTTTTTCTCATTATTTTCAAAAGGAAAAATAAACAGATAATGAAAGTATCACTTCGTTAACTGCCCCACTTTCCCTTAAATAAAATATCAAAATCTGTGACATATAAAATAAGCTTTTGTGCGCAAGCTTAAAGTAATGCATTTCCTTTTATTTATCTTTAAGCCCCTTGAATGACTCCCGCAATATATGGAAAATACATGGGATTTATTTAATGTATTTTACACATCTTTTAGTTTCACCAGTTTCAGAGAAATCACAAGGAAAATTCATTTATAAATCGTATATTAAGGGAAAACGCGTTATCTTTGGACGCCTCAAGTTTAGGTCAACTCATTTTTTTTCTATGTTCTTAATGGATTTAACGCATGGCTGTTTTCAAGAAATTTGAGATATTAAATTATCAATTAATTTCTAATATTATAATAAGTCAAATAAATTTATTATATTAAAAAATCAGTTGTTCAAAGCTTAAGTCGTCCGAAGATAGCGCGCTTTCCCCTATAGTAAATGTTGAGCAAATACATAAATGATAAAGTAGGGATATCTTAGGGTGAACTTTTGCTCATTATAAATTATTCAAGGTTGAAGAGTGCTTCAGCGTGGACTTTTCGGGTGAGAAAAGCTTTCTGGGTCGATTTGTGTGCATCCATGTGTGACATTTTGGAGGAATAGTCCAAACAGGAAATTGCTGTTGAACATTTATTGGACACAGGCGTGTTAATTAATTTATTGGTAGGAAAACATATTTCGATGGAACAAAAAATTACTATTATTCTCTCGTTGAAAATTACGAGAAGGTATATTGAAAAAAAAATGGGGAGAGAGAGAGATGTTTATCTCTTTATGGAGGTTTTTCTATGACTTTTATTTGTTTAATTTGACCTTTTTTGCTTCTTCTATTTTTCTGACACATTCTCTCATTGCACTTTGCACAATCGACTTTAACACCTTTATCTACTTCTCTCGTCATTTCCTCTTCATAAAACCACCTTTTGATGCACTTTTCCGCCTCCTCCTCCAGTTCTTTCGTTTCGCGCGTTAATTCACAATGTGCCGAAGGATAAATTGTTGGAAACATGATGATGATTGTGTTACGTCTCCATCGTACTCTCTCTGACATCATGATTAATTGACACACGATGGGGTTAATTATTAAAAATAAAATTATGTAGGTAGATATAACTATTCTCCATGCCACAAGTATTATTTTGTACTACATCTTCCCAACTAATTTTAGCCACATTGGTTCCAAACCATTCGTCGATAATCCGAAGAATGCTCTTCCATAGTATCGCTATTATTCAATAAATCACATTAATTTTCTTCCCATTGATTTTCCATTAGTGCTAAAAAATCAAAGTAAATTACTTTGAAGGAAAAATAAAATGTTAGATATGTCATTACTTGGATCAGCAGTTGTTGTAACTTACTTGTCACGTAAATCAGCAATTCTTGTATAGTATTGTGTATTTTTTATATTGTCACAAAACTTGCAGATGTAGGAAGTTACAGTAATTGCCAATTTTATAAAAAACGTGAATTAGGCGCATTTTTATAATAAGGATATGGTGGGGCAAATCAGACAGCTGAAGTTGTTTTTTTATGACTAATTTGCCAAACGTTTATGAACTATAATTAAAGCCAACTTAAACGATCTTTAGATCTAAGGTTTTAGCGGTTTTAGCCATATGGCATAACTTCTGTAATTTCCTAATAAGTGGACATTTTTGGGAAAATTTTTACTTAGGATGCGAAAGATGATTGATTTTCAGAGCTTAAAAAAGCACTGAAAAGTTGAGGATCTTTGGGAACTAAGCTAGCTCTAAGGACCCAAAGCTCAAAGTGGAAATTTATACAAAGGATCCCTAATGGATTATCGATGCATCGAATATCGAATTATGGCAATTAAGGATAAATATTTACTGTCAATTGTCACATGTTAAATATTCTCGAGGATCAGCCTAAAGTCTGTTTGGATCCTTAGACCTAAAAACGGTATAAAATTCACTAATCATCCTTTCATTAAAATATGACGAAATAACCTTCACGCTTTCAGCTAAGATGTAAGTATTTTTTGACTTTTTAATATTGAGTTAAACCCTTTTTCTTTATTTCATACGAACACAAAGTCTATAGACTTAGGTTTCAAACATCTTAAAATTTAATTTCTACCTTAGTGATTGTAATTCCAAATTGTTACCCAGTCTTCAGACTTAATATTGCAATACTTGAAGAACATTTTAGTTAGGTAAACATTTATGTGCAAATAATATGCAAATAGTGAAATGCTTAATGTTCCAAAGAAAGAATTATTAATTGCATGTGGTGAATTGTAAATATAGCAATATTTGTTCTTCTCCAATAATCCAATCCTCATTAATTTTGAATAAGGATCATGTTTATGATGAAGGCAATAATTTAAGAAGATATACATAATTAAAAAAAAAGAGAAATATAAAAGATATCAAGTCTGTTTTTTATAACATATTTTTGAAATCGTAACGAATAATTGTTTAATAATTTAATTGCATTTCTCTTGTTTCAATATTTATTACACAATTACACATAAATAACTAAACTGAGGAATTTTATTTCAACAAATAAATTAGGATACATTAAGGCATTGTAGGTCAAGGGCTGTCTCACTCCTATTATTTTCTATAAATTTTAATTCTTTAGACATAGGGTAACGTGTGGTATTTCGGGACACTTTTTAGCACTTTCAAGTTTCAAACAGCCTAACGACTTCTCAAATTATTTTTTTCTTAGTTGATACAAATATTTAGGTTTTGTAAAAAGTGGAATGTGACACTCACAATTTAAATTAAATAAAATTTCAGAAGTTTTATATTTATCTGATACGTAAAGAGCTTAATACTTCATATAGAACTTAAAAATAATTAGAAAATAAATATTTATAGCATTTTTAATGTGTCCCAAAATACCTATATTATGTCCCGAAAAGCACATTGTCCAGAAATACCACACGTTACCCTAAAGGATCAAAGAATTTCTGGGTAATCATGCGATAATATGTCTTTTTCCTGTATTTTAGATTTTTGAAGCATTGAAAAAATGTTTTTTTGTAAATGAAGGATTATTGTTTAGTGCTGAATTACCCTTTTTTATGAACAAAATTTATAAGTAACTTTGTGCATAAAACTATAATATCAGTATTTTTGTTAAAAAGTAGCGTACTCGTATATGCGAGTAGCTTTGAGCTCAGGAGCTGAGTTTTCCCTGCCCCCTGATGTTCATATAAGCTTTACTTTAATTCAAGCATTAAAAGATAGTCTTTACCGATCGGACCAAAGGGTTCTTTTGACAGATTTAGACTCCTTAATGATCTCAAAAGCAAGAATTATCAACAAAAAACAGACGGGAAAAATTTCAATTTAATTTCAAACAATTTAACTTCAAAATTGGATGAAATTATTTATAATAATTAAGTATTACGAAGTGAAATAATCAAGTATTACGTTTTTCATGCTAATCTCATTCCACTATCATAGAAGACGAAGATAAAGAATGTATTATGAAAGAGGTACCCAATGAAGCAAGTGGATCAAATGATTCGTCCTCTACAATTTCTTAGGGTTTTAAGTTTTTAAATCGGCCTTTAAGGGCTAATCGGGCTAATTCACATTTTTCAATAAAGATTCTTAGTTTTAAAATGTGAAATTTCTTTAAGCCCTGTAAAAATGTAATAAATTTTACTGTACCGAAGATCAAATTAAAATGTCAAACTCCTCCAAGATTTCTTTAATCTTAAAGCTGTTTGGAAGAAACTTTTAAACCTTCAAAGAAATTTTTAGTGAAGTTTAAAACAGATAAAACATCATGAGTTTAACTTAAATTAGAAAATCTTAAATTTATACACTATATATTCAGTTTAAATGTTTAAGGTTTCTTTATCTCAGAACTGGAAGGCATGGGAGTCATATTCTACATTTTTTTTAATAGAAATCGTTACCACATTCCTTTCAAAAATATGAATAATTTTATGACCTTATACAAAAAATAATCATAAAATTGATTGATTAACAATTAGACATATTTACGACTTAAAACGAGAGACGGCTTAGCGTAATTATAATCAAAATAATGATTACACTAAATTCTCATAAGTTTCCCCATGACTAAGCCGTTCCTCAGCTTAAGTCGGGAGACGAATTAGTAGGAAACTGATGGAAATGAAATATGATCATTATTTTGATTATAATTACATTAAGCTGTCTCTCGGCTTAAGTCGTAAATCTGTCTAGGGCATCAGTCTCGAAAGTCTTCAGTTTCTGTTAACATTTTCATTGACACAGTATGTTTTTGTATTAATTTATTAAACTTAAAACTGAAATTCTCAATTTGTGTGAAAGGTGCTAACCTCACCCTTCCTTATAAATAATTTTTGTGTTGTTCAAAATTTTAAAAAGTTTGGTTTTTAAAAATATCGCAAATGTGAATAAAATCAGTAAACTCTTATGGTCGTTTAAATAACTTTAAGATTTCCTATTTGATGAGAAAAAAAAAGTAATCGAAAAAATAATATACAGTTCATGAGTTATTCCTAATTCAAATTCATAATAAGTACCTAATCGAACTGACAAACAATTAGGACAAAGCTTTTATGCTTTGCACACACTCTAGCTTCAAACACTTTATATTTTTTCATATTTCTTTAATGAATCTGACTTAGTAAATATGTTACTTAACACTATTTATTAAATTATATTGCCATAAGTCAGATTCATTAAAGGGATATGGAAAAAAAATATAATGTTAGAAATCAAACAGAGTGTGTGCGATGCCTATACGTTACAGAACCGATTTATTCTAAAGGGTTAAATCTTAAAACATATTCTATGCAAATAAAAATTTAAATCATCTGTTTTTTTTTGTTAATTATGAATTATTATTGCATTTGCTTTGTGTTCTTGATGCTTTTATTTAACGAGTGTCTGTATTTGTGTAAGCCACTGTATACTTTGCACAGCTCAAAGAAACACTTAAAAGACAATTCTGAGATTTCCTGCGAGAATCTTTCTACATTGGGTCGCATAATTAATTGCCAAGGGCTTTTTATCTGACTCAAATGGGACGGTAGCAATAAGGTAAATTGTGCACATTTATAGAAGCTTCATCATTTTCCGTGTTAGAGGATGTGGGTGCAAAAACCTACAATGACTAGAGTCTGCGATGATTTTGCTGGGCGGGATTTTTCTTTTTTTGGGATGAGAGAAAACACCTGCGATAATTGCCGATTGACCCTGCCTCTGACCCAGTCAAAGGGGCTCCCTTCACCACCGTTGATTATTTCATCAAAAAGCCTGACCACACACACGAGTTGGAGAAGACAGTGGCGGGACGATTAAAAACATCGCCATGAGCCATAAATCTTGGGTAGCACACGAAAGGAAGGTATTCCCGCGAGTAGCTTCTTGATTTTCACGATGGTGAAGCAAAAGTGTATCATATTTTAATATTAAAACATTTATTTGCAATAAGACGTCATGGTAGATATCGCTGATAATAAATTCTCCTTCCTCTCCTTCCATCGAGACTTTCTTAACAACACACCATACAATTTACTTTTAACGCGCGCGCCACACAAAATTTATTGATCTGCAATTATAAAACATTTCCACTGTTTTGATTTCATCCACAATCCTTCTTGTTCACTCACAGAAACTACTTTTATTTCTCCTTATTGTTGATATTCAGGTGTAATTTACCATTTTTTTTATTTATTTGCGATAGAATAACATGACATGCAATACCAAAGTTTTTTTTTTGCATTACCCAAATCTACATACAAATAGAACGACCAGTTTATTATTTTTTAATAATAGGTAGATTATTTTTAGCCAACCTTACATATAACTTTCTCACACGTAAAACATTTTCATACGTCTTTCCGTAACAGTTTTGGAGTTCTTTAAACAAAAGACGATAGAACAGGTGCTAAAACATTATAAGCTTTTATATTTTCTTTCATTGACTTGTAGTTTACAAAAAATTTAAAATAAAAGAGAGTACATCTTCAATTGAAAGTAGGAATAAGTTTATAGCTCATCAAGCTGAATATTCCTCATAGGAATATTATCTTTAAAATAGTTGAACTTTACAAAAGTAATGAAAGGCTTTTAACATTTGCTTTTCAAGCATTAGGGGAAAGTGGGGTACCTTTTGAAATTGGGATTTTTCACCAATTTTTAAATAAAAATAAGCCTTATCGTGATATAATTTAGGAGCACAAACAGATTGAGAAGCTAAATTACATCATTAATATGGCTCAGTTCCACTTAAACATAGAAGAAAAATTCCAATTTCAAAGGTGCCCCACTTCCCCCTAAAGCTAAAACACACTATCCCTCAAAGCTTCATTGTTACCGACAAGTCATCAAGTAAGAATTGTATTTAACAAATGTTGTCTTAAAGGTATATATGATGAAGATGTATCAAATTGTAAATTTGTTAAAAACAATAGGAAGTAAAATGATGATAAAAGTTTTTTTCATTGAAAGAGATAACCAATAATATTTCTAACGCTTAGAAAACCATTTCTTCTAATATTGTCATTAAACGTAATTAAGCCCTTAAGGGGTTACATGGGCTGAAAATATTGGAAAACACCATCATTTGTCTAACTTTTTTCAACATTTTTTTTAATTTTTATTTAAATTTTTAATCATATAGAAGAATAACATTTAAACTTTATTTTCTGAGATTTTCATTTAAGAATTTTACAAATTCCACCTTTACGATCTGATTTTCGGAGACATTTTTTGAAAAAAAAACACATATAAGTAATTTTCCGTGAACAATATTTCTCAGAATATATTCATCTGACGATAAAAAAACCAAATATTTCTTGTTAGCAGATGAATTTAACTCGTACTCGAAAGCTACAATTTGTTTTTAATAAAATTTAGATTTTTCGCAAAATTATATACAAAATATACAATTTTCGGTGTATTTTACACAACGTTTTGTCTTATAAATTAAGTTGTGATCAACGTGAAAAAATCTACCGTTCAAGTACGAGTTCAACTCATCAGCTAACAGGAAATATTTCGCTTTTTTGAGATCCGATGAATATACTCTTGAGAAATCCTGTCGACCGAAATGTGTTTTTTAAACCGTTTCCAAATAAAATTTAGTTTTTTCATTATTTTGAAAAAATATGTCAATTAAATATAGGGGAAAATGCTCTCCCTTCGAACGCTCATGCCTTCGAATAATGTGAATATTCTTTTACTTTTCCTAAGAAAATTACATATTTCTATTAAGTATTAGTTGGCTTATCATCAATTGTTGAATATTTCGTGATAATTTAGTGCAAATCTATTACGAAAAACAAAAGAAATTCACATTATTCGAAGGCATGAACGTTCGAAGGGAGAGTACTTTCCCCTATGCTGTTTTTTAGGCTGCGTGACCCACATATCCCCTTAATCCGAAAGCCAAATAATTAAGGGTAAAATACTTTTTTTATACTTGACATGTGAAATGTTATATCTTGTATGTAATACAGTCAACACAGTGATAATCCCGTATATTATTCTTGCAAAATTTCAATTTTTTAACTAAGGACCTATAGATATCGGACCACAGATTATTTTAGAGACGTTTCGAAAATTTGTTAGATTTTTTCAATTTTTTCATAATGTTAAAAAAGAATTGTATGCATTGAAGTTCACTTTGTTTCTCTCTCTAGAATATTTGGTTATTTGGAAACAAATATAATGCCATTTCCTTTAAAATTGATCATTCTAAAAAATTGTATTTCGAAAGTTATGTGTAACTAAATACCCCAACCCAATCTCACGTATATCATTTTTCTTCGTGGAATAAGATATTATATTTTCCTTTATTAGTATTTTTTTCTGTCAATTTCCTGCTAAAAGGTATAATCGATCATAAAATATAGGATAATGATCAGTAGAGGAATTCTATAACACTATGACAAAGTCATATGATATATTCGTGGTTAAATTCCGGAGCAATACTACATTAAAGGACAGTGAGTATATCGAATGGCAATTACAAACAGCTCTATCCACTTCTCAATCAATGATATGCGTTACATTTTCGAAAATTTTAGCTGAATTTATCATAGAAAAAAATCTATATTTGTCATATGACATTGTCATACTGTTACAGAATTCCACTACAGGAGGAATATAACCTTCTTTGCAATTTATATATGTATCTTGTTAAATTCAAATTTATTTCTAACAACTTTACCGCGTGTGCCGCCGACTTTACAATCGATCTCTAGGATAATTCTATTTAAACTGATTCAGTATCCGTATAAGCAAAAGAAATTATATAAAACTTTTTAAAATATACATATTATTTAAATTAAAATGAAATCATAAAAGATAAATCCAGTTCGAGAAAGAAGACGTATGGGCAAGTTTGAAATAAAAGATCGATAGCAATAGAAACGTAAGTAGCTATATTAAATAAATACAAAAACAAGAAAAAGTGAAAAAAATTAAATGAAAATTATACTCTCTGTTTAAAACGAATAAGATCCTTCTGGAAAACTCTCGTTATTCGTGATTTTCTTTAACCTTTTTAAAAATATGAACTTTTCGAAATCACGTAGATCGTAGATCATAGATCATAGATTCATGCTTGGATTGAATTAATCAAGAAACATCATGAACATTTTTTTTAAATTAAATTTAGCATGAACTTATGCTACTTTTATTAAAAAGGGTATATAAAAAATCATTATTGGACAGTGTTATTTGAATTATTTATTGTTAAAAAAGGTTTTTTTTTTGAGAAATTTAAAGTTTAATGCAAGAACGACAACAACTCTTATGGCGTTATGACACTAGCACATTAAAATTTTAATGTGATTCACATTAATTGTCGCTTGTGGTGAGCGTCCAAATATGTTATTTGTGCCTTTGAGTAACTAAATATTTTTTGGTTTTTCTATTTACTGATAAAGAAGTGGACTTAGCCTGCAAAAATAAGTTTAAATTTACCTAAAGCATAAATATTTTTCACATTAAAAAATTAAAGAGAAAATAGCATTAATTTTTCGCATTAATGCTATAAATCAATTTATATCAAATTTTGCGGGCCAAGTCTACCCTTTTATCAACAAATAAATCAAATTTTGAATATAAAATGATTCAAACACACAAATTACATATTTGGACTCTCACCAGCGACAATTAATGTGAATCATATTAAAATTTTAATGTGAAAGTGTGATAACACAGTTATGGGAATATTTGTAATAGAGGAATCTAAGCTTAAAAAACTACGTACAAATTGTTATTTAATCTCAAATCTATTTTTTGCAGCAAAAGTCTCAACTCTACTGCGCAGATTTAGTGCATATTGCAGTTATTTCTGGATACTCTCGACTGTGAATTGAGACGTCCAGTGCAGAGGCCAATAAATAATATTTTTGAAAGTGAGACTCACGTCCTTTTGCTTGTGTGTTTGGTAAATAAGCAACAAATATTTTTATTGCATGTGTCCCAAACACCATTTAGACTAGCACAATGGATATAATGAGGACCCCTTGCTGGGAAATCTGTCGTCAATACCAATAGGTGAGTTCGTTGGGGATTTTCAAATGCGAGAAATGGGTCTTTTTCTCCTTGCCTTTCTTCTCATTCCGTTTTTGTGGAAGAAAAGTGGCGAAACCACATGATAATTTATGGTGGATTACCACAGAGGGAGGGTACAATATCTTATCCAAAAAAAAATCCCAAAAACAATCTTTGAAAGAAGTGAAAACAAATATAAACTTACCGATTTTTCGCTGCCGCCGCTCGATCTCGTTGCCGTCGATTTTTGAACCAGTTGCCAACTTGAGTTGGTGTCAATCCTGTAGCCTAAAGGGATGAACAGAGGTATTCTGTGAGAAACTTATCTGAAGGGATAACTTTTGCTGTTGGCATTTACCTGAGCTAGATCACGCTTTTTGCTTGGATTAGGGTAGGGATCATTGAGATACCATTCGCGAAGGAGACTCCTCGTTCGCTCCTTGAAACAATGAGTCTTCTGCTCACCATCCCATATTGTTCGAGGCAGAGGAAATTTCTTCCTCACGCGGTATTTATCCACGGGTCCTACAAATGCATTTCTTGTTAGAAATATCTAAGGAGTTCTCTTGTATCCACTGTAATAGCTTTGACTAATGTTGCAGACAATTTTCTCTCCTTTTTTACTGTTTTCTTATATTGAAAACAGGACTCAGCACATATGGGAAAATTCCAGATAATTCTTAACACTTTTTTTTTCAAACTGCCTATTGTGTTTTATTTCAATTAAAAAAAAATGTAAAATGGTTATTAAAAATAAATTGCACATAATTTATTAAATCCTCATAGAGATTAAAAATGTGTAATAAAACAGTTAGGGAAAAGTACTCACCCTTCGAACGTTCATGCCTTCGAATAATGTGAATTTTCTTTTAGTTTTCTTAAGAGACTTACACATTTCTATTGAATATTAGTTGGTTTATCATCAATTGTTGATAATTCTATGATAATTTAGTGTAAATCTCTTATGAAAAACAAAAGAAATTCACGATATTCGAAGGCATGAACGTTCGAAGGGAGAGCATTTTCCCCTATATTTTTACAATTAGGGTAAGTGTGCTAAATTCCGGCCAGCTTGCAATTTCGGCCATCTTTTTTGTTCCTCGAATTTCTATGAACTTTTAGATTTTACGTACTCTAGAGATTATACAATGCAAAAGAATAACAAAAAATGTAACTTCGACAAACGGGATGACGTGAAAAGGCATTGGAAGAATTCCTAAAGGGCAAGGAACTATGATAATGAAGATGGCCGAAATAAGGCACCAAAGCTATGCCTACATTTTTATTCATTTTAAAATGTATTAAGAATGATTTTGGAATAAATAAAAACGGTAAACTCTTTACAAGGTTCCAAGCAACACTCTTTCAGAAGAAGGAATAAAAAAATCAATTTGTATTTAAAATATTACATTTCAAACTTGAGACTTTGACGCTTGCATGCAACTATGCCGAAATTTGGCACACTTACCCTATTTGATTTTAAATTTTGTGAATTTTACCCAAAAATCTGTGATTTCTATAATAAAGCAATTTTCTAGGTCAATTTAACTCTGCGCTCTTATTCATAACAAAATTCATGAAATGTTACTAATGTCTTGAAAGTTATCAATTTGAAGAATACCGAGTGTAAAAAGCCAATAACCTTTTCAAAAGCATTACGTATTAAGTTATTAAATTTTGATTCAAATTATTTTGACAATACCAAGAATAACTTTTAAAATTAGTTGAATAAGTTTTCTTTATTACCGTGTTTTATTATTATTTTTACGGGTTTTGCGCCTTACAATTCAGTTTAAAATTGTATTTACCGAGTCTTAAAACTTTTTTTTAAAAATAGTTTGGTTTCTCAAAACTTTTAAGAACATGTAATATTGAAAAAAATTTGAAAAAATACATAATGGATCTTCCGTCTTAATAATGCTGGAACTTATTTTAGCAACATTTTTTTTTAAATTTATTATAACCTTAGTTTTCTCAATTTATCTATATATTTAAAAATTCCAATTAAAAAAATATGTAATGGAAGGTATACAAATAGTTATTAATTTGATTATATTTTAAACAAAAATCTTTGAATTTATTTTTGATTCAAATAAATATATTTTAAATGTTTGTAATTTAAAAATAAAAGTTATGGTTTTTCATAAATATTCTAAAGTCAGAGTGTTTTTTTTAACTGAAAAATGCCCATTTTTCGTAAAAATAAATATTATTCTTATTTGTTTTATTATCTTTACAAAATTTGGGATAACTTCTATATTATGTGACCTTTAAGATGCTCAAGAATATTTATTATTTGGTGTGTTGAAAAATCTTTTCAATTAAAAGAATCAGACTGCAACACATTTTGAAAAATAACCAGAAAACTTGAATTCCAAAATATAAATTTTCAATTCCTAAAATTGGGGAATATTCTCGGCAAAGGGAAAATTAAGAGGCTATCAACAATCTCGATAATCCAATGTATGATTAAAAGTGATTTCTAATCAATTTTATAGTATTTATGGATGAAGATAGTATTTTTTACGAATCATAATAGGTAATTTCATTGACTAACAAAACTCCCTTTTCAATTCAGATCATTATTACTCTTTTTGAAAAATTTATTATATGTAATAATAATAATACCTAATATTTAATTTTATATTCAAGCCGAAGGGGTGGTATATCAATTTCTATGAAACCGTTTTCTTTCAGGATTTTTGCAGTCCAAAACTTGTGCTTTGCTCTTTCAGTTACAAAACCCATACTAAACAAAACCAAATGGAATTCTAATTTTTAAAGAACACTTCAGTCTAGTTAAACCTTCCTTCAACTAAATTTTCGAGATGTGCAATTGTAAATAAATCCCGTTATGGATCTCAATCCAATAACTATGTACCGGTCTGGAATTTTCCCAATTAGAGGATGACCAAGAGAGCTTTTGAAAACTTGTCTTTTTTGGTCAACTAACAAAATTACCTAAAGGCCGACCTCTTAATTTTTCCGCCTCATGGTAGTGCGCCTCTAGCCACATGGCTTGCAGTTTCCCATGGGATGCCTTTGTGAATTTATGTCTCTCCAGAATTGTGTACAGTTCCCTAGGATGGCACATAGAGAGAGAATTGAGGGTGGTTGATGGGTTGAACCAGTAAAACAGGATGGCAAACATATTTTGTTGAGGGGGGGATGTTGCTAAATTTGGGAGTACACTCACCGGAAGTGTCCGGTGTGGTAGGCCACGATGGCGCGCGCTCGCAACACAGCCTCAGAATTCTCAAGTTCTCGGATATTGGGATGAGCTACTGGTAGACTCCAGAGAAACCTGGCGAGGCGCTCAATATCCCCGGATTCTTCCAGGGTCTCACACACCGTAGCCACCTGGGCTGCGGTGAAATTGAGTGTAGGCAGGGCAAAGAGGGGACTTGGCGCCACAATGGCATGGTGCTGATGAAGTGGCTGCTGGGGTGGGTGGCTGGCTGACGCCGCCGGGGGACTACCATGTTCACCCGGCGGCACCACCATTGATGGACGCACCACCGCCAGATTGTGGCCGTTGGGCGCTATCTTGCCGTCTGATATCGGACACGTATCACACTCTTGGTCTCCCACACGCGTCACTACATCCGGACTCTCACACCGCCACCCGCTTTCCCCATTGAGGATGCCACAGGCACGCGAAATGGGACCCTCGACACCCTGCCGAATGATTATCTTGTTCACTTTGTCACACTATCTCTCCTCACTTCCTCAACGTATCTCACTGGCAACCTTGGAGGGTGGTTGATCCCACTTCTTATCACTGATTGCACCCCCAAAAGCACTTTATATCTAGTTCAGTAGGGTCCATTAGGGGGATGGTTCGGAATCCAGTCTGATGCTTTCAGATGGGATTTTAGGATTAGGATATTGGGCAGTTGATTGGGTAGTCAACCCCTTTTTCGTCCTTTTTTTTATTGTAAAACAAACGTCCGAGCGAAAGTACCCCGTATCGCGAGACCGTCGAATAGCTACTGACTTGCCATTGTTCAGTGATCCGCTGTGTGAGCTTCTCAGTGCTCAGACAAACAAGCTCAGGAGGAACGCCCAGAATATGCCATTGCCTGGCTCACGATTAGCCGATACGAGAACGCCAATCGTCAGCTGGGAAGGAGGGAACTCACTACGTTGCGCCGTACGTATCTCTTTCCCACCAATAGCCAGGTCCCCACAGTGCAGTAGCGGATCGTCTGTCTCTCACCATCCCAAGACTGGGCTCATGATGAGCATGGGTATTATCATGACCAGATAGAGAGAGATGCATGGTGGTATTATGTACCCAAAATGATGGTGTATTTACTCACCATCATCCGGCTGTGTGTGGTTGCAAGATATTGAGAGGGATTGGAATCATTGCTTTGCAACCCAGAGGCTTCTCACTCACTCTCACATGGATATCCTGGACAGAGGGGGCTGTGTACAGAGGCAGATGGGATGTTTTTGAGACGCTATCACAAATTACACATCTGGCAAAAAGGAGCTTTTTTTTATACCATCATCCAACACAGAGAGTCCCCTCATCCGGTACCCCAAAGGTTTCCAGTGCGACGCACACCGTAGCGCCGGCGTCCTTGGTGGTTCGGGTATCAATAAAATATGCCCGGTACATAATCATATGGCTGTCTCCGTCACATCGTAATGGATACAATCCACTTTTTCCTCTCGTTGACAAACTGCGGTAGAATTTCCTCGGTGGAAAATCCGCATCAGCGAATTAGGACCGCAATGGCACGGGTCTATTTGGACTGGGGGATTTTAAGCCATATATCCACGAAGCCCATGTGGAATGTTTATAGTGTGAATTAATCAGGGAATAGCGTGGTATTTTTAAAGGAAAAAACAGCCGGTATTTTTCAATCTTCATATCTGTATTTTTTTTTTTTGTTTGTTGTTCTCCTCAGTCTCCGCAATGAACCATTTTCCGTGTGACAAAATGCCAAGGCAAAAGAGAAATTAAGGTGAAAATGGTGTATAGCGTAAATTTTCCTGACAAGGTGATTGACATTGATTTGAGTTGGTGTCTCGAGACACAATCTGACAAACTGCCAAAGAGATCTTTCTCAGACAAAATAGGAACTTTTTGTTAAAATTTTTGGACAATTTTCAGCGACGGGTTTGAAAACATTCATTCTTCTCTCCAAATTCATAAGAAATCGAAAGAAACTCTTCTGCACGGAAAAATAAAATTATTGAATCCCAGAGAAAAAAAAGTCTTCCAGTAGCTTATAAAGATGCTTTGGTGGATTGTGAAGAAAGGAAAGATTTAAATAATTCAATTTTATTTGTGCTAGTACTTGTTCATCATCACTCGTGCGCCTGCGAAAACAAGCTGTGTAAAGGTATAAAAGTTTTCCACAAAAAATCCTCAATCTTCCTGAAAAGTAGCAGATGAAGAAAAAGTTGCAAAGATACTTATTTACTCCAACTGAAAAGGAAACTTTTCACTCAACTCATCCCCTTATGTCATACCTTAAAAAGGAACTTTTCTCTACGATGAATTTATTGCAATGGATTTTTTTCTCAGGAAAATACTACCTTGATGTATATGTTATCGTGTGCAGGTGGTTTTGAGAAAATCCTAATTCTCTCAAATCTGAAAAGCTGTCCTTTTTATAGAAAAGACGTGGAGTATATGTACTTTACTGAAAAAGAAAATTTTAATTAAAAGTAGATCTTCTAAATTATAAAACAAAAATCAATTATATTTATCGTAAATAAACATGGAATATGTGAAACTGGGGCAGAGGTGAACATGGAGTAGTTGTGAATACTGATTTTTTTTTCAATTAGATATTAGGATTCAGAGGACGAGACACGAGACCTATATGAATTGATGATTACATAGGTATCCTTATTAGAAAGATCAGTGTTTACAACTACCCTATGTTTACTACTGCCCCAGTTTCCCCTAAACATTTCTTATTAGTAAAATACTTAATTTTGGTCAGTAAACACAACTTAAAAAGTGACAAATAATCGATTTAAACCGAATTGGAAAGCTTCTTGTTTTCAGCTTCTTAATTTTCCTACCGCTAATACAGTGTCGGTCATAAGTTTCTTGACAAATCTATAATCGAGAAACCAAGTGGAAAAATGTTAGAAAAACATACCTTTTAAAAATTTTTCTTTTTGCAAATAACTTGCTTGTAATCCAGAGATGGAAAATAATTAAAAAAAATTGTTTTCCCGAAATTGAGCATTTTTCATAGGCCAAAAGTTTGTTGACACTTTTACAAATGTTACTCAAAATGATCAAAGACGTGCACTTCTTTTGACCCAGTTATATTTTGAAGTTATATCATTTGACAGGCAAATGGTGAGTTTGTACATTTCTAAAGTTTACAATGGTCAATTTATACATATAAAAATTATGATAAATAATAGTAAAATAATGTATTTTTTGTTACTCTATAATTTTGGTTAAAATAACAAATTAGAAGAAGTTAAAAAAGATTCTTTCGGAATAAATCTGCGTCGTCAATTGTTTAATTTTATAGAAAATCATGACAGGATATAGGGGAGACCTGGGAGGTTTGGGACTCTTTTTCATGTTTTGACTTTGAGACACTATTCCAAAAAATCACGATAGTGTATTACAATTTTATGCGGTCTAGAATACTCATGGGTATTGACTTTATAAAAAGTACTCGATAGAACTTTGAAAACAACTGAATTTTCTTGGAGAAGATGAAAAGATTTAACTTAGCGCTTTGTGCCAAATCTCTCCGATTTGGGGCAGTGTGGGACGCAAAAGGGGATGTTTGGGACGCATTTTTTCTCGCATAATTTGCATTATTGGAGCACGTTAATTAATTTTAAATACAAGATTAAAAATATTTCTGATAGAAATAAATATGTTTCATCTTTTATTTCATACTTAGAAATTAATATCAATTTTATTTGTACAGTAGAGTCATTTATTGTCAATCAATTATTAGGTGAGATTCTTAACAATCTCACCTACTATAATCCTAACAAAATTTCATGTCGTCCGATCGAGCTCAAACTTGGCCAAAACGTGTTTCAGCACTTCCTGATCACGAATATATATGTGGCTATTTTACGTTCCCGGCCGGCCGCTCTTTGGAGCTTAATAGCTCCTAAACTAAAAAAGATATCGACTTGCGGTTTTCGGCAAAGGTTATATATCGGGTGAAAATTGCAACATGATGCATTGACCCCCCACCCCCTACCCCTCCTTCCGCCATTTTGAAGACCCCCCTTTTTTTGTTTTCTCAATAGCTCCGCCCCTATGGCATCGAGCGGCCTCAAATTTTAGTATGTTATAGCTGGGCCTTAGAGCTTTCCATCAATATCAAACTTAAGGTCCCCCGACCCCCCTGACCCGAGCTATAAGGGTCCAAAAAAAATTTCTTAAAATGGCCATAACTCCGGTTCTAATTGTCAGAATTTAAAAAGTGAGGGCTTTTTGGAAAGCTCTCGTGAAATGCCACTTCCCCTTCTAACATCGCAAGTTCATTAAACCACCGCTAGGGGCGCTATTATTAAAAAGAAAATTTTTAAATCTTATAAGTTAAATAACTCAAAAATTCCATTGTGCATCGGGCTGAAATTTTAGTATGTTGTAGCCGTTGATTATACCTATCAAACAAAAAAAACCTTAAGTCGATCTAAAACCCCTGACCCGAGCTATAAGGGGTCAAAGTTCGAACATTGACCGGCCTCTATCTCCGGTTCTAATTAACATAGCGACCTAAATTTTACCTTTTTGGTTTCGTATAGATGAGCACTTTCAGATGGAAGTTCAAAAAGTCACCACAGGTGGCGCTGTGATAGCGTCAAAATTCATCGAAATTCAAAGTCACTTTTCTCAAAAACGGCATTGTGCAAGTTAATGAAATTTTAGTATGTTGTAGTCCAGTCTAGGACGTTTCCAAAATGGTGCGTATGCGCGCTGTGGTTTCAATAGAACCGGAGATATGAGGGGTCAAAGTTCACAAAATTCAAAAAATCATATCTCCTGTTCTATGTGACCGATTTTGATGAATGAGGGCTTAAACGAAAGATCTCACCAAATGCTACAACTTTCTAGAACATTTGAACTTTGTGGGACCAACACCAGGGGCGCCACAGTCGAAAAACCAATTTCAATATCACATAACCTCAATTATCTCGACTGTCGCTGAACCGATTTTGATGATTACTTCGACATAATTGTAGAGCACATTTGTCTCTACATTTCGTCCATACATCATTTTCCACTCAGACTACGCTATCACTTCGATTTTGCCGTTTAAGTGTGAAAAAATTGATTTTTCCCATAATAACGCTTTGAAATCACTCAGATGCCAATTTGACTGCCTCTACTCCACCAAGCCACTTAAAATAGGGTTTTAAATGGAAAGTCCCACAAAATACAACAATTCTTTGATATAGTTGAAGTTCAACAAATGACTACTTGGGGAACTCTGGATGAAAAAACGAGTTAAGAAACAAAAAACCTCGATTATCTTGGCTTCTGAGTAATCGATGAGATCATGTTCTATGGGAAAATTATAGAGAACATTCTGGTCTACATTTCACCCATATAACACTTTTCTGTCAGTTCATCCAAATCCTTGATATTTTGGTTTAAATACAAAATTTGTATAATTTCACGAATTTGATTCAAGATAACTGAATGGCGTCTCCCAACTTCAGCTCCAAATCGAATTTGCATGCACTCCGAGTTAGCTCACGTTAAGAATCTCACCTACATAAGCCGGTTAGGATTATCTGTCCCTTTAAAGTATTTTCTTCTTATTTTCCATCTACCTTTCTTTGCTTTTTTATTCTAAATATTGCAATCATGATTATCAAATTCCTCAGGCGAGTAGATTCTCTTAATACTTTTAGTTTTGATCTCATTGGCGGATTCCTGTTTGATTTTACGACAACTGCATGGTACCTGTTTTTTCCTTATTTCTCTGAATAAGCTCTCGCTTTGTCTTTTTTGGAGATCTTGTGAAAATTGTAGAGGATATTGTTCGGGAAATTTTCGAGAAAATAGTTTTTAACGAGATTGGGCAAAGATCGAATATTCTCTGAGAAGAAATTATTGATTCCCAAGACATTGATGGTTTAATTGTCCCTATAGTTAGAGAAATCTGCCCCACTACTGGTTAAGTTTGCACAAGAGGGAGATTTTCAGTAGAAACTGAGCATTACTCTTCATTTTTGACAATAAAAAATTGCATGCCACCTACAATCTCGTCGAAAATCAATGTCCCATTCGTCCCCTTTCAGGTGTCCCAAACATCCCCGTGTGTAGTTTTGGTATTTAAAACCTTTATGTAAAAAGCAAGAGCGTATAATCTCTGAAACTTTCATAAAAATATGTTCCCAGATTACACTGCTACCTAATGAGGTACAAAAGTTTTGATTATATGTCGCTGATACAAACTGCAAAGAGGAAAACTGAGACGTCAGAATATACGATTTTTATCAATTTTTAAAAAAGTGTTCATAGAATTAAAAGACTAAAACTGAGGATATCCATTCTTTTAGTCAAGATACATCTTAACATTTCCTACGATTAGTGGTTAAATCCCATTTATTTAAAAAAAAAAATAATGAAAAAATCGCCTTGTCCCACACTACCCCTGTCCCAAACCCCGATCTCCCCTACATAAAATTGTCAAAATTTATTGTAATGAAGCAAAACGCTATTGGCAGAGGATTTCGACTCAGAGGGTTGATGTTGTAAGTATCTCTGATAATGATATCATGATATCAGCTCCAAAAAATCAGAATCAGTTGGTTGCTGAAGGAGCACAGACCCCAAAAATTACAAAAATCAGATTGAGAAAAGTGTTAAGAACAGGGGTCCATGAAGCGTAATAAAAAGTGAAGCTATTTTTCACTTTTCCTTGTAAAAATTTTGCAGCTATTGCACCGTAACTTAAACAAATTTGCTCGTAGTTCTTGTACAATTTTGGCGAACATTATGAAATATGTATTTTTAGATAGCTTTTAATGCACGATTTCGAAATATTTCAGACTGATAAGTAAATTCTCTTTAGGAAAAAACTTGCCGATAGTTTTCAGTGCCTCTACGCAAAAACGTATGGAAAAATGAAATGTTGAGAGGCCCCTGGTTAAGAATAAGGTGACTCCCCTAAATTTCATGGGTAAGCAAGTTTAATTTGGTTAAAATGTTGCGGATTAACTTTTTAACGCATTCTAAGTAAAACTGCAACCTTTTATTCAGTTTAGACTTGTTTATAGAATGCACCTGGGGCATTTTCATACGTCTCGGTTTTCTTGCAACTGTTCACGACAATATATTGTGGATGGTATCTTATACCGGCTTCAGATCTAAGGCTTAGCTATATGGCTCAAGTGCTCTAATTTCTTATCAATGACAATTTTTTTGGAAAAAATTAACTTAGGATTGGATTATTAAAAATAAATGACCTATTAAGCTATCAAAAGGTAACAAAATTGCTCGCTTTTTAGGATTTTGAGACCTTCGGGAACTGGACTAAACCTCTAGTTTTAAAACCACTTTAAGCGATCCGGTTCGTTTCTCTTAGATGAAAATATAAAACATAATAATTCCTAGACAATTTAGCAATGAAAGAAACTTCCCTATCTTTATTAATCATTTTAGATACAAATCTTTTATTATCGGTATTTCCCGTATGTCATGTAACCTATATTCTAAAGAAAATTGCAAGAAATCTAATTTATCAACATATACATTATGGGATTTAAGAAAGTTTTCCAAAATACTCTTAAGTAATATTTATTTTGCTGAAGTTTCCTCAGTAATCTTAAGAAATCTTGATGCTATATTCCCTTCAACTTTTGTCACAACGATAATGAAGAAGTTTTTCTGCTGAGATTGCGATGTAATCTCTATATAGTTGGGATATTTGTGGTGAAAAAGAGGAAAGTGCATGACATGGCAGTATGTTTTCCATCTTCTCGAAGAGGCGCCAGTTGTTTTTTTGGCCATGTCCTCTAATGTATGTCTCCTCCTCAGTTTCCAGCGGAAGACAGAGTCCTACTGTTCCACTTTCACCTAAAATTAGCGCCTCACCCAAAAACATTTTCTCCATGACTTTGGGAAAACTTTTCCATTTTCCTGTTGGAAAATCTACCCAACATGACGCTGAAACCCTTTCGATCTCACTGGGGAACGTGTGCATTAGGATGGGAAAATGGTGGCCCCGTGAGAGTGAAAGACTCTATTAACTGGCACGTTTACATGGGGTTTTGTGTGCATTTTACAACTTCCTTTCACGCATCCCAAAATTTGAGCTCTTTTGCCACATTAATAAATCGCTAAATCCGATTTATTTCTCAGTTTTTGATTGACAGCTGAGCTCTTCTGACGCGCTCCTCATCAACCTCACCCTCCTCAACTTTCCTCAAATTTCCTCTATATATTGCTTTAGTTTCGTGTTTTACTTGGGTATCAAACAGTGAGAGATCTGGGAAATTTACCATTGTTTGCATATTGCACATAGTATTTAAGCCTGAATCATTGATATATTGTACAATTTGTATTTGTTATATGTTTTAAGAAGGGTTGTTTAGTTGGATAACATATAATGAAATTACTGGTAAAACAAAGAATAATTTATTTCCCATAAACATCTCGTTTTGAATAATGTTTTAGGAGACTTTGAAAAAAAATGGCAGAAGTACTTTATTAATTTATAATATGAAAGCGATACCTCTTCCAGGTGAGTGTTATGTGCTGGACAGACCTACAGCTTAAGCCGAGTGACGAATTAAGGGAGGAGTTCAAATTAGGAGCCTAATAGCCTCTACTCACTATCAGAAATTTCTTTAAAAAAATGCCTTTTTAAAGAAAATTCCCTTATCCTTGTAGGCAGAATCGTCATTTTTTTTTTTTTTTAAAAGGCCATTTTTAACGAAAATTGCTTCTAGTGTGTAGACACTATAACAATTCGATATTTTTAGCGATTTTTTTTTGGAGAAGAGAACGACCAAGCTTCATAAAATTGTTGGTATATGTTTATAGATATTTAAAGTACTCAAATTTTTTTTTGCGAAAAAAAATTCTAAATTCCTTGTTCGAACTCTGAGAAACATACAACATCGAAGAAGGTCTGTGGAAGCTATCTATGGAAAAAAAATTTAAGCCGTTATCTTATTTATCTTGGAAGATATTGAATTTTGAATTTTTCGATTTGTGACTTTTTGCCCCAGTCTCCCCTACTTCAATGGAGCGCCTCGTTGCAACACTTCATGATTTGCAAGAAATCTGCAGTTCGTAATGCTTGTCTGAGAAAAAGAATCCGAAAAAAATTTCAATTCTCATTAAAATATTTCATAGTTAAATTTTAAAACAAAATCCGAAAAAATCGTGAAATCGAAGCTTCTCTTCAAGGTTTTTGAAAAGTATTTTGGGACAAAATTTTTATTTTAACATGCTGTGAAAAACAGAAGAATAGGTTTTCAACAATTCTTTTAGTTCAACTAGAAGAAAATTTAACACTAAACCTACCAACTGTTTTTGGTCGTTTTTTTGGTCAAATGACAGACCGCGATAGGTGGGATACTCAACAAGTTTTTCTTGCAAAAGAGAAAGAAATTAGAATTAAACACTGAAAACTACTTGCATAGGGTAACTGTGCCAAATTTCGGCATAGTTGCGTGCAAGCGCCAAAGTCTCAAGTTTAAAATGTAATATTTTTAATACAAATTGATTTTTTTTGTTATTTTTTTTATAAGGAGTGTTGCTTGGAACCCTGTAGACAGTTTATCGTCTTCATTTTCACTCAAATCGTTCTTATTCCATTTTAAAATGAATAAAAATGTAGACACAGCTTTGGTGGCCTATTTCGGCCACCTTCATTCTTATAGTTTTTTTTGCCTTCCCAGAATTTTTCCAGTGTCTCTTTCACAGTACCTCATTTGTCGAAGCGACATTTTTGTTATTTTTTTGCACTGTATGATCTCTAGAGTATGCAAAAACTAAAAATTCATCGAAATTCGAGGAACAAAAAAGTGGCCGGAATTGCAAGCCGGCCGTAATTTGGCACACTTACCCTATTTTAAGAAATTCATGAAGTTTAATAGCGACATTGTACAGTTTAAATATGTGTTAGGGTGGCGGAATTACTTGTGGCCTTACTTAAGGTCTTTACTTCGCAAAACACATTACAATGTCAAAATATGATTTCAAAAAACCTCAAAATTAAAAATATTTGTTCTGTTTTAATAGCACATCACATATTTTTTGGTTTTCGGAATCATTTTCTGACAAAAATTGCGACGTGGCTATAAGTAAAGACAGGCCACAAGTAATGCCACCACCCTACTTATAAAAAGTTTTTAAAAACTGATCAATTTGACCGGTCTTAGTAGGTTTAGTGTTAAAGATGAGGAGCCTTCATTAATTAAGATTGGCTTACAAGTATTTTAATCTTTCCCGCAAATACGAAAAAATGTAAAAATGAGAAATTGAGAATAACGCGCTTCAAAGATTTGGATGGTCGCCCGAATGCTTGAAAATCTGCTCAGCGCTCCTTTCCTTTCGTCTTTGTATCCTCGGAAATACGTTGAATTGGCTTTTGAAATTTTTATAGTATATTCTTAGATAGTTCATCTATCGATTTAAAATTAAACAATAAAAAATATAGACCTCTCTTGACCTCTTAATTGACACTCCTTCCTTAACGTAATTATAATCAAAATAATAATTAGGCTACATTCCCATTGGTCTCCCACTAAGCCGGCTCTCGGCTTAAGACGTAAGTCTGTATAGGGCATTATGCCCTAGTCACACTTACGACTTAAGCCGAGAGACGACTTAGTGGAAAATGATGAAAATATAGTTTAACCATTATTTCTAATATAATTACGCTGAGCCGTCTCTCGGCTAATCCTCAGGTCTGTCAAGGACCTTTTAAATCTTTTAGCTCTAAAGGCCAAATTAGACTCAAAGACTCAAACTGATTACCGAGATATCCCTGTGAAATTTGGCAAAGGAAATTTATGCCAAGGTACCTCTAATCGATGATCCTAAGCCCTCAGTTTGGGACAAATATTTACTGCCAAATTTTCCAGGATAAATATTCTAGAGGATCAGCTTAAAACTTTTTTGATTTGGGCCCTAAGGATAAGCCATATGCCTTAAATGGTGCAATTTCCCAAAATGCAAGATTTTGCGAAAATTTTGATTTCGAACTAGATTTTGAAAACAATTAAAACAACAAATTATAAAAACTCACTGCATCAGTTTTGGAAGACGTTTCCTAAATAATCCTGAAAACGGACATACGCCTGTGCAATATAAAAGGTTAATATGGATTAAGATATTGTAATTATTTTAAAGTTTTGATTACTGTGAGAAAAAGAAGAAAAATAATATTTATTAATTCATTTATTAATTCTGATAAACATTATTATATTCTAAAAATACTCTCCAGCTTTTTGCTTTCACTGGTAGTAACATCAGTTGATTTATTAAATGTTTGTCAAAAGACATAGCAAAAAAGACAATAATCCTACACTTTTCGTGCTCATCAGCTTTTGTCTCTCAATAATCCTCGATTGGTCTCAATTTAATTCTCTGAAATCGTCAGATGAATTATACTAATTGATTAATCAAAAATAATTACGAGAAATACTGAATGCGACGATGTGAATGAGGCTGAAAAAGGCCTCGGTAATAGTGTGAGTTTATGTAGAAAATGAGTCTCAATTAGAGAATTAACCTTGGTGATTTCTCGTCCTTTGGGATCTGCTTGTCTTATGCATCGGATTCGGGATAGAAGCACCAGCTAAAGTGAAATTCAAGACGCCCCTTTTGTCTCCCAATCATTCTCATGCCCTCATTCAGCGCACTATAAAATCATAATCCGCAAGAGATGCTGCATCCCAGCTCCCTGAGCCCGCGTGGAAATTCGATACTCGGATGATATTGTAATTTCCACGGTAGAGAGGGTGAGTGAGTGAGAAAGAGAGACGGAACTCTGCAATTTCACATATTGGCGAATTAATGTGTGAACAGAGGGGTTAGTAGTTTGATTCAGGGAGAAAAACGGAAGTTCCATTTGAAGTTTTCCCCTTTCTGACGGAGCTGGATTTTCTCTCTACTGTGACTCAATTATTTAATTAACTCCATCGACAATTGATCATATCCTCCTGCGGAAAAAAAGTGCACAAGTGAATGTCGACACAATTAACTTGTTTTTTTTTGTTTTTTGGAATTGCTATGAATAAAAAGCGCATATAATTCTTTATAATTTGATATATTTAATATAATTCAAGTCCTAATATCAATTCAATAAACACTTTTTGTTATTTAATACTCTCGTAATGTATTTCCCAAAATCTGGATCTGAATTGCGGAGCTTTTAGAACAAAAATGGAACATATCCTATGGCTAAAGCATGGAATATGTTCAATTTTCGCTCTGACGTCAACAATTGTCATCTATGTTCCTGAACCGAGTCCAGTAGTTTTAACATTAACTTGTTTTATCACCCGTTGAATTATTTCCGAATATTTCTGATTCCCTAATTCAGAGAGCATAAAGATTTTTGACCCAGATATGGTTCCGGAATACTTTGAGATGCGGAACTTTGCCGAACCAGAATTTTATTGTCGATCCCCCAATATTTTTAGATCTCACAACATCCTGATCATTTGAAACTGAGGATCATTTCAAGACCGACAAATTCAAGAATTATTGAAAACTGCAAATTTTTTATTTACATTATTTTAGTAGAGAATTAAATAAAATAAATCAGCAGAAATTGTAGAAAATTCCCAAAATCGCTCTTGAACATATTAAGTGAATGTAATTCAATTAAATCAAAAGCTATGCAATTGCAATTTCTTCCAAAATAAAGAAAAAACTAGAAAGAAACCGCTCAATTTTTTTTCATTATAAATTAAAGAACTTACGTTATTAAAATAAAAATTAATACTTCCATTTTACAATTTTTTAATTTTTTTTCAAGATCAATAGCAATGAAACTCCAAATTTTTCTAATAGTATAATATACTTTTAAAAGATCAAAGTAAATATTTTATCATTAACTTTGTTTGATAGGGTTCAGTTCCATTTGAAAATAGGAGAAAAATCCTGTTTCAAAGGTACCCCAATTCAAAGTACTCTTCTTTCCTCTACGTTTTTCTAAAAAAGAATATTTCTACTTTTAAGTATAGCAGTTTTTCATGCTTTTAGAAGCATAAAAATTAAAAAATTAAAAAAATAAAAATTATTTTAACTTCTTGCGACAGATCGCTCTTATTATTTGTTTTTCACTCAGGAATTTTACCGGGACCATTTTTCTTTGCCTTGCATTAGCAATACGACAAGGTAAAGAGGATCAGAGATAGGACAGCATGAAGAGTCGTTTTAGTGCCAAATTGACGATCATCTTTTTTCACAACTTTAACTACACAGTAAAAAAATGTGTAAAATTTTACTACTATAATAGAGCAAAATCGATCATTTTAGTTGTTTAATTTAAAAATGTTTTAAAAAATGCACAATAATTTGGTAATTTATTGTCACGTGATTGAAAATTACCACTATTATAGTTGAAAAATTTTCAACAACGTTGTTTAATTTAAAAATGTGTAAAGTTTTAACACTATAATAGTGTGAAATCAGATAAATTAATTATTTAATTGCGATCTGTGTAAAATTCCGCACTGTTATAATCATAAAATTTTTTCAACAATGTTTCGTGATTTAAAACTGTTTAACAAATTCTAAAAATTTCCACTATTATAGTATGATTACAGTTTTTCACATTATTATAGTGTGAAAAAATACACAACTTTATGGTATTTTTTGTCACATGATCAAAAAATTAACACTATTATAGTTTGATCATAATTTTTAATACTATTATAGTGTAAAGCCTTGTGCATTTTAACCAAATTTGTTGAATTTTTAAACAAAAGTTGTTGAATTTTTAAACAAAACTTGTGTAAAAATTGTTGAATTTCCATTTAAGACTTATACTTCAGTCGAGATGCTTTTCATTGGCCAAAAGTCATATAGAACATCAAATATTCATATGCATAATAAGTATATCGTGAAGATCCGAGCATCAGATGTAATCATTTCGCATTAGGGGGGATCTCGAGTACAGAAAAAAAACAATAAAAATGTCTAAAAAGGCAAAAAAATCAATATCTTCGAAATGAAAAGAAAATTCTTCAATTTTTGAATTTACACATAAAATTTTCAACCATTTTCAAATTCAACAATTCCAAATTCAACATCTAAAAATTCAACAACTTTAAATTAAACAATTGTAAAAAAAAACACTTTTTCCAAATTTAACACTATAATAGTGGTGTGAAAGATTACACACTATAATAGTGTTAATTTTTTTTACTGTGTATTCATTTCCAGAAATGTTATGGGCCTTCTGAGTCCCATTTTCTACGATGAAGCAACAGACCACCTGATCCCCGGATCACCACTTAACACATTACTCATATTATGACTTTGTTTTCATTGATATCAGCTAAAAGTCTGGTGGAATACAGGAGACTCTCTCTCAATTGGACATTTGTGGAAAAATGTCATCCGGTTTATCGATAGATTTGGGCGTCAAAGCCTTTGTAAATTCCACAAAAAGCGCTCAATTATAAAGATCACGATAAAATAGAAAGAACTACAACAAATTTGAGCGAATTAGCTCCATAATTAAACGTGAAAATTGTCAACAAAATTTTTCGCCCGATTGAAAAAGAGCCGATTAAATAAAAACACCAATACTAAGAAAAATGAAACACAATCTTTTTTTCCGTGTTACCATTATCGTAATATTTGTCTTTGTGACTTTTCCTTAAATTTTTCTGCTGAGTGGAAATAAACTTTGCTAAGTACAGTACGACTCCAGTAGAAGCAATGCCTTTGATTCTTATATATCTGCAATATTCTAAGTTATTAATTGTTGTAGTTACCATTTCACTTAATTAAAATTGTCTCATGTTCTTAGAACTTTACTGTTCTCAAATGCTTCTGCATTATCGACTTTTCGACTTGCTGTGTTTTTAAACCACCAAACAGCCGTGACAGTAACTAACACAAAGAAAAGCGGATAATGCAGAAGCACTTGAGAACAGTAAGGAAAACATGTTAATTTTTCATTGGAATAGCACCATACATTTTTCCCTTAAACATTTTTTTTAGTACAGGACTGTTATTCCTCTGCACCTTTGTAAAACACCGTTTTCTCTATCTGAACGATAAAAACGCTTTCCCAGCTATTTTAGAAAAAAACACACAAAAGACTGCAAATAGTGCAAATCGTTTGACCAATACAAACAAGCGACGACACATGTTATTGGCGTTTTTTTGCCGTGAGACATCATAAATTGTTTCGGTTTTTCTTACTTTTTGCTCCATACTTTTTGTTACTTTTTACCCCAAGTCGTAGTTCTTAATAAAAAAAAATTCTTCAGAGATGAATCTTTGTAAAATTCGAAAATAGATAGCGGTTTCGTATGCAAAGAATTCGAGTCATTTAGTAAATAATCATCAGTTCATAAATTTTGAATAATAAGTAGGTAATAATTGATATATCCTTCAAGGAAAATATTTCAAAACTAGGGCTAAGAATTTTGATATTTTTTATTTTCTAAATTTCTTGATCGAATTCTAAGAAACATACAACATCGAAGAAGGTCTATGGAACCTATCTATGGAAAAAATTTTAAGCCGCTATCTTATTTATCTTGGAAGATATTGAATTTTAAATTTTTTGATTTGTGACTTTTTGCCCCAGTCACCTTTATTCATTGGAATAGCACCATTAATCTAAAACAAAAATCACAGAAATTGAAAAAGAATACTAACAACGTGGTTGGATTACAAACTTTATTTTGATGGAATATAAATATTCATATTCTGACAATATTTTTTTAAATGAATCACTAAACAGATTGCTAGTAATAATTTCAAAATTTTTCTCAAAACTATGTGTATGACCGCATTAAATTCGTGTAAAAGACAATCAGTGTATTGCACCATTGTATTGCTGCAAATAGTGTAAAATTCTTTCTGGAATAACTATTTCAATCTTACAAAACTAAATACATTAACCTCTATTAACAAAATTGCAAAATAAGCCAATCAATCTTTAGGAAAAAAAACTTCCGTGAGCCTTTTGATTAATCACCACCAAAAGTGTTTGCAAGAGACAAGAGAAAATATAAATGAATTACCTAAATTGCTTCTGAGCTTAGCAATTTGTGGGTGATTTCAAATGGTACATCGTCAGTGAAAATTAGCAAGAATTATCTCATGCGCAAATGACTCTCAGGAGACACCATTATCTCGTCAATTGGAGTGGATTGGAATTCTCTGACCTGGTTTATTTGTGCGCGGATTTCAGTTGGAATGATTGCAAAAGAAAAGCTGGTTTGTTTCGATATCAGCCTCTTGCACTTTTTTTCTTGTAGGGTAAAATGTATAATTTGGAATTAGTGTTACAAGTTGGACAATTCGCCGGTACAAGTTGGACGTGGCTTTTTTCTTGATAAATACAGTACAAAATTTGTTTTGAAGCACAAGGAACCAAATTATAAAACTAAAGCATTAAAAATATACAAATAAAAATGAAGTACTAAATTTATCAAGACAAAAAGCCCTGTCCAAATTGTACCATTGTCCAACTTCTACCACTGTCCAACTTGTACCACTTTACCCTACACGAAGTGTGGATAGGGTTGGAGAGAGGGTGCTCGAAACAATATGAGACCGCCTGCAAAGGGACTCCTCGAGGCTCACTGAAGGATTGTAATTGAGCCTTCATTGTCAATGTGCAGTTTACAGTTGAATGGGTTGGAAAATGTTGAAGAATTGTTGCTAAATTTCAGAATAAAAACAGAGTAATTGAATGAAAGGTGGAGAAAAATCTTTGTGAATTAATCAACAAAATGTATATTTTACTTATTTTTTTTATTCAATGAGAGAGTCACTCGTTTTGGGGAAGTAGAAGCCGACTGGTCGGGGATGATTGAGAAGCCCGAGGAATTTCTATAATCCTATGAGGACTTCACAGCAAACTCGGAGAACATACGAATAATCTTTGGAAATCAAGTAGGGGAGACCGGGGTAGAATTAGCCACCAAATTAAATTTTTTATTGCGTATATTTTTTACAAAAAAATGTTTGTATGAGGATGATAAATATTTCAATGAATAGGAAGACGATAAAAAATTGCGGCACATATTTGTTCCAAATATTAGCTCGTCCACGGACACCATAATTTTTAGTACAATCTTAAAATCAATCAATAAAAAAATCAATCAATCAATTAAAAGATAATCAATATTAGTATCGAATTTGTTCCAAAAAGTAACTTGTCCACGAACACCCAAAATTTTTGGAATAAATTTGTACCTTCTAGGAGAAATAAAAATATACTCAACATTAGTAACGAATTTGTTCCAAAAGTAGCTCGTTCACGTACACCGAAAATTTTTGTAATAAATTTGTACCTTCTAGGAGAAACAAAAATATACCCAACATTAGTAACGAATTTGTTCCAATAGCTCGTCTAGTATAAAATCGTATCCCTCCTCTCACACTCAGTCACTCGTCACCAACGAAGCGAGGAGGACGCCAAATCTGTAGCAATTTTCGTGCTACATGGTTTCAGTTTTCTAATTCGAGATTTCCTTCTCCTCCTGCTGCCAGCACTCGCATATGATTTCGTCATGCACGCGTCTGTATAAAACACTCTTAAGTTGATTTTTATTTGATGTTCCTTATGAACTTTCGCCACCGAAATCCATCTCGACTGAAGTATAGGCCTTAACTGTAAGACAAAATCACTTACACGAATTTGTTTCCGACAATAAAAACAAAAAGATTCCCCATATGAGTAACAATTTCGTTCCAAAAATTACCTCGTCCACGGACACCGAACATTTTTGGAACAAATATGTTACAGATCTTGGAATAATATTATTACAAAAAAATGTACTAATTAGTTCCTGACAGTGGGAACAAAACAGCCGAGTGCAACAAATTCTATTCCAACTTTCAGGAACAAAGGACAATG
Source organism: Phlebotomus papatasi (assembly GCF_024763615.1). Taxonomy (NCBI): domain Eukaryota; kingdom Metazoa; phylum Arthropoda; class Insecta; order Diptera; family Psychodidae; genus Phlebotomus; species Phlebotomus papatasi. The sequence goes on along the minus strand of NC_077223.1, from coordinate 27,205,591 downwards.
GGCAGAAATGTATGGGAGTTGGTCCAACTCTTCGCCAGAAATAGGACTAGGCCCATTTTGTAGGTATTGGTGTATGATTTAAAAATTTCCGAGACCCAACTCAAAAAGGACTGCCAGTCCTTGGCAAATCAACGATATCTTTCTGAAAATTCACAACTTTGACATTTTATTTATGGAAAACGGCTTAACCGATCTAAATGAAATTCAGGTCAAAGTCGATGTATGACTTCAGCTTGAAATAAATATTTTTAGATTTTCCCTCTGATTGCTCTATCTGATAGCTCCCATACAAAAATTAGCCATGTTTTAAAGCCATCAGAAGTTTCGGAGTCCTTGGTGTATCTTCACATATCACCCGAAGAAACTTATAGTCCATCACGTCAACTTTTTCAGATATCTTATAGTAAGAGTCCTTAAAAATGAGTAGAACTATTTTTGTGAACCTTGCTTTTTTAAATAATGGCATATCGTAAGTTGTTGGTGCCAAAGAACGTTTTCTTAAAGAGAACTGAACTCAAGGAATATTTTCCTAGAAGAAACCATGTCCCTATCCCTCCATTTCTCTTCTATTCAGATTTTCCTAAAAAATCCTCGAATATTCTTTAATTCCGATAAGAGTATTAACCTCGATTGCATCCTCTTGTCGTCTTTAAAGAAATATTTTCCTTAAAAATGAGCTAGGATTGCTGAAGTTCATAGGGTTGTATAGGTACTGTATAGAATTTCCATTGATTGGAGATCTCTTAAAAATAAGAGACAAAAGACGGTTGGATTTTGAACATGTATGGTGGGAGAGAGAAGAAGGAAAAAGTGGTGAAAAAGATCAGCTGGAAAGAAAGTAGGGGAATGAGCGGGAAGCAGTCTGGGCATTACGTAAGAAGACTTGAAAATCAAAGAGACGTGAGGAGAAGTGTATTAAATTTATTTGTAAAATTATTATAAAAATATTAACTTTAAAATACAGAAAAACGACAGTGACGTAGAGTTAAACTGTGTTCAGTCTAGTAGTGGAGAAATTGGTGGAAATAAATAATTGGTGAAGGTGAAAATTGTGTTTCACTGCCTCAGTGGATTTGGTGAAGGGCATTTGGCGGTCATCGAGGAAACGTCTTCTGGAAAATCCAGCCGCCTACGTTCCGGATCACTGTTGAAGACATTTACTAAAGGAATATATATTTCCAGGTACGTGAATATCACAAACGGTAGAAGGAAGCCCAAGAAACACACAGTCCCTGACAGATTTATAACACCACAATATATTTATAGGTAAACTGGGCAGGAAGAAGAGGGTATTAGATATCACAGAATCCTATCACAGAGAAATTATTGTTTACCACAGGTAATTCTCCACAGGTACCGTTCCTAAAGAATTTTAACAAAAGGTTCAGATTCAGAGTATAATGACTTAATTAAAACTTTTTTCTCTGAATTTATTAGTCAAAGTATTTAAGTAACGGTATCTTTTAGGATGCCGCGATCTTTAGAGATTTTAACTCTTTTTTTCAAGAAGAATATTACTACACAAGAGACATTTCCCTACATACAATCCTTTTTTATGAATTTTAAGGATGGTAAAAGGTTTATAAGGAAGATCTGGAAAATTGCAGGGAAAATGAAGAGATAAAGACATAGTTTGTACCACGAAAATTTTCCTTGAGTCCTTCTTTACAAATTGTTCTTAGAAACGATCAATGATTAACCGTTATTGTATAAAATGAGTTTTGCAAAAAAAAATCATTACAATTCTTATACATGTTTTATGCTCTAGTGCTTTTCCTACATAGTTTTGGGGTTGGTCCCGGAACAAAAGTTGTTACCTTTGCCAATATCTATTCGGTGGTATGGGTCTCATTTGTGGCGAGGTTGGACCGTTTTGCCCATTGTCCTTTGTATAAAATGAAATATACTCAAATTTGTAGACATTCCACCGTATCAAAACGATTCCAAAAGAAAACTCTAACAAAATTGTAACTGAATTTTCTAACGAAACTGTAAAGAAAACTTTTTGGAACAAACAAATATCTTCTCGAGGTACAAATTGATCCCAAAAAACTTTGTTCCAAAGATTTGTTCCAATATTTTGGTCAATGTCAAAAAGTTTTTACCGTTTATCTACTATCATACGTAGCTAATTCTGCCCCGGTCTCCCCTATAATCATTCGAGGTACTTTAATTACATAATGGGTTGCCCTTTCGTTAAAAATGAAACTTTTAACGATAAATTTATAAAAATTATAACATTTTGCATAATTTAGTCAAAAAATGTCGATCCTCTGGATAGAATTTGATATTTCTGTTTATAAAACAACATTTTTTAATAAAAGAACTTAACAAAATGGATGTAGAAATTATTTTTCACTTCTTTTTCAAGATTGGAAATTTTTCTGTTACAAAAATTCAAATTTTAAAAAGAATGTTTCAGTTGCATGCAGCATAAACTTCGTGTTTCATGTTTCACCATTGCTGGTTTCTCTGGGTTTTTGCAGCAGCACCAATGAAACATTTATTAGTAAACAAAACAAGCGCACAGAAAAAATGTTTTTCAGTGAATTTTGTTGATTTTTCGCAGTTCCCACCCAGAATTCCATTGAAAAGCCTGTGAAAATGGACTACAGCGAATTTATTGTGACGCAGGTGAGCAAATTACATAATTATCTATGCTTTTTACGCTGGGGAATTTGCTGAAGAAATTGTGTCACAAAGTGAGGTTATGCCTGAGATTAAAATTGAAATTCCCGGTGTTTTTTCTGTTCTCATCCTCAATCTTGATCTCCTGGAAAGATATTCCTAAGTGCTTGGGTGATTTCTGGGTCACTGTCACTGAGAATGTCTTTTTTGGAGCTTCTCCGTGGAGGGGATTTTGTGACTTCTGTTCCCTTTTTCTTTCCGGACTTCTCTGTCCTCACAGGGATTTGGGATGATTTCTCTGGTGCCTTGTTAACCTCTGGTTTCTCTAAAGTCACCTTGACCTCTGCAAAGTGTTCTTCTAGGAAAACTTCTCCCTCAAGTCCAGGCATTTCGCAAATTGGGTCTTTTTCGTCAATTTCCGGGTCAATTTTCCTTCCGGAAGATTGTTCTGTGATATTCTGGGTTTGCATGTTAACTGGTGGGATAAGGATCTTCTCAAAGTCCATTGATTTTGCGACTGTAGCTATTTCCGGACGGGATATCAGTATCTGGGTGATTTTGAGAATCTTTCCGGAGTGGACTTTCTCAGATCGATTTAAATATCTGGCCAGGAGAGCCAGAAACTGGCCAGTTCTTGTAAACAGATCCTCATTGAAGGCTTCTGGGTGATTGAGGAGTGACGATAGGAGTTCCAAAGCTTCTCGGATTTGATAATCACTCCCTGAATATTCAATCTCTTCGAGATACTCAATGATCCAGGCCAGAAAACTCCGGGAGAGCATTTCTCTGGCAATGTCTGGTCGTGAACTGAGACGTCTCATGGTAGCCAGAAGCTGTCCAGCTGTATGAGAGTCCACAAATTGTCTATTGAGAGAGATGAGTGCAAATTGTTCCCCGAAAGTCAGAGATTCCACAACAGATGCCTTTCCTAGGTACTCAATACCTTCCGGATAAATGGTCAGGGCATTTAAAAACCTGGCCGTTGAATTCTGAAGATGATGAGTCTCTTTCTTTCGCTCTGATGTCCACAATAAAGTCTCCAGAATCCTCCCTGTAAACTTCCTGACGCCCAGGAAGTCACTTTTGACCACTTCTCGAGCTGTTTTTGCTCCCAATACCTCATTCTCCGTCAAGCGCCATCGAATGGCCTGAAGGAGCTTCCCTCGATATGGAGAATTCTCATCCCTAAGATACTTTTCCATTAGGGTGTAGTTGAGAGCTGCTGGATCTCTTGAAGGGCGCCTTGGGGGCTTTCCAGGAACTTCCTGGACTTTCTGAAACGATACCCGGCGCTGTGTCGGTTCCTCGGCTTTTCTCTCAGTCTCCTTCTGAGTCTCCTCAGCTCCGGAACAGTGGCACTCCACGATGAGATGCAGAATCTCATTGCACTTGTGAAAGTAGCAGGAATGTGTGAACTTCCGAGTCTTTTTACCCTTCTTCTCGGCAGTTTTCATTCTCTGGTGCCACCTTCAACACTGAAGGTACCTTTTCTTCAGGGAAACCCATTACATTTCCACCTCCTTTATCGATCAAACACGGGCCAGACAAATGGTCATGAGTTTCGTGAAGGTGCAACAGGTGCGTAAAAAAAAGAAGATAAAATATTTCTGGGTCAACTTTCTTCGCGTCTACCAATTTTCCGCCTGTTTTTCTTTTCTTCTTTTCACACCAAGGCTACTTACCAATTTTTCACAATGGTTTCTTCATTAAAAGCACAATAATTGCGAATATTTTTTGCCCCAAATCATCCTTCCAGAGTTGATCAGAATCTGAGAATTTAGAATCAGGCTGAAGGAACGTCAGTGATAAAGTTTTCCTCTATCTGATTATTACAAAAGCGACTCTTTCTATCGTCTTCATAATTGAGGACGGAAGAGAATTATTATTTTAGGGGATTATTTCGTGAAAGAAAGAGTTTGGAAAAAGGCTAATGGGCTTCTTAAATCCCCCTGAAACACTTAAAGTATCGCAATAAAACTTTCTTACTTCAAAGATTACTTTCGACTCCTTCTACTTAAAACGAATTGGGAACAATGATAAATTTTAACTTGCGATTTTTAGTAGAGGTCGTTACCCCTATTGAAAAAAGAGGTACCCAAGTAGCACTCCATGACTAGAAGCACGTCATTGGGTCATGAAAGCGTTATTTGAAGGTCTTTACGTCTACTTCAACAGAATGACTAAAATTTCGCCTGGTTAAGACCAATTAAAATGGATGTAAGTTTCAGGACGAAATCCTGACGTCACGATGACCACTAATTATGACGTGCCTTATAATTACTAAAATGGAAAAAAATGGTTTTCTTTGTTTCTGTGAATTCAAGAAAAATCAACGATCTTTTTTATTACAAAAATATAAGGTAAATGTACCAGCGATCGTCACAGAACCAATTTTCTCGTTGAGTTTCAAACAAAATTTGTGTTATTTACCTAATTTATTGAATCATTCTATCAGTCTTAGTAAAAAATCCACCATACATCACTTTCTTAATATTTCACTCGAGGATTTGTCTGCAAGAATACAGTACTCCACAATACTTATAAACAGTTAAAAAATCAAAAATTTTCGATATCCCACGGACTTTGTTTGATATGATTTTTGGCAAAATTCACAAATGCGGTACGAAACACTCTCTTTATCTTCTGTTTTTCTCTGTGATACTCGGCAAATTTTGTTTAATTGAACTCGTCAGAAATTCTGTGAGAACTCCGCGAAAATTCCATGGAAAGCCCTCACGGTGAGATTTCAGTATTTTAATAATGGTTTGCACAAAGTTATAAAAGAAAAAAATCTTTTGGTAATTTGGTCTAATTTAAGGTTTCTCCCTAATGCTAGATGCTACTTAACTTTCAGTCATATGACTTACAAGAGTCGTACTAAATGTCATAAGTTATGTAGCGACATCTACACTACACACAAGGAGTATTTTTTTAAAATTTTTTTTGTAAGATAATTTCTCCTATCATTGTAATGTGTAGAAGACATAAGAAAAAAATGTGATAGAAAGAAAATGGGGTACCTCTGAATTGGGGCAACTTTAAAATAGAGCTTTTTCTCTTATTTTAAATTGAAACTAAGCCCTGCAGCGATATAATTTAACCCCATAATAAATTTGTGAAGATAAAATACATTATGAAAAGGCTCAATTTCATTTATAAATATGTGGAAAAAGCCCAATTTCAAATCTGCTCGATTTAAAAAATGCCTCACTTTTCCCAAATGTCAAGAAGAAAATAAAGTTTTTCGTAAGTAGGGTAGAGTCAGCCCTTTTGGCCATGTCAACTCTTGTGGCCACCTAAAGTCAAATCACATTGTAAGGCATTTATGAGTTTATTTAGAACAGGAAAATGGGTCTTATTTCGTGACCTCTAATCTAACGAATCAGAAAACCATATTTGATTTTGTATCGACTTGATTAATTCTATGTTATTGAAAGAAATTCTCGACAAGGTAAACAATCACTAAAAAAAACATGTGGTTCTTAAGAAACTTGTTAATGTTAAGAGAAATTGTTTTTCATTATTTCATATTTTTGATGAAAATATTTGATGTTATTCAATGAAAGTCCATTTCTTAATTAACTAAATTTTATTGTGATATCATCCTTAATAAGATTTTCTAACAAATTAAATGAAAATCGGATATGGCTAAAGAGCTTACTTTTTCGGCTGTGTAAGTACTTTTGGCCATTCATTTTCCCATACATTTTACACGTGGCGCACCTCGCGGATTTCAGTAAAAACAATCGTGACTTTTGACTGATTTTTACATCAAATAGAAAATGTGCAAAAAGTCGTTTAAAATACTCTAATAATCACATAAAATTGGTGTTAAATATGAATAGGACTTGTGCTATGTATTTGTGAAAGTTTTAGAAAGCTATTTTTTCTGTTATTTTATTAAAATTCTATTGAAAACAAGTGGCCAAAAGTGCTTACACACAATGGCCAAAAATGCTTACAAAGTGGCCAAAAGTACTGAAACATGCGTAGTTGCATTAAATGAATTTTTCACTAAAATATCCAAAAAAAAAATGTTGGGAGTTCTCTTGGAGTATTAGGAAGAAACGGCTTTAAGGTATCTTTGTACAAAATTTTATTTTATTTAAACAAAGATTATAAAAATTACAAGCACATGAAACCTTAAAGTGGCCAAAAGTACTTACTCCACCCTAAACTTACTAAAAACTTACTTAATATTCATTTAAGTGACGAAAATACGTACAGTAAGCTTTTTTCTGGTTAACTCCATTATTAGATACTTTCATTAACAACGTGGCGAATATCAGCGTTTTCCTCTAATTCTTTAACAAAATTAAATAGAAACAAATCATTACAATGAATAATATAAAATATAAAATGAGTGAAAATAAAGTAATTTCTTCAAGAAAAGATATACCTTAAATTCAATTTATTTAAAAATAACCACATCAATAAATCCAATAAATAGGTTTTTTTTACCCCTCTTCTATGACAAAATAAATTACTTACAGTATTGAGTCATTCTGACGTAAAAATTACTAAAATTACTAAGGATTACGTTTTCCTTACATTATGTTTTAAATTTGGTAAGGAAATGTTACTTGGGTCTTTTTTTAAATATTTAGCAAAATCCGAGAATCTCAATAATTCCGATAATTTCAAAAAGAGGCTTTTCTGAGCTTAAGAAGCTCCCAGGAAGTTCTTAAAAAGAAACCAGAGAAATTAGTGTCAGTAATGTAATGACATTTCCTCTGTCTTTGGATTTTTTTTTAAATGGAAAAGTGTCCAGAAACTGTGATTTACATTCCCAACTTCATCACATCGGACGAAGAAAAATTCATCCTGGCTTCAGTGGCTGCAGCCCCCAAGCCGAAGTGGACACAGTTGCTCAACAGGCGATTGATCAACTACGGTGGAGTACCTCATAAGAATGGCATGATAGCCGAGGAAATGCCACGATGGTTGCAGACTTTCGTGGAGAAGATTAATAATTTGGGTGTTTTGGGGGACAAGAAGGCTAATCATGTTCTTGTGAATGAGTATCTTCCTGGTCAGGGAATTATGCCCCATACAGATGGACCACTCTTTCATCCAGTTATCTCGACAATTTCCTGTGGTTCTCACACGATTCTTCGGCTGCAGAAGACAACAGTTGAAGTGCCGGAAGAGTCTGAGATGCAGGACATCCTCGTGGAACCACGGAGTTTGCTTCTGATCAAGGATGATGCCTACCATGATCATATGCATTCAATTGAGGAACGCCTGGAAGATGTGATTGATGATCGGGTGATGAATCTCAGTCTCTGCGAAAATACCCATGAGCCAGGGACTGTTCTCACGAGGAATCGCCGGATTTCTCTGACAATTCGACATGTGCCCAAAACAAGTAAAATGAAAATTAAGCTGGGATTCTAAATGATTTTTCAAAGTTTTATTCTTAAGAATTTAACAAGTTTTTATGTGATCTTTTTTGCATTTTGGCTTACGACATTTGTTGATGAAACCATCGAGGACTAATGCCTTGAAAAAAAAACAATAATTTCTAATTAGGGAAAAGATTTTATTGAGCTTAGAAGGAAGAAAGGCTTCATATAAAAGCAATTCAGTGCCAAATAGGTCTTCAGAATTTTAGTCAATTTCCCTGTTAAATTTGGGATTAGAAAAAAGAAAGAAAAATTGAAAATTTCGTAGAAAAGGAAAAGTTTTATTGTTTATGAAAAATTGCGTCACAATAAAAGTTAAATTGAGCTTCCAGAAAAGACTGGTGAGTATGGTTTGTACATAGGGCTGTTTGGGCTGTATTTTGGTGACATGTCAATGTCATTATCTTCATCGTCGGACGCGTCTTCATCTTCCAGAAGTGTTCCCTGAAGCTCCTTGATAGATCGCATGAGGACAAGGAATTCCTTTCGGCGATTGGCCAGTTTTCGCTGGAGATGTCCTCGGGTTTCCTGAAGTTGATTCAACTCTTCCTTGACAACATCCAATTGCTGCAGTGTCTTTCGTCTGTCCGGCTGCTGATTGATCACTTTTGACAGCACATCGTACTCCATTCGGTTCTTCCGGATCTTCTTGGCCAGCACGAGGTTCTCCTTGCTGTGCTCAATCTGTACCTTGGCCAATTCAATGCCCTTCTCAATGGTCTGTGAGATGGATTCGTAGTTCTTCAGCTCCTGCTGCATCATCCTCATGGCAAAGTCAGATTTGGTCACGGCGAATTCACATTGTGCCAGCTGAGCCTGCATCCTGTCGTAAGTGGCAGCTGTGTTCTCGGGAGTGTCTGTTGTGTTGCACCATTTGATAAAAGTCTTAAGAAGAACGTTGAGTCGACGATCATCTCCGGTTCCGTCTCCGTCAATCAAGAGACGCCTCTTGATGACTTCCTCTGCCAAGAAAAATTATATTCAAATGATCTAACAATTGGAATTTCTCTGGAGAATAATTCCTTACCGTCTGACATGGTCTTTGGGATAATTAGCGTCCTTTAATCCGTAGAAATCAATTAAATTCCTCTAACTCTCCCTTTGTTTACTGTGCCAACTTTCACTTTGTTAGGTTATGTTGCTTACCCGGCTGGAAATGCATACAGCTTGTTCTAATCAATACAGGGTGTTCTCGAATTTTAATATTTTTTGAGTGAGTAGGGGAAAGTCCCCATGCTTGATACTGTGTAAAATGATGTCCAAGGCTTGTGATTTTTTTCTGATTAACACACAAAGCGAAGTGATTCTTCCACTATGACAAAAAAAATGTATCACTTATTAGGTTCATAATACCACCTTAAATAGTTCCTGGAAATCCTTAGATTTTTCTCAAGAAGAAAATGGAAATTCAGTGGCGATTTTTATACAAGTTGGGTCCGGGGCCTTCCTGTATAATAATTGATTCGACAATTCAGAGGCCTATTTTCACTATAAAAATTTCACCGGATACAAAAAAATGCACATCAATATTTGTAGTCTGAAAGAAATAATTTGCAAAAGGGTGTAAAAGGGTGCAAAAATCGATTAATTTTGGAGATGAATTTCGAATTACAGTGCTGTCTCTCTATATGCACAGTTCGGGTACTTTTTTTGACAGTTCTCTCTCTGAATATGCACAACTTTTTTTTGAAATTCCCAACGTTTTTTTCTTTCTTTTAATAAATTATCATTTTTTTTTATCGTTCTAGAATTTCCCGTGTTATTTTAAATATAATATGAGACAGAAAAAATAAAATTAAGAAAATTAAAAACAAGAAAAATTAGTTACCAAGAAAATAATTTTCTTTATTACTTTGTCAAAATGTAAACAAATTGATTTTGAATGCAACCGACACAAAAGCTGTGCATATAGAGAGTGTGCATATAGAGAGACAGCACTGTAAACGAAACATTTGCAATTGGTTGCAAAAATTTGCAATTTAGCAAATATTTGCCAATTATTGCCTTCCTTTGTAAATTTTTGCAAATTTTTGCCTCCGAATGAGCACTATAGTAGCGCCATCTGTGGTGAAACATTACAAGTAGAATTTGGCATTCTTGTCTGCCGCATTAACACAAAATCGACGTACACATACTTTCAATGAAAATGTTAGTTGCACTTTTCAATTTTTACTTCACTACCACCGTAGACACTTTTTTTCAAAAACTAAATACTTTATCTATTATTTACTTAATTTCCTAGCAAATTTTGCCCATTTTTGCGCATTTAAACACTCACATTTGCAAGAATTTTTGTCGTCGGACTATTACTGAATGAACCATCAAACATGTCAAAAATTTTTGCATTGGGATGCAACCTCGCGAACAAACATCTTCCAAACATCTCACTATTTAGGTTTTTTCGTCACAAAATATTTGTCAAACAACACTCTAAAGACCTGAGCAAACTTCTGAACCACAAAATTTCATTTTCCCAAAAAAATGTTTGTCAATTTTCCTGCAAAAAGACTGCTCAATTTTCATCTTATTTCTGTCGGCACCGTGTTTTTGTGTATCACAACACAAATCTCTACCGTAGGAGCTTTTCCTCTCATTTTCCACTATTATAGTTATTGAGAAAACACGCGAAAATTATCACCACTTTGCGAATTAACTGCACTGTGAATTATTATTTTGTCTGCCATTTGACAATTCTGAGCGACACTGGAACTGGAAGCCACCGGAAATTGCTTATTTTGCTGCGTGCAAAGTGGCAAACTTTTGCATCCTTTTGCAAAACAAATTGAATTCGAATTGACCAAACCATCGATTGAAATTAATAGATTTTTGCAAAAAAGTCGATTGGAGCCAGGGTTACTACCCTTTTTGGTTAATTACATGGAGTGGGTGTTCTCCTTTTGCATCCTTTTGCAAAAATTTTTTTTCAGAGTACTGAACTCTAATCTATCTGCTTAAATCGTTTGTACGACTGGGTGGAACTGATGTGGTCATCCTATTTAAATGTTTCTCCAGTCACACTTAAACACTTAATATAACTCGGGAAAATTTGGAGAAATCAGGAATTTTCACGAAATTATTCACCAGATGTTTTATAGTGCCCTAATGTCACAAAAACACGGCATAGAAAAATGACATAAAAGTGATTTTAAAACTAATAACTAGTCGTACGGTTTATATGGAAAATTAAAGCGGAACGTCTGCGGATTTCACTGGAATTTTTCATGGAATATTCGAAAAGTTTTCCTATGGATTTTCCATGGATTTTACCGCAACACGCCCCCTTTTTTGTAGGAAAATTCCCGCTTATTTATTTCCTGGGGAAAATCCAAGGAATAATTCCACGGAAAATTCCACTACCTTTCCATACAGTTTTTTAAGAAAATTTCACACGTTTGTTTTTCGTTTTACCGCTAGAAAATTTTTATGGCGCTACAAAATAGATGAATTATTTTGCTCGCACATTTTTATGCAAAGATCTTAGTGATTTCTGTGTTACATATAATATTAGATGAGCACATATATTCTGTCAGTAGAAGAGGTTGAAAGTTTGGAGTGGTATACCTCTGCTCCTGATGAATATAATTGGATGAGTGAACTATTGTTGGAAAGCTTGGTTCATTAGCAAAAAATGACAGAAATCCTTCTATCTCATTTTGTGGGCAAACTAAATAAGATATCGACTTGGAATGTTTTAAGTACTCCCCCATAAGTTGATCCAAGAAATCCAAATATCACATCAATTTCATTCCCACGTCTATACTTCCCCTTTCCCCTCCAGAAACCACTCTTTTAGGATTTCTGTAATTTTTTCCTTGCGTTTAACACTTCAAACACTTCATTTCAACACTTCATTTTATGACGTTCTGCAGATGTAATTTTCTTGATTGTTAGTGTGTAAAAGCCTTAAAAGAACAAATTGAAAGCGTTTCTGCAAATTATTGAGAAGAATTATGGGGGAAAGTGGCATGCCTTTGAATGCGGCAGCCTTTGAATGCTTCAATTTTTCTCTTATTTCCCAAAGCTAAAGATTCATTTTGTTAAGCGAAGTTAATAAAAAACAGGTAATAGTATTAATTATTGTTCATAAAGTAGAATTTTTGCTTTGAAAAATAAGAGAAAAATTGAAACATTCAAAGGCTGCCGCATTCAAAGGCAGGCCACTTTCCAGTTCTCCATGATTCTGATAAAGATGAAAACATCGAATGGTTTAAAAATCTTTCGATACAGTGACAAAGGAGATGAAATTTCTGATTCAGACACCAGAAAAGAACTGACTAAAGCTCCGAACAAGGCTCCGAATGTTTAAATATAAGTAAAAATACCAAAATATTATGTAAAATTCGATAAATAGCAGCGGCTGCCACTTGGTCCTTCCGTGACACTTTTAGTTAGGGTTCTACGAAGTGTTAACAAAATTGTATTTTTTCTAATATTATAAACTAGTACAAAATTTAACAGTCGCTATTTTTCATTCTAATAGGAAATTAGCATGTTTTGGACTGGTATCTGGCTAATATTAATGCCAAAATACCTAAACGCAAAATTTCTCTTAAGTTGCATTTTTCAACTTGCACTCTTCTCTCTGATAGTCGGTTCTTTGATAGCCGGATGACAGCTGTCAAATACTCGAAAATCAAACAAATTAACATTTTTTTGTGTTTTCTTGCTGGGTGAAATATATATTAAGGAAGAATTTAAAGTAAAACAGTCATCTTCATCTTTATTCTTGATGCTAGTAATTTTATACATTGTTCTTTTCAGCTTTTTCTTAAATTTAAAAACCTCATACCCCATAATGTATTTCATACTGTCCCATTCTCCCCTATTAAATTTCTCTACGTCGTTTGTACTTCTGATTCAGTATCTGTTAGTGGTTTAGTTTTGTCCACTGGGTTATTTTGCTCGCGGCGAAGGCCATCATTTTTATTTGGCGCCAAATTTTCGCTTCCCGCTCTCTATCCATTTGGCTCCGCGTGGCGAAAAATGAAAAATTGCGAGTGGCGAAAATTTTCCATGAGAAAATGCGAAGAAGCGAAGAAAAGTCAGAGTGATAGTGTTTGGCATCAGTTAAATGTCAATTTTCATCCCAAAAGGATGTCCCGGTCTCATTCATTCGTGTATCACATTCTTTGAAGCACCATCAATTTTCCACCCCATTTAGTCGATTTTTCTTTTGTTAACCACTTCCAAATTTACCCAAGGAGCACCAGGGGCACCTTTTTCCTCCATCAGTGTCAATCTTGGAGATTTCTATGAAGTGATTGGTCAGGCATTCGACTTTGGGGGATCAGCAGGAGTCTGGAAATCGCGTACGAATAACATCTTTTTGTGGATTTATGGTGAGATTTTTTACAATATTTCCTTGGGTATTTCAACCCTTTGCTAAATATCCTATAGATATGTAGTCGTCTCATATGCTATTCCATATCCCACCTTTTTTGTGCATTTTACCAGCTTTTCGCACTTCTTTGTCTCTCCTTTCTGTGCACATTTTTCCACTCAGCTGTGGCCTCTTTTGTTTGTTTTGTCGCGGCGGAAACTAACATGACAATTCTGGGTGTGGGTGGAAAATTATTAAAGGCACCCCCTGAAGGCAATGACAATATTTTATCGTGTGAAATTCAATCCACTTTCATCTTGCTTTCCTTTCAAAGCTCAAAATCACGCCACTTTGGAGTCTAAATTTCACTGAAATGTTTCCAGACGCTGGTAATTGCATGAGAAGTTTCATGCAACTAATTAGGGTTTCTTAGGAACTAGCGCCCCAAGTGGTCGTTAGACCAATGTTGCATGTTTAGCAAAGTTAATTTTTTTTTCTAAGGTGCTAAAAATAGTAATAAACATTTAAATATACTTAAAAATACATTCTTTTTTTTACATTTCTCTTTTTCCTATCTAAAACATGTGAGAAAGAGCGAAAAGAGAGTGATTTTCAATAAGTTAGGTAGAAACACCAGTATGAAGGGTATATTTTGGAAATTAGGCCTTAATTCCAAGACCAAGATTAAAATAAAGATCTAGAAAATTTCAAGATTTTGGTATTCAGAAATAGAGATGGTAAAATTTCAGAAATTTCACAGCAGCCGCCATCTACTTTAGGGGGAAATTCATGAAATTTCTTGAAATTTACCAACTCTATTCAGAAATAAAAAAAAATCAAAATCAAGATGTCAAATCTGTCAAATGTCTGGAAATTTTGAAATCCAAGACACAAACCATGTGGTTTTGAAAATTTTTAATTCTAGAACAAAAATTCAAAGATCTCAAGCTGTCAAATTTCTTTCTTATTTTAATAATTCCAAGACCGGAGGGGTCTCGGTACAGTAAACTCTCACTAATTCGGTTCTTTTAAAATGCGATTATGTTTTTTTTTTAGTTTAGACAGCAATTAAATTTTAAAAAAGTTAGTTAACATTTTTCAAGTTTGATTACGATTATCGAATGAGCAAATATGCTTAAATTTGCAATGGCGTTTTTTTTAGTCAGATGTTATTTGCATTATTGAGGGGATTGAGGAGTTTTGGTTTTGCTGAAATTCACTATAATAATGAGTATGGAAAAAGAAAGGAGATGGAACTCATAGGGGGAAGTGGGGCATATTTTAAATTGAGATTTTTCATCTATTTTTAAATAAGGTTAAGGAGGTTAAGCCTTATCGTGATATAATTTATCAGCACAAATAGATTGAGAAAATACACGATATGGCTCAGTTCCACTTAAACATAGGAGAAAAATCCTAATTTTAAAGGTGCCCCACTTTCCACTATGTGAATATGAGTGAGCGAAATGGCTATATGGGTCTAACTGAATCCGACAGCCAAGACGTAAAAAGTAAGAAGAAGAAGAAGACCCTCGCGCAGGTGCTTGGAATGTTCAAAATACTAATACCGTCTCACTAATTCGGCTCTTTTAAGATCCGGCTACTTTTTAATTCGGGCGGCAGTTAAATTTAACACTTTAAGGACGATTGGAACACCGGCCGGTGTCCCATAAAGAAAATAATTTTTCCTGACTATCCAAAGGTATTTTTTTTCTTATGGCTGTAAATAATTGTAAAGTAGAAGATTGAAGGAATCTAGAATATTTTTTGCAAGTCTCTAGTTAGTTGATATGTACTAAATATTTAAGCTCAAAAATAGCGAATTTTTAAATTCTCAAATTCATAATTGATTTTATTTATTTTTTATACTTCCAATTTTTTTAAGCAAAACCCTTTTGGCAATAAAAACTACAATACTCATACGTAATATTTTTCATTAAAGCAAAAAATATTATTCATTGGTATTGTCAGAAAAATTACTTAAATTTTTGGGCTATTTTTGTCCCTATCGTTCATAGAAGCACAAAATACACCGAATCAGACTCTGTTGGACTTTCCAAGGTTGTAAGACTTATCATTGATTATGTTTCTCAGTTTAATTTTTATTGTTGATTTTCAATCCGTAAAAAGTGTCTCGTCGGTAAAGGGTTAAACGAGTTTGTTGACATTTTTCAAGTTTGACTAGGATTATCAAATGAAGCAAATATGTCCAAATTTGCCATGCATTGCCTCAGTTGTGATGTGATTTTGCATTATTAAGGGATTTTCATGCAATTTACAATAAGTATGAGTATCTAAGCTCAATATAAGCACGCAGATGAACAAAAAATCGTTGCATTTCACCCGAATTTCTCTCTAGTTCGGGTAACATTTCGGTCCCAGATGCCCAAATTTGAGAGAGTCTCATGGAAATCGGTTTTGATAATGATTATTTCTAACTATAAGAGATGAGCCAAAAAGCAAATTACTATGAAAAATACTGTGTTTGATTTTGCAATTTAATCAAAATGGTACATATTTCTAGGTATACGTATCAAAGTATAACACTCAGGAGGGTACCTTTAAAAGAATCACATCTTGCAAGCATTTCAGGATTTATCGCAGACAAGGGGTAACTCATATTGAGAAACCCTCGTCAATTGCCCGAGAAATGCTCGCGAAACCCGAGAAACCCAAGAATTGCATCGCGAAATCCGAGAAACCCAATTTCTGCATCACGAAACCCGAGAAACCAGAAACCCTTGTCAGAAAATATGGGAATGAGTTACCCCTTGATCGCAAGTCACAAGTTTTTGTTTGAATTTCCTGTAATCACGTTATTAAACTCTCATATTATTTACTATGACCTATAAAATTAATTTTCGTAATTTAATGACAAATTTTTAACAAATTCAGCAAATTTTAATAAAAATATTTGTCAGAAGTAACGGTTAAGCCTGAAAAATCTTGAAATCTTTGAAATATTTGACAGATTGATCTTGATCTTGGTGTCAGAATTGAGGCCTTATAATATGTAATACTTTTAATACAAAATGATTTTTTTGGTTTACATCTTTTTGAGGAGTGTTGATTGAAATCTTGTAGATCGTTTATCGTCCTTGTTTTCTCTAAAATCATTCTTAATGCATTTTAAAATAAATAAAAATATAGACATACCTTTGGGTAATATTTCGACAAACTTGATTCTCACAGTTCCTTGCCCTTCCAGAATTCTTCCAAAGTCTTTTTTACACCATTTCGTTCGTCGAAGTGACAGTTTTTTTTTAAATTTTTGTTTTGCATTGTATAATTTCTAGGGTATGCAAAAATATGATGGAAATTTCAGGAATAAAAGAATTGGCCGAAATTTGGTACATTTGCCCTAATACCAGGTATTAAAATAAATTACTATACGTGAGATTCATTAAAGGCACGGGAAAAATATGAAATATTTGAAGTCAGAGTGTATGCGAAGTCTGAAAGATTTTCCTTATTTCGTATTTTCTTTTTTTTTTCTAATAAAAAGTAATTCACACATTTTATTTAAGTTTAATTTGTCCGCAAAATCGTCAGTTTTCTTTGCTCATGCACACAGATTGAGAATACTTATTTTATTTACAAATAAAATAACCAATTGTAATAAAATAACCAGCAGTTCTTGAAATATTTCAATGGTGATTGAAGCCTAAAGTGCCAGTTGTACCTTGAGCTTTTTGCATTTTCTTCTTTTTTGTAACATATACTTTATTTCACATACGATTTAGGGGGAATGTTTAGAAGTGATCATAAAAAAATAGAAGTCTGCCGTGAATGGTTGAATGTTTAGAGAACAAAATTTGCCCCAGATATTGCCTTATGCTTTCGTGAGAATGGTGAAGAAGAAATGATTTGCGGATGGTGGGACAAGAATGCAACTTATTTTGTGGCAACAAGGGGAAAATTGTATGTCCCACAAAAGATAAAATAAATTATTGAGGATGATACGTGGTGGAATCCTCTTTTCAATACTGGGATGTTTATACTCCTTCTTGACGGGAATTCGCCTTTGTGGATGAGAAATTCGCAAAGAATTATGTTTGAAAAATAATTTCACAAAGGAAAACCTCTTTAAGGAAAATCTATTAATATTTTATCTTTAAGATTTTCCTTCATTTCCCAGAAAGCCGATAAATAAAACCTACAAAGAGAAGCCTAAGAAATGAAATGTTTAAAGATTATTTGGCTTCTTATTTTAGGGGATCAATAGAAAATTCTACTGTGTTTCATGTTATAATAATTTTATTCACCCACGAAATTGGCAAATACTAATATAAAATTTTCCAATAAAAATTTATTCGTATTTGATTTCCCCGGAACATTTTGTTGGGTGCTTCCGCTCTTTTGCACTGGAACTCAACCAAATAACTTTTATGGGAAAAATTAGAGATAGAATCTGACTTTTATTGCATCAAATAGTGCAAATTCAACTCATTGAAATGTCCCTCGATGGGTAAGTCTCTGGGTAATGAAATATCATCGATTGAGATAAGAAAGAAAATGCCATTTAGATCATTTTACTTGTTAGAAGAAAATATCTTGCCAAGGGTGTGCATGGCTATTATTATCATATTTATTTGAAAGACACCACTTGAATGAAAATTTTACTTGAATCGAGAACATTATTTTCTCACGAAATCCTCGCCCAATATAAATATTATGCAGAACATCATCTGATTATTTGCATTTTATAACCCAATAGCGAGAATATTTCTGTAAAATAATCATTTGAAATATCATAGAGACGTGACATGGCTTTGTTTGCAATAATTTTCACATTAAAAGGCTTCTTCTCATTTCAAAATTATCATCTGTATCGTACTAAAGAGCCACATAATCAATTAAAACATATGTTTATGCAGGAAAACTATGTCACGTGGGAATATGGTTCGTAATTGACTACAACTATATTAATGTGTCACCTCACGTGTTTCAACATGGTGTTACTAAGAGAATTCCAAGTTGATTCATGAGGTGAATATTTAATAAGATTCTGGAGATGAGAGAACACAAAATTGCTGTGTATATATCATTGTCAATTAGGACACGGTAGTAGGTTAAGTCGTAGAGTTCTGATTCTACCTATGTAAGTGTTAAGAGTTCAAATCTTCTGCTTACTATTTTATTTCACTGTAATTCCCTAGACACACTTACGACTAAAGACGAAAGATGGCTTAACGTAATTCGTCTCTTGGCTTAAGCCTTAAAAACGGCTTAGTAAGTGGGAAACTAATAGGTATTTAGCCTAATCATTATTTTGATTATAGAGGTTTGTGCCTCTGTAATAGTAAAATAGAAAGTCTAGCAGGCTTTTTATTTTATTTCGAAACTTTTCGAACTTGGTTTCATTAGTAAAAGCCGTCTCTCGGCTTTGTCGTTAAGGTTGTCTAGGGCATAAAGGTGTTAGAATTCCTTTCAAGGAGTGTAAATGACACTCAAATGACAAATATTCGAGCATTACGCAGGTTTGCTTCCTCTTCGTCTTTTTGTGCATAAAAATAAATTTGACCAAATCAGTTGAGAGTTATAGGCCCTCCATATTGGTTGAACGTTGACTTTCAAAAAGGCTAAAATAAATTAAAAATCTTTAAGTAATAAACAAGAGTGAAACTTTTATAAAAATATGTTTCCAGATTACACTGCTAGCTAGTAAGATAAAAAAGTTTTGATTATAAATAGCTGATATAAAATACAAAGAGGAAAACTGAGACATCAAAAATATACTATCTTTATCAATTTTTAAAAAAGTGTTTATAGAATTTACACAATAAAACTGAGGTTATCAATTCTTTTAGTCAAAATATACATCTTAATGTTACCTACGATTAAGTAGTGGTTAAATCCCATTTATTTCAATAATTAATGGAAAAATCGCCTCGTCCCATACTATCCCTCTGTCCCATACCTCCCCGGTCTCCCCTATTTAGGTCATATGAATATAAGGACGAAATGTTCGCCTCTTCTCAAAACACATTAAAAAATAAAAGATATCGTTCGAACCGTTTTCAAAATAAACCGTAAAATTGGTTTAGTGGGGGGAGGAAAAATTCATCTGGTGATAATGTTTTTCTTGGAGGTCTGAAGACCGGAAATCACTATCTTTTACCATTTAACCCTTTAAGGACTAGTGATATATCGGTGTCCTGGAACAAAAATCACTATTTTATGATTATTTTGAAGACCAACTAACTTTCTATAGTGAAAAACAAAGGTTTTATTTTTGGGACACCGGTGTCCCACTCGCTCTCAATATCAACTCTTAAAGGACGAGTGGGATACGAGTGTCCCAAAAACAAAAACCTTTTTTTTTGACTATAGAAAGTTATTTAATCTTCTAAATAATCAGAAAGAGTTATTTTCGTTTTTGGGACACCGGTAACCCAATCACTTTTAGAGCAGAATCACATTGACAGTCAAATACTCACCGTCACCGTCAAAGCCTCACCGTATTTCGTTAATTTACGCATTTTCATTGCAATTCTTACGCAAATTCTCAATTACCGTGTTATCTTATCTCATAGTCGATGGCACTAGTTGAAAATAATATAAGAAAATTGAAGAAATAAAACAAAAATCCGATAAACGGTGAGCAAAAAAAAATAAGAGAAATTAATCGTACAGCTTTTTTTTGCTCACCGTTTATCGAATTTTCGTTTTATTTCTCTAATTTTCTTATATTATTTTCACCTTGTGCCACCGAGTATGAGATAAGGTAATACGGTAATTGAAAAGTTTTGTAAGAATTGCAATTAAAATGCGTAAATCAACTAAATACGGTGAGCATTTTACTATCAATGTGATTATGCCCTTAATTCTTTAAGACCGGTGATCAAAAAAAAATGTCCTACGCAATTTAAAGTTGTATTTCTCTAATCTAAAGAGTCAGAAAAAATATTTATTCTGACCCCCAATTTTTGACCATCTCGTCCTTAAAGGGTTGAAGGATTAAGCTACAGGCCGGTTATCAGTTGAAAAACGGATGTTTATAATGTTCTTTCTTTAAGTTCGAGCAGTAATAATAAGTAAAGATTCAGGAATAAATAGTCGAATCCCATGAAGAAAAGTCTTGTCAAAATAATAAGACAAGTTTGTCAAAAGGATGTTTTTCCATTTAAAATGTGAGAAACAGTTCTGTAAGATTTTAAATAATATCTTTTTGACAAAATACGAACAAACTCCATTTCTCGAATTTAAAAAAAAAACTTTTTTCAGAGTAGTAATAATTATTTTATTTAAGTCTGTTCTAAATTGTCTGCGGAGCTTTGAAGCAGTATTTATAAGGGAGACTTTTGATTCGAAACTACCCATTTTGAAATAAAAGCATCCCACTGAGCTTTCTCTCAATGTGAATTGCATTTGCCTAATTTCTGGTGTAAAAATAACTCTCTTTGCAAGTTCAATCAATAGAATTGGAATATTTCGAATATATACATTTCTAAAGAATCCCCTAGGCCCTATAACCTGAAGAAGAACGAATTTAATAAAGTGTATGAATTCCCCATCTCCTTCTTTCCCACTTATTTTTATTACTCATTTTTATTTACCTGATATCCATTAACCTTCCATTAAAAATTTTTCTATGCCACTTACCAAAAAACCGAGTTCGAAAATTTTCGATATAAAATAGAAAGTCTGCTAGTCTATCTATTTTAACCGAGCTACAAATGCGAGTGTCATGACAGCTAACTGAGAGATTTTATTCAGACACAAACCTCTAGAGGGTTTTCCAAGCCTAATTGGTGTATGGCCCTCCTTTTGAAGCAGGATAAAGTTTCGTTTAAACGGAGGAGCTTTAATTGGGAGTTTCTTTTTTCAAATAAACATTTCTCTCTGAGCTTCACTACGTCACTAGTGGAATTCTGTAGTTTTAGTGGAATTGTCACATGTGAGTTTGAAATTTGACAATGCCAATCGAGCTTTATTTCCCATATCACTTGAGTTCGAAAATTCGATAAATTTACTTTTTAATGATATCTCTTTACTAAGTAGGGGAGACTGGGGCAAAAAGTCACAAATCGAAAAATTCAAAATTCAATATCTTCCAAGGTAAAAAAGATAGCGGCTCAAAATTCTGTCTACAGATAGCCTTCATAGACATTCTTCAATGTCGTAAGTTTCTTAGAATTCGAACAAGGAATTAAGAAAATAAAAAATATCGAAATTTTTAGTCCTATTTTTGAAATATTTTGCTTGCAGTAGATATCAATTATTACCTACTTATTTTCCAAAATTAATGCACTGGTGAATATTTCCTAAAAAATTTGGATTCTTTGAATATGAATCCGCTATCTATTTTAGAATTTCACAAAGCTTCTTTTCTCCAGAAATCCTTTTATTAAAAATGGCCACATGGGGTAAAAAGTAACAAAAGGTATATACCAAAAAGTAACAAAAAAGCGAAGGAATTTCTGATGTTTCACGGCGAAAAGAAACGTCATTACCATGTGTCGCCGCTTGTTGTTTGCATTGGTAAAACGATTTGCAGTCTTTTGTGTGTTTTTTTCTAAAATAGCATTAAAAATGGTTTTCTCGTTCAGATAGAGAAAACGGTGTTTTACGAAGGTGTAGATGAATAAATTTTCTATGAAAATATGTATGTCCTCTAGGTATTTTTTTTCAAATTTACGGAAGCCTGTGATGAAGCGAATCAAAATGTGATAATACCCCATTACTGGTACTATTTACCCCAGAATTTTTGAGAATGGTCACAAAATCGCCTTTTAGAAAACGGCTCGGTAAATGTATTTCCTTACAAAATAGAAGAAAATTACTTTCACAAAGTTCTAGAGCGGTAAATTTTCTATAAAACTGTGCTATTTAGAAATTTTGGAGGTACTCGGGTAGCCTATAAAAAAATAAAATATCCGTTTTGTGAATTTTTGCCCCAGTCTCCCCTAATATTATGCAAACCCATTCCGTCTTGATTGTTTTTTTTTTTAATAAAATTCATTGTCATTGAGTTGCCAGAAGTCTAAAAAATATGATTTCTAGTAATGCGGCATGCCAATGTCACGGTTACAGACTCACTTTTTCGTCAAAGCTCTCTTGAGATTCCAACAAAATTTGTCAAACGGAATTGCCAGAGTGTTACAGAATTACCGTACAGAGAAGATTTTTAAGAACCGGTACACACTACAAATGAATTTTCATCTGGAATGCTTTTCCACTGTCTCTTAAGATTCATAGCACCTTGCAACAAATATTTAGATGTTTACTTTAGTGATAATTACGAAGATTGATAATGTTTCTTTTGCTAAGGTCATAAATTTTATTATGACAACCGTACCCGAAACCAAATGTTTAAACCAAATGCTTTCCCTATTTTATCTACTGATACTCCACTTGATTTTAGTGAAACAAAATTTAATATTTCTGATTTATTTTTGGCTTTGACACTTGTCAATTCTAGAGATTTTGGGGATATTTTATACGACAAATTTAAAAGGAAAAGCTTCTACACCGGAAATAATGATTCTCTCATAAAGTCTTTGACATGATTGCCATAAATCAAATATTTGACCCTTTTTTCTCAAATAAATCAGACAAGTTGACAGGAACATGGATTATTAATTTCGATATATTATCCATGTCCTAAAAAGCTTCTATGTGTCTTTCTCATATGTGAGAGCGATGATAGACAAAAATCGCTTTCACTTTTGCGATAAAGAAGCAAAAAGAAAGAAGCGCAGAAAAAGGAAATTTTCCCTTCTGAAAGGAAATTTATTGTACCCAGAGAATGTATGGGAGAAGAAGAAAAAAAAGGGAGGAAAGAGAGGCAAAAAGTTCTTTATTCTTTTGGTTAAGTGAGGTCTTACTTTTGGGTGAGGGAAAAAGGGATTCAGTTTGGGGCCAAGTAAAAATGAAGAAAACTAACCCTTTTCAAATATTTGGGGTTGATGCGCGGCATTTTTTGGTCATACTGGAGGAATAAAGCACACAAAAAGGCTAAATCTGAAGGGATGTTTGGGTGAATGATATGAACTTTTTTGCCTTTGGTGAACTCTTTTTGGCACCACCCAACAAATCTATTATTGATTCTAAATGGACTCTTCGTCGGCTATTCTCGATGGTGCAATTTATAAGAATAAATTTCACTTTCCACCCGCCAGTTAAAAAAAAAACAACTGCTATGGTGAAAGGAATGATAGCTAACTCTTTACAACTCACGTTCAAAATTCTTGAAAAGGATAACTCAAGAGTAAAATGATTGGGATGGAACATAAAAGGAAAACAGAAAGTCAGTGGATTTTATCCTCTAAACGCGTTGGTTTATGATATACCTCAAAGAGCTTTCGCGATGGCCATAAAAAGTTCATTCAATTAATTCATATTTTATTATATAAACGCAAACCACGTTTTGTTTGTCCTCCTTACATTCGAAGACAGCCTGAACGGAGAGAGAGAGAAGAGCGAAAGTTTCAGTGCATTGTGCGGCCGGGATAAAGTTTCGTTGAAAGCACACACATAAAACGTAGATGATGAGAAAGCTCTAACAGTTGCTATGGGAACTCTTAAGGTGCTTTTCACACATGTGAGATGAGAGTCGCAGTGGCAGAAAATTGCTCAATGTCCAGCGGCTAATACTTTCATATCTAGAAACACTCATTATAAATTTTCTAAAATACAGGCTATCTATCATAAAATGTAAGGCCTCAGCCCCTTTCATAATGGTGAATTTTGAAATTTTCGACTTGCTACATTTTGCCCCTTATGAAACTTTTTAAACGTACAAAGTTTTAACTGATTCAAGTCGAGAATATAGAAAATAAAAATCTTTCAAATTTTCCCACAAATTGAATCTGCAATGAAACAATCACACTTTTATAAGCTGATCTAGGCTTAACTGAGAAACCTCCACACAAAATTATAATAGCCGGATAGTAAAAAAAAAATCACACAGCAAACGGGATATTAGATCGATCAGTCAAAACTTGTAGAACATACAGTGAGTGTCAATAGTTTGTTGCCTAATGGATGTTTGAGAAATCAAGTGAAAAAAATGATAGAAAAAAATACTTTTCCAAATTTTTCTTTTTGCAGATGAGTTCCTTGTAATCCGTAGATATTATTTATAGTTTTCAAAAAAATAATTAATTTTATTTCATATCAAAAATAATTGTTTTCCAAAAGTTGGTTATTTTTGAAAAATCAAAAGTTTGTTGCCTCATTAAAAAAACTAATTCAAAATGGTGAAAACGTGCAACCAACTTTATGTAAACCGGTTACATTTTGAGCTTATGTCATTTGATAGGCAAATGATGGATTTGTACTTTTTTAAGGCTGTCAATGGTAAATATATAGGTGTAAAAGTGATGATAAATAACAAGAAATAATCAGTTTTTTGATAATTCATAATTTAGGTTATAATAGCAAATTACAAAAAGTTGAAAGGTGGGATATTGTCCAGAGATACTGCTGGAAGGAATCGGCGTCGCTTAATTGCCAAATTTTATGGAAATTCATGAAAAGTTATACATAAAATGGTCAAATATTATAGTTATGAGGCACGAGTACATCTGAAAAACGCTACTGGTAGACCCAGGGTTTCGACTCAGAAAGTCGATAACCGCATTCTAGGTATCTCTGATAGTAACCCCATGATGTTTGCTTCAAAAATTCAAAGTCGGCTGGTTACAGAAGGCATACAGGCTTCAAAACCAACCGCAATTTAATAAAAGTGGTAAGAATAATTACTTGGTTTGCAGGTTTCCATTGGTAAACAAAACCAATCTGGTTAAAAAGTTGTAAATTCACTTGGAGCATGCTAAAAACGTAAAAATACAACCTCTTACGCGGTTTGGTTTTGCTTACCAATGAAATCTTGCGAGCCAAGTACCTATTCTTATATTTTCTTTCATTTTGAGTTTGATTTTCGAAGCATTTGAAGCCTGTATGCCTTCTGTAACCAGCCGACTTTGAATTTTTGAAGCAAACATCATGGGGTTACTATCAGAGATACCTAGAATGTGGTTATCGACTTTCTGAGTCGAAACCCTGGGTCTACCAGTGGACAATATCCCACCTTTCAACTTTTTGTAATTTGCCATTATAACCTAAATTATGAATTATCAAAAAACTGATTATTTCTTGTTATTTATCATCACTCTTACACCTATATATTTAACATTTACAGCCTTAAAAATGTACAAATCCATCATTTGCCTATCAAATGACATAAGCTCAAAATGTAACCGGTTTACATAAAGTTGGTTGCACGTTTTCACCATTTTGAATTAGTTTTTTTAATGAGGCAACAAACTTTTGATTTTTCAAAAATAACCAACTTTTGGAAAACAATTATTTTTGATATGAAATAAAATTAATTATTTTTTTGAAAACTATAAATAATATCTACGGATTACAAGGAACTCATCTGCAAAAAGAAAAATTTGGAAAAGTATTTTTTTCTATCATTTTTTTCACTTGATTTCTCAAACATCCATTAGGCAACAAACTATTGACACTCACTGTACATGCTCGTCTTTGAAAATTCCTCCTACGGATAGTCAATTCTAATTCAACATAAAAGCTGAATAAATTTGGCTTCACCAAGACTTCACAAAGGTTTTCGTTACCCCTACTTTATAAGTCAATGACTTATCCCCAAAGGATTTAAAAACTATTACACTATTTTTAGACACTTTTGCTACTAAGAATGCCCTGCTTCTTTTTAAGGAGCCTTACGACCGAGATCAGATTAATTAGGAATTTTAAAAACTCAGGGAGATAATCTCCTTCCGGGTGCGTCAGTGGTGTTTCTCTTTTCAGGGACACGAAAAATACACAGGATTCTTTGGCAAAGCTTTCGGCGCTCTAATAAAAAAATTACCTCCTTTCTAGCCACTGAGGAAGGCGCACTGCAGCGCCGAAAATTTTGGCAAAGAAACCTGTGTGTTTTTCGTGTCCTTGAAAACAGAAACACCACTGACGCACCCGGAAGGAGGTTATCTCCCTGAGTTTTTAAAATTCTACATAACGTCAGTTAGGGTAAAATGATATAAATTGGAATTAGTGTTACAAGTTGGACAATTCGCCGGTACAAGTTGGATATGGCTTTTTTCTTGATAAATACAGTACAAAATTTGTTTTTAAGCACAAGAAACCAAATTATAAAACTAAAGCATTAAAAATATACAAATAAAAATGAAGTACTAAATTTATCAAGACAAAAAGCCCTGTCCTAATTGTACCATTGTCCAACTTGTACCACTGTCCAACTTGTACTACTTTACCCTACCACTCGAATTATTTAGGAATATTTTTTTTCTTAAGTAAATTTCTGTTGATGAATTTATTCTATAGCGGTTTAGACTAGAGGTATTTATTTGCCGGACTGCAAGATAAGGCAACTTATTTTCTGATCTTCTTTTAAAACTCTTTCGAGACTCTACTGGGTATAGCGTACACAAAGGAGCATTACTGCCTTACGCCCGGTATACTAGCCGTCACTAGAGGCCGTGAAAATAGCCGACAATTTATCCGAATATAGAGACCGATTTTCCAGGAATTTTCAGGAATATTCTTATCAGAGTAAGAAAGTAGTCTGATAGGATTCGTACTAGTTTCTTCGTCTTGTTTTCGCCTCTTCGGCTGAACGAATCCGTAACAGGACAGCTCTGGAGACTACAGCGGAGCCTGTAGTACATCTCAATTCAGCGTTTTGATATTGTCCTCCTAGACCATAAAAGTGGAATAGCACGAAGCGTCGCCGTGGCGCGATACAATTGTTGTTTCATTGACAGTTCCGTTTGATTTCATCAACCCATAATGCATGATTCCCCGTTGGTCCCACTAAACGATGGGCATTGTCTTCCTCCCTAAGAAATTAGGCAGTATTCTTTAAGTCGACTTTGATGCTTCTCCAAATGGAATTTAAGACGTTTTGTATTTGGGACACTTGAACCATATCCATTTCTTATCACCTGTGCCAATTCGATGCTGGAAACCGTGGAAGCCCTTGTCTTCATACCCCAAACGCAAAATTTCGGATGTGGATTTTTTAATTTTTCTCGTTCTTTCAGTAAACTCTTCCTTTCTGAGTCACATTTATTGCTTCCGAATGTTACTCTTATTGTCTTTATTCAATAATACATCCAGATCAGCACCATCAGTTGCTCTTGGTCTCTATATCCTCTACTTCGAAATCGCCAAATTCGAAGCATTTAAACCAATTTTCAAATATTAACGTGCATGGTGTAATTATAATCAATAGTGATGATCCAAGATAAGCTTATCGTGTAAATTCGATTGTGAGTTGAATTTTGGGGGTTGAAAAGAACAAACGATATCCGTGTACGAGCAACACTAGTAACAGGTGTAAATACACACTATTTCCTTCTTAAAGAAAAACAACAATTTTTGACGAAAATTAAATTTTTGATAAACTCCTTTGTGTACTTATGAGTCTATTTGCCTCGATAACTCATTTTGTTCTTAAATTTTCTGTCAGGAGCGTCTAGTGTTTGTTACGTTTTTCAATAACAGTTATTTCTTGCCTTGAACGATTTTTCGGAAACAAATGTGAAAAAATGTCCAAGCTGATACCGAGATCAGAAAAAATGTCTAAATGTCTTAGTAATTTTATCGATTAAGACAAGTATAGATTCATTAGAAAGGTCTTCGAATCCCAAACAAAGTTGAATCGGCAGCAAGTGATTTATTTTAGATATTAAATTCGTAAGTATTGATGCAGTTGACGAAACAATTGACGAAACTTTATAAGTAAAGAATCAGAACTCCGCTACATACTGCTAAAAATAACAGGATCAAATTGATCCAAATTTGATCCTTTTGCAAAGAATGGATCAAATTAACATGTTTTATTATTATAAATATGCATTCAGAGTTGGAAACTTAATCCATCCTTTGCATAAAGGCTCCGGCACACCTTTTAGATCGGGAAAATTTCATGAAATCAAAATTTGCATCCCTTTCTTTCTCACACGCTTTGCATATGATTATCTCATTCTTTCATACTTCAAATTTGATTGAGTTAAATTGAATTTCGAGTGATGTTTAAAGGAAGAAGAAGAGTGCAAAAGAATGAGATAGTCATATGCAAAACCTTTAAGAAGGAAAAAGATTCTAATCTGTTAAGCTCGGATTGGTTGCAACTCATGTCACAAAAAAAAACTTATTGTAAGTTAGCCTTATGCTTAGGAAACATTGTATCCTTTAGGCATGAAATAAACTTCAAATTGAATTAAATTTCGTTTTCAGGAAATTTTCCTGATCGAAAAGGTGTGCCGGAGCCATAAGGATCAAATTTGGATCAATTTGATCCTTTTATTTACACCAATGTATATTTGGAGCATGTTTATCACTAGCTTCTTACATCTCTTTAAGAGAAATGAATTTACTTGAGTTCGCTCGTGTTACTCTTGGAAAATTAGTCGCTCAATTAGATATTTTAAGAGCTCATGTTGCATTTTATATAGCTTCCTTTTTTGTGCACAAGGGTAAGTGCTACAATTTGCATTCCTTAAGATTTACAAGGTCAGATAAAACATTTTTTACAGGTTCCATTGTGAAGAGATTGTCCTACATATCTCTAAAAGTTATTGCGCCAAAAATTTTATAACATAACTCAATGAGGGAGAACTGCTAAAATCTTCTATTATCTTTTTGTCTGCTTTGCAAATTACTTATTAAAATCTGAAGTGCTTTATCTCAGGCCTTTTATGTGTTCGCCTCTTTTCTTCATTCTATTATTATTTGCTGGAATTATTAAAATCCACATCCCATAGATTTTTTAAGTCGTAAAAGAGAGGTAGAGCTTTTCAAGAAGATTTATGTAATATAAAATTTTAGTTACAACCAAGTTAGGCTTTGTTTGTTAGGGGTTCGGTGGTGGTGCCTCTATCGACTCACACCTCTGTCACTTTTTATGACTCTCACACAGCATTCCACATTTTAATACAGCTCCTTCGGTAGCTCCTTTTTCTTATGTGCTGATGCCGTTGCATCTTTCTCATACATAAAAATGTATATTCTGTACATTATCGTTGTGTTTCACATTTTATTGCTGTTTATATCATTTCACTGTGCATTATAATACATTAAATGTTTTCACACCCATTTCACCCCACACTTATCGTGTCCTCGTTCCCACGCTTTTCTAAAGTGGAAAATTGCCTTCCAAGTTTGGCGAAATATTATTATTTGCAGAGGCGAAACCCATTTCTTTGATGGCTCTAAAAGACCCATTCTTGGTCTGGAAAATGAGTGGGAAAGCAAGAAGCCACAGAGAATCCTTAATTATTTGCAACAAATTTAACCATTTAGCGCCTCTCACGTTGGGGGCTCATTATTTAGCCGCGTGCGCGAAAGCTCAGTGGTTTGAGCGTGATGGATCGTCAAGTGGGGTCGCCGGGTGGATCGTTGATAAATTCTCTCTGGGGTCCTTTTTGTACGTTTCCCTCTTCTTTCAATATTATCCACAATGATGTATACAAAAGTCATGGGAAATCTTTCCCTACATTCTCTTTCATTCTCTGTTCAACTGAAAAATCCCCATTTGGCAACTTTTATGGGACAAAGAATGGTTAAGATCCGCAAAAATGGGGAAGAAAAGACCGAAGAGACGCGCTTTTTATGGGATTTAATATAAAAATTGTCCTTTCTTTTTCCCACGACCACCCTTTCAATTGGGATAAACGATTGATGTGACACTCTTTATCTTTTTCTCCTGGAAGCACAGGACGTGAGGGTATATAAGAGAAAATGGAGGAGGATCGAAGGACCAAACAAAAGAAAAAAAGTATGAGAAATTGTTTATGGTTGAGAAATTATAATAATTCCGACAGAGGTCACTCCACCCTCAATTCACATCATGCTCTCTATTGGAAAAAACACTCAATTTATAGCCTCCCTCAAAAATTTGAATAATCCTCCAGAGATATGAAAGTTTTTTTTTTCTTATATGTGGCACAAGGGGAAAAGAAAAAGCTCCGGAAACAACTTGAAAAGCACAACACAAAAAAAAGAACGGAACATAAATTAAGATCTAAAAAAGAGATATCATATTTTTTGCCTGTCGTTTTTTTCTCCTTTGCTGACTTTAGTAACACAGAAAAAAAAATGGAAGGATACGAGATTATTTTCATTGGAATTTATGTTGTCTTAATCTCCTTCTAAAAATCTCTTTCAGTAGAACTATTGAAAAGAAAGTTTATTATCCACTGAAAGTGTTTTCTATCTCTTTACCAAACCAACCCCACAGGCATCAGCATTTAAATAGAAAAGATTCCTATACCCCTTTAATTAAATCAGAAAAGTTTCATTTCGCCGAGATCTGCAAAAGCTTTGAGAGCTTTTTTAATTGGTGTCATTTTGACACTTTTGAGAAGCCATACGCTTTGTCCCCTGTAACACTTTGAAATCGACAAGCAGAGTAAACAGAAGTGCTAATTTTGAAAAAGTGTCACTTATAAGAGAAGGAAAAGTTTTCACAGAAGATTTATGAATGTTGCTCAGAGGCAAAAGTTTTCCCTGTCAGACGACAAAATAATTACAGTCGATTCAGACGAAAATTGACTTTGGGAGAAATTGCGAACTTGATAGAGCAAAGTGTGTTACAAGAAAATCAGTTTTCGAGAAAACTATTTATCAAATTAATGATAAAAGTGCTAATGTCACTCTGCAACTATTTTCTTCCCAAGTGATATATTTCATGAAAGGAATACGTAAATATTTCGTAATTGAAATTACTTCTGGCGCAGGTAACCCTACTTACGTAAACCTTACATGATTATCACGGTATAATACCTTACGTCAGATTTTAATTGACTTAATTATGTTAGTTTTACAAAACCCATAATTTATTTTATAATACTATTTTTCAAATAATTCCTTGGAAAATTTTTATATATCATATTTTTATTATTTTCATAACAATAATCTAAGTTTTACTGCTTAAACTCCTCAGAGAGAGCAGTATATGTAATCCCTCTGACACGCTGTTTGTCTGTCCAGCCGTTACTACGCCTAGAGGCCAAACGGTTAGAGATATTGGGATCTTCGGAGAACTCCCCTCCATATATCGAATCTGGGACCATTAACATACCTCTTATTTTCCCCTCCAAAAGAACATTTTTCTAGGATTGCTCGAAAACGCGGAGTGCGATTTCTTTTCATTTTTGGATATATTTTAGAGGTTGTCCAGGCGAACATTTCGTCCATATAGGCGGTAATGTGACACCTTTGAATTGGGGTACCTTTATAATTGATGTTTTCCCCCATTTTTAAATGAAACTGGGCCTTATCATCACACAATTTATCTTCACAGTTGCTTTGTGGTGCTAAATTATCTGATAATAAGATCCAGTACTATTCAAAAATAGGAGAAACAAGCTCAATTTTAAAGGTACCCCATTTCAAAGGTGCCCCACTTCCCCCTAAGAAAAATACCCAAGCAGCACATCTTGGTTATTTAACTGTTGGATAACGTTTTTATAACTTGCTTGGTTGAAATAACCGTTTTTTAACGTTGGCATAATGATAATTTCTAGTTAAGTTACTTTTTTGCTGCTTGGGTACCGTGGAATCAGTTCTAATGTGGTTTTTCAAGGTCAAAGCTTAAAAATGCACTACAGAGCGTATTTCTCAACCTGGTATCAACCATGATATCATGTTTTTGATCGTTGGAAAGGTCTTGGAACTTGGAATTCCCAACAAGCCTGAACAGATTCTAATCGGTAATGAACCGGTTCATTTGGTTTTCGTTGGACTAGCTTTGATTAGCTACAACCCGTTTCGAGTTGTAGCTAATAAAATTCTCTATCGAACCCATGAAACAGATTTTTAAGAGCAAACTTGGGTCTCAATTCTGAGACCAAGATCAAGATCCAAATCAAGAAAAATTTCAACATTTTGGTATTTTGAAATAAGAAAATCAAAATCAAGATGTCAAGTCTGTAAAATGTCTTGGAATCTTGAAATCTAAGACACAAACCATGTGGATATTAAGATTTGCAATTCTGGAACCAATATTTCAAGATTTCAAAACGTAAAATTTCTTGTTTTCTTGAAGTAATTCCAAGAACCTCTCGGAGGTGCTTGGAATTTTCAAGATACTAAGAATTTGAAGAGTTTCAAACGGAAATGGCTATTGATGAGGAATATTTCTATAAGAGATGGTACAAAAAGAGAATTACTTTGTTTTCAAAGTAATTTAATCGCAATGGTACGTATTTCTAAACATATCGAAGTACACCACCCTGAGGATACCTGCAAAATAATCACATCTTGCATAAGCATTTCTTAGTTTATCACAGGTCACAAGTTTGGTTTACACTTCCTGTACTCCAGTTTATGGTCTTTCATTAATTCTTTAATACGTCCTATAATTAATTTTGCCAATTTATATAACTAAATTTCAACAAATTCAAGATATTTGTCAGATGTGACGTTCTGTTAACTGTGGAAAATCTTGAAATCTTGGTTCTTAGCTAAGACATTTTAAGTACAATAAATACTTCGCATCAGAATACGAAATCTTGATTTTGGAAATATTTGACAGCTTGAAATTTTGATCTTGATCTCGGTCTCAGAATTAAGGCCTTGGTTTTCAAGGAATTTTTGGTAAAAGTTGTTAAAAAATGCAAAATTTCTATGTATTTTGATGGTTCTGACACATATGAGGGTACAGCGCCTCTGGTGTTCATTTTACGAAATTCATCGGTTTTTGAGAATTGTCAAAGGTCTTCAACTTTCTCTAAGCAAAGAACGTAGTTGTTTCTGCAGAATCGGGGATATAGGCGCCAAAGAATCAAGCAATAGAAAACATAGCGTGAGAATATATCGACAAAAAATGTTCAAAATTATTGTTAAAGTATTTTGATCGATGTTTTGAGTGATTTATAAATCGGTTCAAATCGGTTTGTGAACCGGTAAACTTAAGAAGAAACTGCCCAGTCCAGTAGGAAAAACTCTGCGAAAACCTTTAACTCGTGAACACTTCTATTTTCCTCTTGAATACAACCAATATTGATATAGCATCTAATGGCCTCTACACACTAGAGAAATTTATCTCCATATTGAAGAGTTTCTCCTACACAGGCGTAGGAAATTTGCTTCAATATGGACATAAATTGCTCTCGTGTGTAGAGACCATAAGTCACGGGTTCGAGCACTTCGCAAAGCCTAGGACGCTTTGCCACCTCTTTTACTATAAATTAGATTGGGGTCCTTTAATATCTTCATTCATACAATATGACTTAGTTGGTGAAAATAAGAAGAAAACGTGAGGTGAGACACGTGAGAATTTTTTTGCTGACATAAATCTAAAGTAAAATTTTCGTAAAAAATCTTACCATGTGGTAAGGTTTGTTTTATAGGAAATCATACGCTATTACTGCAGCTACTCTATTGTGCAATTAATAACTTTATTATGAAATTATGTATGATAAGGTATATTAACTGCTGTTTAAATAACTTATATTTTGCATATTTTGTTGCTTGGGTTTGGATGAATATTGGGTATTGCATATCCAAAAAGCTTACATGCCTGAACGTTTATATTTTTGGCCTTGTTTTAGGAGCTGTGAAAAAACACAAAATCATGAATTTATTCCTATTTTATATTCTTTTTATCTACCTGTTTATTGTAATATAATGCAAAATCTTCTTCACGTTTTTGACTTGCAAGTAAATCCGATACTTGAGTTCATCCAACAATTTTTAGTATTAATTTAGAAATTGTTGCATTGCTAAAACCAGAGAAAGCTCACAAAATAAACAATGTAGTTCATTGGTTTGAAGATATATGCACTCTTCCACAGTAAATATACATTAGAGAAGTTCTTAAGGGAAGTATCTCTGTCTGTCTTCAGGCCACTTAATTTAATTTCCAGACAATGCCTGACAAAATGCTTCTGGCAAACGACAATGTAATCAGAAACCCCTCCATGAAACTTTTACAATAAATTTACTTTTATTAACTGTTTGATAATTTTATTACTTTTCTTATCTCTTTCGAACACATTTTATTTCTCTGTAAAATGGTGCAGTACGTAAATTTTGTCACTCTTTGTCTTTTTGATTTAATACATTTTAGGGGTGAGAAAAAGTATTGAAATTTCAATCATATTTTATG
The DNA here is from genome assembly GCF_024763615.1 of Phlebotomus papatasi. Lineage (NCBI taxonomy): Eukaryota > Metazoa > Arthropoda > Insecta > Diptera > Psychodidae > Phlebotomus > Phlebotomus papatasi. The sequence goes on along the minus strand of NC_077223.1, from coordinate 27,171,129 downwards.
CATGGTTTGGTTGTCTTGCTGAAATGTTCACAAAGTTTCGATGATAAATGGCCTCAATTTGGCAATTTCTGTTTTTTTATAGCCATATTTGGTAATATTCATTGATGGTAATATAATATTGGTAATATTCATTGATCATATTGTTTACTCGATAGCTTTTAGAAAAATATATATTTTTTTAAATGGTTTGTCGGGAAAACTTACATTGTAGGGTAAGTGTGCCAAATTGCGGCCAGCTCGCAATTTCGACCACCTTTTTTGTTCCTCGAATTTCCATGAAATTTTAGATTTTACATACTCTAGAGATTATACAATGCAAAATAATAACAAAAAATGTAGCTTCGACAAACGAGATGACGTGAAAAAGTCATTGGAAAAATTCCCGAAGGGCAAGGAACTATGAGAATGAAGGTGGCCGAAATAGGGCACCAAAGCTATGTCTATATTTTTATTAATTTTAAAATGTATTAAGAATGATTTTAGAGTAAATAAAGACGATAAACTCTTTAGAAGGTTCCAAGCAACACTCTTTAAGAAGAAAGAATAAAAAAAATCAATTTGCATTTAAAATATTACATTTCAAACTTGAGACTTTGACGCTTGCATGCAACTATGTCGAAATTTGGCACACTTATCCTAGAAAGTTCTACAAGAAAGACAAATTAAAAATTACAATTCACGAAGTATTCGTTTGAATTTTATCCTTAAAAAAGTATAAAATAACATTAAAAAATTATGATATATTTCTACACCTAAAAAGTGTTAAAGTTATGAGGAAAAAATTTTATTGCAGCCTCTTTTTTCTCAGTGTGTGCATGTTTTTCTGACTGTATGTAAATATATTCCCTCTTTTAAAGAGGTCCTGGTCAACATCCCGAGTACCAAAATCGCGTATGACAAAATCCCGAAAGACAAAATCTTGAAAGTTAAAACTTCGAAGAGCCAAAATCCGGAGATCCAAAATCTCGAAAATGCCGAAAATCCCAAAAAGCTAAAATCCCAAAAAGCCAAAATTCCAAAAAGGCAAAATCCCCAAAAAACCAAAATCCCTAAAGGCAAAATCCCAAAAGACAGCTAAAATCCGGAAAAGCCAAAATCCCGAAAAGCTTAAATTTTCAACGTCAAAAATTGTTATAGCTACACTGAGTGAGAGAAATCCGAAAAAGTTAAAATAACATTTAGGTGTATTATGGGTTAAACTTACCCTTTTTCATGTTAATTTTACCCTTAAAAAGGTGTAAAATTAACATTAAAAAATGTTAATATATTTTTACACAAAAAAAAGTGTTAAGGTTATGAGGAAAAAAAGTTAATCGCACCCCCGTTTTTTTCTCAGTGTAGGTATTCCCACGATTGCACCTACGTTTATTCAAACCAAAATGAAAGTTCTGTTTTGGGAAATTATTCTACACATTATCCTCAGTGTAATTTCGTCCCTTTCAGGATTTTGCTCATTCGGGATTTAACCCATTCGGCATTTCATCCCAAATAAAATTATTATTAACTTCATAAAAAATAAGTATTTTATTAAGAAAAAGTAGTCTATTTCTTGTATTTCAAGAACTTGTGTTTTTGAGAAAAAGTAAATCTTTTAAAGTAAATGATGACACGTTGTTTGCGTGGGTATTTTATCCTGCTTAACTACTTTCTATGTTCCATCTGTGTCACTTTGATAAAATATCAGCCTTTCAGAAGAATCTGAAGTTGATGGAGCATTACATTTGACTTTCATTATTTACTAATTTCCTAGATAAGCCATTGTAACCATCAAGAGATGATTTTGAATGTCACCATGAAAGTCTTAATAATGAAGATGAATTCCCGACTTCCCATCCTTTGCTGCTCCTTCAAATGTCTTTTCGCTTGTGTTAATTTAACCCTTGTCTCAATTTTTCTTCCTGGTGCCTTGCGGTGTGGCCCACTTTTTCACTTGAACTTTTTCCGGCTTGGAGAATAGAACATCCCTCTCCATACCGACAATTTTTGTAATTAATTAAATTCCCTCACTTGTTCGCTATTGTGTGTCTGTTATCGCACCACAAGAGTGTTTATATTCCTTCTATATTGTGATATAAGAAGTTTTCCTCCCTATATTTTTTTCTCACTTCATTTTCCCATCATTAGTGTCAGTGGTGTGTTGTCCCGGAACCACCCCTGAATTTTTCCCATCCAATTGCTCCACATAGCATGAGGGTGTGTATGTGGCAGTCAATAACGAATTTGGCACCATTCCTTCCCTCACTTTTGCAATTATCTCTGGACAGTTGATGGATGTGGCACATTTTTCAGGTTGCCACGAGCAGTGCGTGAATCCTCATTGTAAATCTCCGTGGGCTGTGAAATTGACTCCGGGGGGCTCATGGGTGCCGAAGAGACTTGGTCCAATGGAACGGTCGGTGGTGGAATATCCTGGGTTAGTGATGGTGTCAATGATACCATCAGGGCCCACTTTTCTTGCCCATCGCTTCAGAATCCAGCGGGCAATTTTGTCTCGATGCTCCTCTACGCTGTGGTGTGCGTTGTTGGCCTCTGCGGTAATACCCTCGTCATCTACGTTGTCGTTCGTTTCACCAAGATGCAAACCGTCACCAATATGTACATCCTCAATTTGGCCATTGCGGATGAGTGCTTCCTCATCGGAATACCCTTTCTCATCACTACGATGTACGTGGGCGAGTGGAAATTCGGCAGTGCTGCCTGCAAGGGCTACATGATCAGCACATCCATCACCCAGTTCACATCTTCAATCTTCCTGTTTATCATGTCGGCCGATCGATATATCGCCGTGTGTCATCCTATATCGTCACCGCGGTATCGTACACCTTTTGTCTCCAAGATGGTCTCACTTGTGGCTTGGGCAACATCTGCCCTCACAATGGTGCCCATCATGCTCTACGCCAACACTGCCCAAACAAATCGGAATCGAACGGTAAGTTAAATGTTTTACTTGTTTTAAATTTTTAAATCTAGGTTTATTTTTATTCCATCGGTATATCGATCTTGAATTATATCCGGAACCGGAAATAGGGAATATTAAAAAAATCAAGAAAATAATTATTTTTTTAAAAAATTGTAAAGTTCTGGTGGTAATATGCAATATGTAGACTAAAAACGTTTTTCAAATTTGTAAAAGATAATAATTAATCTACTTGAAGAATACCCATACCAGGGAACGAAAGCTCTGGAGACAAACGAATTCTTTTCGAATTCGAAGGGCACTCAGTGGGTCAAGTGGTAGAGCACTCGCTCTATGATGCGTGTGTCCCGGGTTCGAATCCCCTTTAGGTCATCAGGAATTTTTCTGGCGTTAAAGGCATTCAGATTGTATTCAGTGAGCTTCACTGAACTTGATTCCACGGGCATGGGACTGACAACCTCATCCCGTAGAAGAAAAAATAATAATACATGTCTAAAAATCCCCTTGTGGGAAGGCCTAGTTCCTTCATGGAATGTTGTGCCAGCATTATTATTATTATTATTAATTGCTCACACTGAATTTTTAACAAAGGAATTTCAACTCAAATCTTATTCAAAATTTCACGTATTTAGTGTTAAAATCTTCCAAAAAGAACAAATATTAAGATAGAATTCATTATTCATCAAATATTGGAATAAAAATCCATAATTTTAATTAATTTATTTACAGTGTCCAATTTTATCCTCAAAGTGTCCAAAATAAGAAACTGGACAAAATTATGAGCCTTTCCCCTATGTAAACTCAATATGTGTATGCAGATCAATAAAAATCGTTATATATCAAAAAGTTTATCGCCCGAATTTCTCTCAAGTTCGGGTGACATTTCGGTCCCAAATGCCCGAATTTGAGAGAGTCTACTGTTTCAACAGAACTGTTTAAACTTGATATAATTGAGAGAGCAGTTATATATTTTATGAAAAGGTCTTGAAATTTCTAAGCTGATTGTGTCGGTTTCATTCGGTATTGAATCGGTGAAATACCATTGATTGTATTATTTTTGATTTTTTTCCTTAAATTTTATGTTTTTTTGGATCAGGAGGCCACAAATATCAATTTCTGGTCTTCGGTGACCATTCTTCAACTGACATTACCTATAATTTTTCTCTCTCACCTTTCTTCATGATTCCCTACTACCATCAAATCTATCAAAATCAAATTTATCAAGTGATCATCACAAAATCAGGTGAACTTTTCGTCGAAAATTCGCCATTTTGAATTTTCGAAGAGCATAGGTCAACCACTCTAAAAGTCTTAATTTTCAACGAAATTGTTTAAATTTGGATTTTTTGAAAGGTTTTGAAATTCTCAACACGATTACATTATTGGCTTCAATCGGTAATGAATCGGTAAAGTATCGAAAATTGAATAATTTAGATTAGTAATCAATAATTAATAAAAATAATTAGATATTTTTTCTTTGACTTTACGGTTTTTCGAACCTGGAGTCCAAACGGTGATTGATATTGATGTCCGATTTTCAATCACCCCCATAAATTAAACATTATCCCGAACTGGATTTTATTGCAATTTGTCCTATCCCCCAATTTAAACCCTCCAAAATTATATTTTTAGTTTATTTCAAAATTGTTCCTACCGATTTTATTGTTTTAGTTGGTCCAGGTATATATTCTTAGATAGTTTACCTATCGATTTAAGTAATAACAAAAAAGTCAATTTTTCCACCTTTGTAATTCGGGAAATCCCTAATGAAAGCGTCGATATTTTCCTCTTTATGCACACAGTAAAAAATTGTGTGAGAAATAAAGTTTTGTATGGGAAAAGTTGTGTATTGTCACAAGCATTTTGGTTGTAAATTGTAAAATTACTATCATATTTGTAGTACGATACTAACATAATGCTAGTAAAATTAAGTTTGTGTAATGAAATTTGTGTATTGGAAAATTTGTGTGAGAACTGTCAAAATTTCATTGTTTACTATTGCAATTTTTCTAAGATTTTAGTCATTTTTCGCAATTGTAACTGTGTAATTGTCTTCTAGAATTATTCATTGGATTCTTAAAATATGCCTCAGTCGTAAAAAATGAGGAATAATTATGTAATAACAGAAAACAGAGGAAGCATCATGTAAATTAGAAAAATTGGCGATGCAACTCTTGGCCATTTGCTTAAGAGAAGTAAGCAAGTTCGTGGCACAGCCGGAAAACGCGAGACCATCAACGAAAAGGTTAGGGGTTCTAGTCTCACACTCTCTTCCTGTTTTTTTTTTTCTTTTTTTTTGTTCTTATTTTTCTTTTTTTCTTAGTTTAATACGGAGACTTTTCACAGATAATACACATAAACCGAACAAAATTGCTCTACAATCAAAATTATATTCAGGAAGCCATTTTATAAAATTGACGATACACAACTTTGCCAATACACAACATTTCCAATACACAAACCTCACAACGGTAGTGCTCGTGCAAAAATTACCAACGATAGTGGTTGTAAATTTTTTTACTGTGCAGAGTCCGAGCAATATTAAAAAAGAATTTTAAAAATGAATTTACGATTTTGGTTGCTGAAAGGAACAGTTTATTGCGCTCTCACTGAGTTCTCGCAATAAAACGATATTTTTACTGGATATATTTTTTTAGTATTCAAAATGAATTATATACTACACAAAAAGTTTAATACAGTTTTTTATGAGTTTGAGAGCTATATTTGTTGAGCATAACGAAACATGCTTTAAATTAAAAGTTTGCTACACTAAATCCAAATTATACTGTTGTGTGGCAAATCTGAAAGTTTTCAAGGAAGCCAAGTTATTAAGGTAGTTTATTTTAACTCTTGACAGTTTGATCTTTGTAATCTTTTATTAACTGAAAAACAACTAAGTGCTCTTTTGTATAAGCTATACTTTTTGAAATACAATTAAACTTATCTGCGTATAATCTTGAAGATGGAAATTTTTATTTGAATAATCTTTTCCTTCTGGAAAATACTTGATGTAGAAATCACAAGTACGAGTTGTTGAATAATGTTTATCATTTTTTTATGAATATGTTATGAAAATTCCGACTTTCATTTCTCATGAATATTGGATCATCTATTCGGTGAGTCAATCAATTACGCACCTGAGAATTCTATTGACAAACACTCCTGAAATTCCTTTCTCAACCTACAAATTGATCCATCCCCATTTGTCTGATTCCCTCTCGATTGATTACACGAATTCTCTACATCACTCTCAGAATTCCCGGAGCTTGTCATCTTCTGGGGAATTTATGCTGTGGCAAATATGAGTAGATATACAATGCGATGATTCTCCCGGGGGTAAATATTTCATTCGCAACAGGGGTATGAGGATTTAAGTTGAGAATTTTTAAGGAGTTTCCTGGGTATAATACAGAAAAGTATGCGTATCTTTTATGAGAGATCTTTTTTTATTCGCTGGGAGGCCAGATGGTGGAAACTTTAAAACTTTGCCATAGCTGCTTTAGCATCTGACGGATGTCTTTAAGTGCTGGAAAAGTTAGATATAAATGTGGTCAGAAAATGGAAGTGGTTATTCTGGGAAAAGGGCTTGTATTTCCTGTAATTTAATTTAATTCAATGCTAATATTTCACATTGAAAAACATAATTTACTCTCATCTTTCCGTTAGAGGATGTTAAATAACCCTAAGAATGACTCTAAATGGTTTTCATCTTTTTTTTAGTTTGACAAGTGACTTTTTATTCATAGTTAGCTCCATTTTTTAGTTTTAATGATCGTTCAAGATCAAATCAAAGACCCAAAACTTTTTTAAAGTAGGGGAAAGCGCGCTACCTCCGGACGATTTATGCTTCGCACAAATTTTTTTTCAATCCGTTATAAATTAATTTGGCCCATTATAATACTATATTTTAATAACTGGTCTAATGCCTCTAATTTTCAGAGAAAAGCTTAGGATGAAATCTTTAAGGAACATAGAGAAAAAATTGTATTATTCGGAACTTGAGTTGTCCGAAGGTAGCGTGCTTTCCCCTAAGTATGGATTTATTTGAAATACTTTTTCTCAGAAATTCGAAATTATTTTAACCTATAATGGACCGACGATAAGCAGGTTACGAAATGCATAAATAAATTGTCCAGCTTTCCAGCTTTGCAAAATGCTCGAATTCACCATATAAGTAGAGCTCACTGTGTGTTATAATTTCACATAGTTTTGGAGATTTGCTAGTTTACTACATTTTAGATTTTTTAGTTAAAAATAGTTCATTTTTGTATATGTTGACCTTGTAACTTGATGTAACCCTATAGCTACGAAATTTAGCATTTGATACTGAAAAAAATGTGAAAGGATACCAATATCAATTTGATCTGATGTAACCATGATGGAAATTTCAATACATTCCAATGAAATCTAGGTTTGATCATTGTCTTTGGATCTAAATAGTCCCGTAAATACCCAGTTTTCTTTATTGTATCCTTTATGGCGCTGCGACATAGAGACGACCTTTTCCTTAAGCGGACGCCAGCCCACTGACACTTCGTTTGCCGAAGCAATTTACTTAAATTTGCATTCGTACATATCGTTTAAGGCAAAGGGTTAAAACACAATACAATAAAGAAAATTGAGTCTTTACGGGACTATTTAGATCTAAAGGGTTGATCAAATCGCTAAAGGCATAAGCGATAAGGACATAAGGATATTTAACCTTGAAAATGCAATTTTTCGGTCATAGGTACCTAACAAAATGTACATTTCGTAACAAAATAAAATCGTTTGTTTTGAGGAAAACCAAAAAACACAATTTTGAGGATAGGTGGTTGCGAAGTAAAAACTGAAAAACTTAGGAAATGTAAACTTATGGGGGTAACCGAGGATCCAAAGACAGTGTCTTACTGATTGATCTCTAATTCGATAACAACTCTTCTCAATGGGTCCAATTCTATCAGGTTTGCGGTTCCAAGACCTTTCAAAAAAATCCCAATTTAAATAAATCGGTTGAAAAATGTACACTTTAGAACGGTTGAACTTTGCTCTCTATAAATTCAAAATGACGATTTTTTGTCACAATTTTAGAATAGTTATGAAACATCCGAAAATCAATTTAATTACTTCAGCCAATTTCAAGAAAAGCAAAAAAAAAAAGTTAGTGAGGGAAATGGGAATATCCTTATCTCTCGGAAGAATAGACAAATAAAAAACAATTCTTTGTTTAATACTTCATTCCTATTTACTATACAACTTTATTCTCATACTAAACAATTAATATGAAACCTTTCATGCAAGATATGGAATTGAAATTATAATTTAGAGTATTTAATGGAATATTAGTCACACATGACGTTTTACGACTTAGATAAAAAATAGGGTCATCAAAGAGTCCCACGCTTTGCGAAGTGCTCGAACTCGTGTCTTAGATGCTATCCCTCAAAAGTACTTTCGCATCATTTACCGTTTACCGGTTCTCAACCGATTTAAGCCGATTTGTCAATCACTTGAAAGATCCCACAAAATAATTTTAAGAATAATAAAATTCATTTACGGACAAAAATTACTAATCGGTTCATAACAGGTTCATTTCCGGTTCACAACTGATTTGAATGGATTTATTAATCACTCAGAACATTTCCCAAAATAACTTAAGACTAATATAATTGAATTTCGAATTAAAATTAGTTATCAGTTATGAACCGGTTCATTATTGCTTCAAAACCGATTGGAACCGGTTCAGTTTTGTTAGAAATTCCAAGACCTTTCCAACGAGCCCAAATATGACTCCATTCGCCTGATAAATGCGCTCTCTAGAGCCTTTTTTTAACCTTTGTCAATGAAAAATCGTTAGTTGGAATGATTCAACGGTATTTCCACATACAAATTAAACCGGGATTTTGTTTCTGGAACAAATCTTTGCGAACCAAACGATTTCACAAGAAAAAAAAAGACTGTTTTTATTCGTTCGTTTAAACATCTGCCTGTTTGGCTATCTGTATTTTATTAGAAATATAAATCAAACAGTTAACGATAGTAATTTGGGGTTTCCGGAAGACCGTTAAATTAACCATTACATTTTTCCTCTATCTCAGGTTCGACCATTATCACTTCTAAATGTTTTAGATCCTTCAGAAACTCATTGTAGGGGAAAGTACTCTCCCTTCGAACGTTCATGCCTTCGAATAATGTGAATTTTCTTTAAGTCTTCCTAAGAGACTTAAACATTTCTTTTAAATATTATCTAGCTTATTATCAATTATTGATAATTGAATTAAATGGAATTAAATAATTGATAGTCGAATTAAATGGTTTTTCGATATTGAAAACTGTAAAAGCACTCTAGAAAACGTATTGACGTATTGAAAATCGTATTGAAACAAGCATGGACTCATTCGAAAGGCCTTGAAATGTCAAAAATGTATAAGGTGGTTTCAAGCTGAGAATTCGGTTACGTACCGGTTATGAATCGGTATTCAATACTTGAATCTTATTCGGAAATTTCTCTTGGAATATATAGCACTAAGTTATTTTTGGGCATTTTGCAAAGCCAAAAAGCTTTGCTATCATTTTCATTTAAAAGCGCATTTGAAAGGCTTGCAATATAATGCAATCAGTCATGCTGTGCATTAAAGGTTTAATTAAATTTCGACTAATTAATGTCACATGAAATTCACAAAATACATGGGACAGTGATTTTCACATATGAATACATTGTAAATTTTAATATGAATGCAAATTGATATATAATAAAGTTTTAAACCACCATTTATTATAAACAAAGTATAACTTATTCCGAATTTTGTGATACTTAAATTTATATATTTTTTTAATTATATAAGATTTGTTTTCTTGGTTCTCCAACTTTTTGTACAATATAGCAAAATCATTCCCAAAACTTATAATATCATATAATACCGCAGGAAAGTTTGAAGATTTCAGTTGAATTTTTTAGCAATATCCACAATATCTCATCAGATTTAGTGGAAAAATATTCATGAGGATTTAGCTACAGGAGGCTCTTTTATGCCCAAAATCACCAAAACGAATTTTCTTTTTAGAAGATTATCTCTATTATAACTTTATTTTTTTTCCTGAACACGTGTATTTCCCCGATTTTTCCCTAAAGTTTGTTGAAAATCCTTTAAAAACTAAAAACTTAATATACTAATACTAAAAATACTGAGGAAATACAATAAATAATTAAGACGGGAACCTTACACATTAATGGCCGTGCTGCTAAAGTTTTTTTTGACGAAATATTTTATGCATGGTCTTTTTATTGTTCATCCCCAGGGAATTAAAAGAGTGAAATATTACAGCCAATAATTAGCAAGTGTGGAAGCATTTCACAACAGTCATTTGGGTCATTTTGCCCATAAAAATCCTTTTCTCTGGAAACTGGAAGACAAAATTTAAGCATTCTAGACAATCGTAAATTACTCCCTCATTTGAACCACTGCTAGAAGACTTTGAGAGAGAATTCTTAACTCGAATGGGTGGCAAGTTAAAGTCATTTCGTGGTATTTTTACTGTGGTCTATTTCTCGTCGTATTTTATTAGGAAGAAGAGCTAGACGAGCTAGACAGATATTTTCAGTTATGAGATTTTCCGGAAGTCGTAATGTAAATTGCGGTAAGACATTAACCATTCTCTTGAACCTACCTTAGAAATTACAGTTTCTATTACTTGTTTTTCTCACAATTTTTGTAAATTATTATTATTAATTGGTGTTGCTATTGTCCAGCGCCTATTCTATCAACCCCAATGGAATACAAAAATTTAGAATTTGACAAGGACATAAGGAGTGACGATCTTTATTTTTACTTAAGTCCGTAATAAGGTCTAGTGGCCAAACGATAAAAGAACAGGACTTGAGGTTTTCTGCGAGTTTTCGCAAGTTGCCCTTTTTCTATGGCCCCAAGGGTTGACAACAAGGGGTATAAAAGTGACTCTCAGAGTGGCGATCCGTGAGTGGCGATCGTCAAAATAGTACCGATCTGGAGCTAAAAAACGACAGATTGGCATAATATTGCCAGAGATCGGCAGAATGACGCCATTTTTGGAATAAGTCAACAGATCTACCTACTTATTTACCTCTTGGTTTACAATAATATTCGACGTGTTTTATATTATTTTAAAGATAAATAATGAAGTAGATCCCATTAGAATCCTAAACATTGGGAACAACCTATTTTAGTTATTGCTTTACGAAGTTAGTTCCGCGCAATCGTTCTTGCTTAAATTTAGGTTCATTCAGTCAATTTAAGATGGTACCTTGAATTACAAGATCAAAAAATCATTTTTATTTACTGCTTAGACTTAAATAGATAGGTAAACTGTAACTAGTTTTGGCCTTCTAATTTACGCTGCCTGCTTAAACCTTTAAGGACGATCGGGTCACCGGTGATCTAAAATTGAAATTTTTCTTACGATCATCTAAAATTGTTTTTAGCTCTAAAAAGTTAGAAAAATACAGTGGGACCTCGATAGAGTCAACCCCCGATAGAGTCAATCTCCATTAGAGTCAACAGCTATTTTTTTACTCTACGGACTCCGATAGTGTCAAGTTGGACCCAAATTGACTCCGATAGAGTCAACTTTTCTTGTATTATTGAACTAATAATATTATATGATTTTATTATGATTTTTTCGTGTGTATCAACGTAACACTTTGAACACAAGAAAAAATATTTATGTAAGGACTAGTAATTTTGTGATAAAATTCGTAGGTAATTAACCGTGTAATAATTTTCCAACAAAATAATTTTCTTTACGTGATTTTAAGCTTTTTGACCGATAGAAGGATCTTAAGATTTTTTGATTAGGTCTATGATCACAATGTAAAGAATTGTGAGCCATTATTAATTTGTAAGTGAATAATATTATGACAAAAACAAATACTATGAACTCGAATTACAAAAAACGTACAGGATGCTAGATTTTTTGAGTATAACATAGTGAAGAAACTTTTCTAAATTTATTCGAACTTTTTAAAGACCTAACTTCTTTAAAAAAATGTACATGATAAACGATCATAAAAATTACATTTCCAAAGGAAACGTGTATACTTATTTTAACTTATATTTTTAATTTAAAATATCAGTATCTCAAAAGAAAATTTGGATCAAAAACAAAAATAAGCAACAGAAAATTAAAATTTTTAAGCAAAAATCATTTTAAGCAAATTCATTAAAAAGAAATCGCCTGCGAGTATACAAATTTTCTTGATGCAAAATATCATTTCATGCGTTTTTTTCGGTCCCGAAAATGTGCATAATCCCGGGACTAAGTGTATTTACTAATAATAAAAATATTCTAAAAAAAATATTCCTTAATCTCCAACTTTTGCTTTAAAACTCGACTTTTTTGGGCTGGAAGGTATAGAATTTATAGATTAATTTAATAAAATATTCTACTATCGTGTTGAATTTATCAATGATCTGGTAAAAACATAAAATAATATCCCTTTATATCAAAATTTCACATTTTAATTAATTTTTTCGGACTCCGATAGAGTCAACGAATCCAATAGAGACAACAGGCCTGGAAATAATTGACTCTATCGAGGTCCTACTGTAATTTTATTCTGCCCCCAATTTTTGGCTCTCATCCTTAAATGCTTAAGTCAATTTCCATTATCCTGTATGATTTCCAAATGGGAGTGAAAATGTAGTTCGGTTTCTTATTAGAAAGAATTTGCACTAGATAACTGATCATAATTTATATAATCATTATCAAAGCTGCACCATGAACTTTTCACGAAGTGTGTACTTGTCAAGAGATCGGGGCTGGTTCATTTAAGCATTTAGAGATTCGTTGATTCCCTTATGCCGTCTTCAGACTAGAGGTTTAGCCCAGTTTCCGAGGGTCTCAAAACCTTACCCAGCAACCGATTTTATTTATTTTTCAAAATCTTATAGGTAATTTGACCTTAATAATCCATTTATAATTAAAATTTTTCCAAAAAATCATGCCTGATAAGGAATTAGAGGAGTTAAGCCAGATGGCAAGCCTTAGGTCTGAACCGGTTACGAATCAATGATTCCCTTTTTTTTGAATAATGTAAATTTTTTAGTAAAAATTTGGAAATGTCCAAGACATTTAAAATTATCAATATAAGTACATATTTTATATTCGTCTAGTTAATGCAGACTAGGTAGAGATGTAGAGTATATTCTGTATAAAAAATGATTTAGTGAATTTTAAATTTCATGAATTTATTATTTTCTGTACAAGTATACTCTTGTGAAATATTGTTTCCGTTAGTTCTCTTGAAATTCCTTTCGTGATACTACTCCATCTAAAAGGAATATCCTGTAAATCTCTCCTTCTCTCTTCATAATGGCACTACATTTTCAAAGGATACGAAGGTGAGATGGCTCTTATTGGATAATACCATACACAAACACTGAACAAGCACTTTTGAATTTACTACCAGTCTATTGCGTTTCTCGTATGCGTTGTAGAATAGAATTTAAGTGAACTATTGAGGGTAAAAGTTGAGAAAGTTTCAATTGTACAGGAAATGTTTTATTTCATTTATTTCTTTTCAGGTTTCTTGCATAATTGAGTGGCCAGAGGAGGATGAAGCACGCACAGGAACCACATTTACCCTTTATTCATTCATGCTGGGTTTCGCTATCCCACTGTGTTTAATCCTCAGTTTCTACTATCTTGTCATCCGGAAATTGCAGACTGTCGGCCCCAAAAGTAAGTCCAAGGAGAAGAGACGTTCCCACCGCAAAGTGACCAAATTGGTGCTGACCGTCATCACAGGTGAATGAACTGCCATTATTATCTCTGTGGTGTGACATGCGAGAATTAATTCCTCAAACCCCCAATCAGTCTTATTCTCTCTCTCAATTGTATCACCCGAAACCTCTTCACCCTCTTGTACAGCATTTCTCTGACCTCCCTCTAACAGAAAAAAATGGGAATGGAGCTGACATAGAAAGAAGGGAAAAGGCAAGAGAGAAAAATGTGATTTTCCTCGCTCAAAATCGGTTGGAGCGGATGGCTCAGAGGATGATGATGGAATCAGGGTCGAATTCATCTTGAGGGTTTCCCACGAAATCACTCTCAAATATTTCTCTTCAATTTCTGCACAATTTCCTCATGGATTTTCCTATATACTACAATAAGGCACAAATCTCCTGTCAAAATCCTCTGAGCTTTCCGATTGCGGCCAGTAATTAATACAACAATGTGGTTGCTATTGGAGGCTATCAATTCACTTAATTGAGTGCCTCTTGTGAAAAGCATGGCTTTTTTTCCGGGGTATGCTTGACCCGCTTGAACTCTATCTATCCTAAACAATGTAAGAGGCCCTTACCCTTACTTAACCTCGATTTTTCTCGTCCTCTGAATTAATTTTCTTTTATCAAAGACAGTGAAAAAAGTCGAAGCATTTTTTTCTGTTTCTTAATATAAAAAGCGATTTTGTATAAAATCTAAGTTTAAACATTATTGAACGTTATCAAATTGATAAAGTTGGCTCGATTCGGTTCTTCATTCTCACTCACGTCATCAACCTTTGAATATTGCAGTTTTAAATTTAATTCCATTCTATTTTATTCTACATATTACTAAAGTAGAATTTTTGCTTTAAGAAACGAAAGAAAAAAAATTGCGATCAAACAAAAAAAAACATAATTCGCTCGGACATCCCTGTTTCAAGCTGAAAAAGGTCCAAGATGAAAAATTGACCGGCCTAATTTTCTCCATTTCACCCGCCGAGAACAGTTTACTCGACGCGATTCTTTACCCCCAAAATTCAACTCACAATCGAATTTTCACGCATTCCGAGTTGCAAGCAGCCCCGAATTGCACGCATTTCGAGGTCATCTGTAAAGTATCTCAGCTACCATAAGCTTATCTGGGCTTATCACTGGTTTCCTTGTGAAAAAAGTATTTTAAATCCAAAGGTTTAATTAAAAGTGAATTAGCGAAAAGGCGACCCAGTTAGTGCATGCTGACTTTTTTCGGTATTATGATTATTTTATAAATTTTCTTTAAAATTTTTGATAATTTTTTTTTATAGAGAAAGTGTGCCAAATTTCGGCATAGTTGCATGCAAGCGTCAAAGTCTAAAGTTTGAAATGTAATATTTTAAATTCAAATTGATTTTTTTATTCTTTCTTCTTAAAGAGTGTTGCTTGGAACCTTGTAAAGAGTTTATCGTCTTTATTTACTCTAAAATCATTTTTAATACATTTTAAAATGAATAAAAATATAGACATAGCTTTGTGTCCTATTTCGGCCACCTTCATTCTCATAGTTTCCTGCCCTTCGGGAATTCTTCCAATATCTTTTTCACGTCATCTCGTTTGTCGAAGCTACATTTTTTGTTATTCTTTTGAATTGTATAATCTCTAGAGTGCGTAAAATCTAAAAGTCTATGGAAATTTAAAGAACTAAAAGGTGTCCGAAATTGCAAACTGGCCGGAATTTGGCACACTTACTTCAATAATTCAAAATGGCGAATTTTCCGTTCATAGGTATGCTTGGGCGAAATGTTCGCCTGGACTAGCTCTAAGACATATCCAAAAATCATTGAAAAAGCTTAGGCGAATTTTGAGAAAAATCGAAAAAACACGTTTTTAGGGAATTTAACTTATTGAGGATGTCAAATTATTCAAAAATCGGTACTTAACCGATTCATTGCCGATGAAGACCGGTGCAGCCGGGTTCGAAATTTCAATACCTTTTCAAAAAATCCAAATTTAACCAAATCGGTTGAAAAATGAGCCTTCCAAAGTACTTGACCTGTGCCCTTCAATAATTCAAAATGGCGAATTTTCCGGTCATAGGTATGTTTCGGCGAAATGTTCGCCTGGACTATTTCTAAAACATATCCGAAAATCATTGAAAAAGCTTTGGCCAATTTTGAGAAAAACCGGAAACATGTTTTTAAGGGTGGGGAGGGAATAGGGGAAAATGGGGAAAATCGTCTAGAAATAGTTTATTTTATTGGGGGTCATCGAAGACCGGAAGTTGATATCTCTTACCGTTTGACCTCTAGCTCGAGAACAAATTTAAGGTCAAGTAAAGAAAATTTCCGAAAAAATTATTCAAAATCGGTACTTAACCGGTTCATTACCGGTGTGGTCCCCGGGCGGTGGAAAATGGAAATTTTTGGGTGTGAAAAAAATCTAGGGTTTACAATGCTACAAAATTGGATGACATTCACCTTTTTACTAATCAGATATTAACGGAATATCTCTAAAAAGAAAATAAACTATATATTTTTTTGTAACTTGAGAAACAACCCAACTTAATTCACAAAAATGTAATAGTAAATCATATTGCATATTTTTTGCAATACGATTTATGTTATATTTTCTTACTATTAAAATTCTATAATTTACATATTTTATAAAAATAAAGTTCCGTATAGGGATACACAAGTATCCCTATCACAAGTTTAGTTGTAGATAATTTATATGACGCTTAACCCTTTAACGACGAGACACTTTTTACGGGCCGAAAATCAACAATAAAAATTCAACCGATAAACAAAATCAATGAAACATCTTACATCTGACTTTGGAAAATCCAACAGAGTTTGATTCGGTGCAGTTTTTACCTCTACGAACAATAGGGACAAAAATAGCTCAAAACTTTAAGTAATTTTTCTAACAATATCAATGAATAATGATTTTCGATCTAATGAAAAATATTATGTATGACAATTGTAGATTCTTTTTCCAAAATGGTTTTGCTTAAAGAAATTGGAAGTATAAAAAATAATTAAAATTATTTTTCATTATGTGAATTTAGAAAATCGTCATTTTTGAGCATTTACTATATAATAAATAGTTCGAGACTTCCAAAAAATATCGTAGATTATGCCCAGCGCACAATAACTTTTGTTTGTAAATATGTTTTCAAAATTTTCTATGAGAGTGAGCGAGATGACTAGATCTAGATCTCACTCACTCTCATTGAAATGTCAAAAACATGTTTACAAAACAAAAGTTATTGTGCGTTGGCCATTACTTCAATCTTCTACTTTGCAATTACATACAAACATAAGAAAAAAAATAACTTTAGATATTGTCAGGAAAAATTATTTTCTTTATGGAACACCGGTGTTCCAATCGTCCTTAAAGGGTTAAAATAAAAGAACGCTTTATTCCTTTATGCGGTCTACGCAATAATGTACCGCGTTATTATTACTAAGGATTTTGTAAATTTAATACACCTCGTATTGTTTGCATTAAACTAATGAATTTCAGGATTATGCGAAGCCTTTTGCTTTTTAGTTATGCTTCCTTATTGTTGCCAGAGCCGCAATTACGTTCCTCTTTGATTTGTAAATCCTTCTATGTACTCATTGTAGTTATCTTCAGATTAACATAAATTAGCAGAATCGATCAACAATCACGTTTCGCATTGGCCCAATTAAACGCCCCGTGAATTTTCCGCTGATGTTGCGTTGATATAGTTTGTGTTGGGGTCTTTGGGGGGGTTGAAAAAAATTCAATGCTGCTTGTTTATTCTCGAAAGTCAAATAAAAGTTGCTCCAACAGATGAAATTCAATATAAGAGCATGGTGAATATGGTTAGAATAGCAAATGTTATTCTTGTTAAAGTTGCAAATTTTCCTTTAATATTTAAAATAGACTGCGAAGTTCCATTTTGCGGTGGGTTAAAGGGCCCTTTCTTTCCTATAAATTCTAATCTGCAAAAGCTATATATACAGTTTTTTGACTATTCAGGTTTTTACGCCCAGGGGAAAGGTATTCGGTAAAAGGTGTTTGTTTGCATATGATAATATCAAATGCGAGAATGAACCTTTTAACTTTCCTACACCTACGGGAATTTTCCTTCGCCATGGTGAATTGATTATGCAGAGTTGAATCTCTTTCAGTCGTTTTGCGTGAATTTATTGCGTATAATTAATTTTTCCAGGCCATTATGGGGGCCAATGACTAGAAGAAGAAACATTTAAATTCACAATATGGGAATGGAAATTGAAATGAGTAATTTGCAGAATTTTTAAGTGCAAAGTTCTGTCTGCAAAAAAAGCTGAATCAATTGCGAGTGCATGAGACTTAATACGCTGATGTACAATTTCTGTATCACTGAGAACTTTCACATAAATATACCATTTCAACGAGAACACCATTAACTATTTTTTTGTTTTTATCAAAGAGAAAATGTGTATAAATTCACAGACAATTTCATTAAATAAATTTTATATTGAATTTTCCTCAACATTTTGCCACTATTTGAATCATTTGAGTTAATGGAAAAAATTTAAGCTAAAAATATAAATATTTTAAATTGAACAATATGAAAACTTTAGTAAATTAATTTATTCGCTTGTTTAATCGTATGAAATTATTCTCTCGGATATTTTATTGCCCAGCTTTATACTTATTAGTAGCTTCTAGAATATTTATATAAAGTTCTAACGACGATAACTTTTGACCTTTAAAAATCATTCTAACGAACGGATGTTGACGAAATTTAATTTATTTTCTCTTATAAAATACAAGGAATAGAATAAGTACTAAATTCCATACACATACATATCATATGCTTTAGCCATAGGATATGTGCCATTTTTGCTCTGAGCTCCACAATTATGAAACAGATATGAACATTTTATGAGGTTTTATGAATATATAAAATTTTTCTATGGTTTTCTTTATTTAAAACCATATTTCTCGGTTTATGTTAATTTAACATTTTTAGTAGATGTTGTGGAATACAACAAATATATTAGAAATTGTGCTGAATAAAATTTCACTCGTCAAGTGTTGCAATTACCCTAGTAAACATTTTGCATAAATCTGCAGTTAAATTAAAATTCGCTAGTACTTTCAGAAAGATAGAATTAGGGAATTTTTTTTTTAATTATACTCTTTTTATAAGCCAATCTTATATATGAAGTATAATTTAATTTTTAATGGGAAAACGTGGGGAATCAGACTTAAACCGATTCATAAATCTTTAAAGATGTTCAGAATCTGTAGCTTAATTCATAACAACTTCTAATGGGAATACAGAATAACATGAATTATAGCATTATAACCTGGGTTCGGATTTATTCCTTAAACTTCACACTACGTTTCGGGGATTTTTTGGGGATACCATGATCGTCAAATACATTTTCCATTTACTTGCATACCTGAAGAAGGGGACAGTCATTCCCAAATTATATTGTGAAGCCCGTAAAGAAATAAATCTGAACCTAGACCTATAGGTATTAATCCGTATTTAAATCTTCATCATGTAAAACTGATCAAACAAAGATCGAACAGGAATATAGAATTTTTCACTTAGAAAATCCATTTCTATTGATAAGTTTTAATAGAAAAATCTCATTTGGAGCAGTATCTGAAATAATAAGCTATTGAAAGATTCAAACTCATCATAAATTGAATTTTGATTAAATCAGGAGATAGAGCTGTCGCTGAATTAGTTATTCGCAAGATCTTTTTGGTGCTTACTGGTCTACTAGAGATCAAATTGATTCATAAATCACAATAGCATTCGAAAATTAAAAAAAAATCGGTACTTAACCAATTCCTTGCCGATAAAGACCGATGCAGCCGAGTTCGAAGTTGATCTTTGACATTAAATAATTCAAAATTATGAATTTTTCGGTAATAGGTATGTTTGAGAGAAATGTGAACTACCACTAAAACATATCCGAAAATTATTCAAAAAACTTGGGCCAATTTTGAGAAAAACCAAAAAAAACATAGTTTTTAGGGAATGTTAATAATAAGGGATCTAAAATTATTCAAAAATCGTTACTTAACCGGTTCATTATCAATTAAAATCAATGCATCCGGGTTCAAAATTACAATACCTTTCCAAAAAATCTAAATTGAACCAAATCGGTTGAAAAATGAGCCCTCCAACGTGGTTGATCTTCGACATCAATAATTCAAAATGGCGAATTTTCCGATCATAGATATGTTTGGGCGAAATGTTCGCCTACAATAGCTCTAAAACATATCCGAAAATCATTCGAAAAGCTTTAGCCAATAATGAGAAAAACCGAAAAAACAATTTTTTAGGGGATTTTAATTATAGGGGATGTCAAATTATTCAAAAATTGGTACTTAACCGGTTTATCACTGATGACGACCGATGCAGCCGGGTGCAAAATTACAATACCTTTCCAAATAATTCATATTAAACAAAATCGGTTGAAAAATGAACCCTCCAAAGTGGTTGACCAATATAACCTTCAATAATTCAAAATGGCGAATTTTCTGGTCATGGGTATGTTTGGGCGAAATGTTCTCCTGGACTATCTTAAAAACGTATCGTAAAATCATTAAAAAAAATCTTAAATCAATTTTGAGAAAAATCAGAAACACATGGTTTCGGAGATGTTGGAGGTAGATGGGGGTGGAAAAAATACGTCTAGAGATATTGTTTTTTTATTGGGGGTCATAGAAGACTGGAAGTCGATATCTCTTACCGTTTAAGCTCCAAGATGCTGACAAGTTGAAAAACACTTGGTTTGTGAAAACTGCTCTCTCTTGGAGTTCGAGGAGCAATAAGGACGTTACAAGTTGTTAAGTTTAGGTGGTTAAAATGAGAATCACATCAATCACAATCAAATTCTCTCAACGATGAAGTGGCGCAATTGACTTTAGAGGGATGTCTCCGGTGATTGCCAGTGAAAATGTTAGTCACCTTAAGATGAAAACACTTTTTTGGTTTTGCCCAGAGCTTTCGATCCTGATGAGGATCTTCTTCAGTGGTCAACTAAATTGTGTTTTCAGAGTCTTTCTTCACACGATCCCTAAGAAAGACTCTGGAAACACAATTTAGTTGACCACTGAAGAAGATCTCCATCAGGATCGAAAGCTCTGGGCAAAACCAAAAAAGTGTTTTCATCTTAGGGTGACTAACATTTCTACTGGCAATTACCGGAGACATCCCTTTAAAATCACACTGGATATTTGAGAATCACAAAATTTATGCTTTATTGTCAATTCATCAACCTTTTCTATTCATAAAGCAAAGATCAAGGAGAATAATTATTATTGCCATATAAATACTTAATTTTGGAAAATGTTCTAGTGTAATTAACGATATCTAATTTTCTTCTACAAGATACATGTAATTCAAACTCCAGAGAGTTTACACAACAGTTTTCTCGTTGGTAAAATTCAATCAAAACAAAGCGTTAACGTTATAAACACAATGATTGAATATAATAAATTAATTTAATTTGCTAATCACCAAAAATTTCAATTGAGTTTAACTGTAGGAAGAAATACTTTGATTAAAGTCAATAAGGAAATTGTATTTAATTTAATATCATCCTAAATTGCTGCGTATTCTCAGAATCTAGATAGAAATATAAAGTTCAAGTGTGTGGGAATGGCCCTTAGAAAGGTAAATCGTGGCTGAGAGGAAACGAGGACTTGGAAAACAAATACGGGAAAAAAACCTGAAGAAAGAGTCCAATTGTGTGATTTATCTGCCATCAATTTAGCTGGAAAATTGTATTTGTCAGTCAAATGTCGGATTTAGCGAGAATGGACTGATGGGGTTTTGCGGGAAATGAAAGTATTAAACTTTCGCGTTTGCAAACGTTTTTTTTTTATCATCTTATTTCTTTTCTGAGCAGCTTATGTTGGTTGCTGGCTACCCTACTGGGTGCTTCAAATCTCTATGATTTACTCCCCACCGGTTGTCTGCAAGTCTCGTTTGGAAATCACAATTTTTGTCCTCGTGGGATGTCTGGGATACTCAAATTCCGCCATGAATCCCATCCTGTACGCCTTTCTCAGTGACAACTTCAAGAAAAGCTTCTTAAAGGCGTGCACCTGTGCGGCAGCTAAAACTGCCAACGCCCAGCTTCAAATTGAAAACAGCTTTTTTGCCAAATTCGGAAGGAGTCGCAATAGCGTTCTGGAGCGTCTGGGATCAACATCTCGTGGAGCTGCCACAACACAGACTCATCAAGCACCCCATAAAAAGGACAACAGAGCTGGAAGTATTCAACAGTCACCGCCAGGTAATTTTGGAAATATTTTGGACTTTGGAATAATAATACCAAATTAGATTTTGCTCTAACAGATCTTTTTTTATGAATTTACTAAAGTTTTTAAGTTGCTATCTTTCAATAATTAGGGGAAAGTGCTCTCCCTTCGAACGTTCATGCCTTCGAATAATGTGAATTTCTTTTGTTTTTCGTAAGAGATTTACACAAAATTATCACGGAATTATCAACAATTGATGATAATCCAACTAATATTTAATAGAAATGTGTAAGTCTGTTAGAAAAACTAAAAGAAAATTCACATTATTCGAAGGCAAGAACGTTCGAAAGGACAGTACTTTCCCCTATTCACATTAATTTAATTCTAAGTTTTTTTTTAATTTCGTAAAGTTAAGTTCCTAATATCGATAAGACCAATATTACCACTACTCTTCCTTTCGTGATATAGAAAACCTTCCTTTTCTATTTTCTCAATTATTCTTCCTCTATTTCATCGATCGAGCTCAAATTTTAGCATGTTATAGATGGGCCTCAGAGTTTACGATAAAAAAAACCTTAAGCTCATCAAGCCCGCCCCCTTCCGAATCTCCTAATCCGAGCTAAAAGGGGTCCAATTTTTTTCCTTAAAGGAGTTCTAACTTTAAAAATTCGTAAAATCACTGTTAGCGGTCCTATTTATTAGAAAGAAAATTTGACAATTTTCTAAGTTAATTTACTCCGGCCCTATGACATGGATCAGGCTGAAATTTTAGTATGTTACAGTAGACTCTCTCTCAATCGGGAATATGGGGCAAAATGTCATCCAGTTTAGCGATAGAATTGAGCGTCAAAGCCTTTGTAAATTCCACAAAAATTATAAAGAATCACGATAAAATAGGAAGAACTACAGCGAATTTGAGCGAATTATCTTCATAATTCAACGTGAAAATTGTCAACAAAATTTGTCACCCGATTGAAAAAGAGCCGATTGAGTGAGAGTCTACTGTATATACCTGCACATCATATCTATCAAACGAAAAAAATAGGTGCTCTGACACCACAGACCTAAGCTTTAAGGGGTCAAGGTTTAAAATTCACAGCCCTATATCTTCGATTCTATAATTGAACATTTAGCCCTAATTTTTAAATCCCTACTTTAATCCGATTTTGATGATTTTAAGTAGTATCGGTAGGTTATAAACTGTTTTCTTGTTTTCTTTATTTTTCAAAGAATAACATTAATCTTGGCTTCTAGGACTTGGCATAGTTCACAATTGCTGTGCCATTAAGGTGCAATGGTTCAACCAGCAATGGACTATATTCCTGAATGAATCAGAAGTATTTCGGGCCTTCTGGATCCCGTTTCAACGCTGAAGTATCAGACCACCCTTTTCAAAGAATAAATATTAGCTTTATTTTTTTTTAAAGAAAAACCGATAAAAAGTAAGTTCAAATTTCCTTTGAAATTTTGGAACTCTTCCAAACGCTTTCTCTGTTTAAAATTCATCTTTAATACATTTCTACAACAAGTTCTTCAGAGACATATTCAAACGAACTTGCTTGGTGGGGACATTAGGTGAAAATACGAATTTAAAATCGTAAAAAAATGTTCTGTTTTTATATGTTTAAAAATCTAATTTATATCCAATCTTGGTATAAAAACCTAGCGTAATTTCTTAAGCTGAAAGTTCGCTAGAGCCAACCGAGAAGACTTTTCTATGAAGAAAATCCACGAAAATTTATGAGACATTCTGTAAAAGAAGCTCTTTAGAGTTTCAGCAGCTTTTTAAACACAAAATTTCACTAAAAGCTCCTCTAAAACTACATAGTTTTCTTTTAGGAATGGATCAAAACTTTCCACAAAATCCTTAAAAAATCTATTTTAGGCTTTTTTATATTAGATTTTGTGCAGGTTCTTTAGAAAAAATCACCATATATATACATATATTAATTTTTAAGCCAAATTGTATACAAGGGGTTATTCATTCATTCATTTTCAACCGCTTATCCCTATTGTGGTCGCGGGCCCATGACATGCAAATGGCGGAGGATCGACGATCCTCCGCCACTTCAGGAAGGTGTTTGGGTTCGATCAAAAGGCGTTCAAAGGCAAGATCCTGAATTTGATTCAGCCACCTTGTCCTAGGTCTACCTCTATGTCGACGCCTTCTCTCAATGGATTGCAGCTTTTTTGGGGAATCTTTTTCTATCCATGCGCTGAACATGTCCATATCATCGAAGTTGTGATCTCTCAACCCGAAGAAGCAGCTCCTCGACTCTTAGTTCCTCACGAACGGCCACATACATTCCTCACTCGATCTCGGAGAGTGATTCCCTTAACCGCCCGAAGGTACCTTATCTCGGCAGCTTGTAATTCATTCGGGGTTATTCATAAACAATTAAAATGGTTTAAGTTCCCGGTTGCCCGCAAAAATAATGTATATGGGTTTCCTGAAGCCCCGTGAGTTTCCTGCAAAATATATGGATTCCCCGGATTCGCCGTGAGTTCCCTAAAAATGTATGAATTCCCCGGATTCCCCGAGAGTCCCCTGAAAAATGTATGGCTCCTCGGGTTCCTCATGAGTTTCCTGAAAAATGCATAGGTTCCCTGGATTTCTCGAGAGTTCCCTAAAAAATGTATGGGTTCCCCAAGAGTTTCCTAAAAAATTTATGTGTACCCCGGGTTCCCATGAATTCTCTGAAAAAAAAAAATGTATGGGTTCCCCGTGAATTCCCTAAAAAATGTATTGATTCCCTGGATTTCACGAAAGTTCACTGAAAACTATATGGATTCCCCGGATTTCTCGACCCAGAAAGCACATGAGTTCCCTGGGTTCACTGTGAGTTCCCTGACAAATGTATTGGTTTCCCGGATTCCCCGAGAGTTCCCTGAAAAGTGTATGGGTTCTTCAGTTTCCTCGAAAGTTTTCTGACAAATGTATGGGTTCCCCGAGAGTTCCCTTAAAAATGTTATGTGTTTCCCGGGTTCCTCAAGAGTTTCCTGAAAAATTTATAAGTTCCACGGTTACCCCAAGAGTTCCCTGAAAAATGTTTGGGTTCCCGGGTTCCTCGAGAGTTCCCTAAAAAGTGTATGGATTCCCCGAGAGTTCCCTGAAAAATATATGGGTTCCTCGAGAGTCCCCTGAAAAATGCATGGGTTCCCCGTGAATTCCCTAAAAAATGTATTGATTCCCTGGATTTCACGAGAGTTCACTGAAAACTGTATGGATTCCCCGGATTCCCCGTGAGTTCACTAAAAAATGTATGAGTTTCACAGATTCTCCTTTTGACATGCGCAATTATTGTAACGCGTACCCTGCGCACTTAATGTGTTGCTCCTGGCTTACACAACCTGTGAAAGAGATTTTCCACCGTTTTGCTCTGGAGGTTGGTCACCAACACTAAGACGGCGGTGGACGCTTGTTGTTACTCTCTTTTTCTTATACTACCACACTTTGCTTTCAAGAGATTTGTGTCTCAAAGGTCAAATGTTATAATAAATAAAATAAATAAATTAAAAAAAAAAAAAATTTTCCTGAAAAATGTATGGGTTCCCAGGGTTGTTAAGAAAGTTCCCTAAAAAATGCATGGATTCTCCGGGTTCCCCGTGAATTCCTTAAAAAATGTATAGATTCCCTGGATTTCCCGAGAGTTCCTTGAAAAATGAATGGGTTCCCCGGATTCCCAGGGTTCCCAAGAGAATTCCCTGAAAAAAAAATGCATGAGCTCCCCGGGTTACCCGGGAATTCTCAGGGTTCTCCGGGAGTTCCCCGGTTCCCCTTGTGTTTTCTGAGTTTCCCGTGGGTTCCCTGGCAAGATTGGCTTGAGTTCCCCAAAATGAGTTACCCCTTGAAATACAATGATTTTGGGCTCTACAAAAAATTCTTAAAATTCAACAGATTCAACAAAAGACTTTTCAAGTCAGTAAAGGCCCCTTTTTGAATTAAAATCCTAGAGGTCTTTAAATTATTTTTAGTTTAGTTTTTTTCTATTTAATCAATATCGTGGGGAGGGACAACGGCTCCTCCTTTCGTCTCACTGGCCATGCCCTTGGTTGTAACATGGTTACATGCATTCCTTGATCTGCATTATATCCCTCTTCTTGCAGGGTACGAAGAGGCGTGCGAAGAGCTACAGACATCGAGCACAGTGCCGAGAGTCACGCCAGTTCTGAACACAGATCTCTAAGGAGGACTCTCGAGTTCCCACCGATTTATTCAGCCAGACACTGTCCACAGACCACATCAAAAGTATTCAATTGACTTCCTTTTTTTCTGTCCAGAAGGAGGGAGTCATCATTTTTGCTACTGATAGATTTCGCAGGAACTTTCATAAATTATATAGGAATTCTCTGCCAGGAGAAATTTTTTGATGGTGAAGTAAAAAGGCGTACACGTTAGCTCATAAGGATTTCTAATAGTCAGTTTTTATTTGTTACACAACGTAAGTCTAAATATTCATTAGTAACTATCTAACATACCAATTTCAAGTAAACATATTATTGTGTATAAAGTCGCTCTGGGATTTGACAGAGAAATTGAGGTGATTTTGGGAATGGAATGGAAGTGACTGCGGAAAGGGACAAGGTGTAACTTGAGGTAATCCTGTGAGTTGGGGGACGCACAAAACTAAAGGCCAAAGTGTCAGAATCAGAACTATACAAATAGAGATGATGAAACTAATTAATCAGAGGGAATTTTCACATGACATTCAAATATTTCTTGCTCTTCCTTTATTCAGTCTCTCAAGATTATTCAATTTTTCTCCTTTTAGTTTTTCCTTTTCAAATTGAATCTTTTGGAATTTTTTTTCTGCAGAAACACGCTGAATTACAACGAATAGCATTACTATTCATTTTTTCTTCTCTCTTGTCTTCAATTGAATCATCTCTATTGCTGCAAAAAAATTATCTGGTGGTAAGAAGAGGAGGAATGTCTAGAAAGAAAAATTGCGGGGTTTTTTGTAATGAGGAAAAAAATTGCATTATTTACTATCTTCTGCAATATTCTTAGACCTCTATAAATTATGAACATCATTGCCCTTTCTAAATTGATTACATTTGTCAATGTACATGTTTGAAAAACAATTATACAGAGTATTATTATTAAAACAAAAAAAGAAAAAAAAGTGACGAAGTCTCTTGGAGAGCATGTGAATAGAGTTTTCTCTATTCTCATTTAACTTATTAAAATAATATATATTTTAAGGATGGATAATTTTAAGGATGTTGACAGAGAATGAAATAAAATATCAAATTTTTTCCTTTATGTCAACGTTTAATCTATGGATGGAAGAAAAGAATAATGATGATTTTAGAGAAAGATAAAGTTGTTCTTTCTGTCTATTCTACCCCATTTTATTCTTATTTTGCCATACTCCAAAAGTCCCTAAAGTACACTGACTTTAAACCCGTATTTATTATTTCTTTTTTAAACTCTTTTTCTCTATAATAGTATTTTCCTCATTTCTAACTTTGTTGGGCACATCGAGGGTAAAGAAGTCTGAAGAAAAGCTTGCCAAATTTGCATTTTGCAACTGCATTGGAATACTTAATGCTTTTGTAATGAAAAATTTTAAGTGACATGAAATAAGTCGTTATGCTTCAATCAAATGAAGACATGGAGACTGTTTCTTTAATGCCTTTTCAGATCGATGTCAGACAAAAATCTTCAAATAAGCCTTAAAATTGAAAAAAAAAATTAAAAACAACTTTCCTTTTATAAGAAATTTAAGGAATAAAGCGTGTCCACGATAAGATTGTTCCCAAGAATAATGCTTTAAAAATGAAGTCTACATAATATTTAAAAAGAGAAAAATATTTTTATTGTGGATTTATTAGATATATTAGATTTTTTATTCAAGTATTTCATTGGTAAAATCTGGAATCTTCTTCTTGAGTCCTCCCATCAGGGTCTGTACAAGATCATCATCGCGGTTCTTGGTTGTTTCATTCCATTTTTTTTGAAGTCCTCGATGTTCTCGACGCGTTTAGCCTTCTTCTTCAGATTGTATTTGATAATAGTCTAATATGTTTCAATGAGTCCCGGTCAAAATCCCGAAAGCCAAAATCCTGAAAGCCAAAATCCCGAACGCCAAAATCCTGAAAGCCAAAATTCCGAATGAGCCAAAATCCCGAATTCTTAAAAGTGTTATAGCTATTCCCACGATTGCGCCCGCGCTCGCCGGAGGCAAATGAAAATCTTTAGTGTCTTGGGAAATTATTCAAAACATTTTCTTCCGTATTATTTCATCCCTTTCAGGATTTTGAACATTCGGAATTTTGGCTTTCGGTATTTTGGCCTTTTCGGGATATTGGCGTTCGGGATTTTGGCTTTCTAGTACTTAAAAGTCTTCAGTCCATTCCTCTGTTTGATTTTGTGCAAAAGACGGGGGAATATTTAAGTTTTTTAGACATATCCCTCACAGATGACGAAGGATTGTTCTTGTAGCGCATGATCACCTTTTTTCCCAAATCTCGATCTTCAATACCCCAATTTTTTCCACATCCAGATTTCTGGGCAGTGGTTTTACCGTCGAAGAATCACCCTCCGGACGGTCTCTGGCGTGAGATATTTGTGAGTTTTCCAAGGTCCGGGTAAGTGATTCCAGGATTTTTTAGATACGTGTACACGATCAGTTCCCTTCTCTGTTCCATTATTATTTCGTTTCACAGTGAAAAATGAACAGAATTTGATGAGAGTTTTATCAAAAGAAAGGTAAAAACACGTGTTACAATGTTTACATGCAACGAAAATGCGGAGCTAGTGACATTTGTCATAAAAATATAAAATCATTTGGAACAATCTTATCGTGGACATGCTTTATTCGAACTCCAAACTCAAACTTTTATGCTATGCCTCGCAAGAGATTAAGATTTCAGCAGTTTTTTTTGTCATTTCGAATTTTTATGTCTATCCGATGAAACGATTTGTAAATAACTTCAAAATCGATAAATATTCAGTTTGGCTGAGTTTTGTTTAGAATTCCAATACTTTTCAAATCAATTCATACTTGTCTAAACAAACGATAAATCCTTATCCTTAGATTCGTGGCTGCCACGCATTCCTCGTGTTCCACATGAGCTGTTCTTGATTGTCCTATGAAATATTAATAAATTGAATTGAATAAATAAGCTCGTTAGATGATAAATTTTAGATCTTGAGGAGACTCTATCAGACGAATTTATTAAAGGTCGTTCTCGCTTATGAACGATAAGAATGTTTATCGATCTCAAAAGAGCGAGAAAAATAATTATTTTGGGTTTGATTAACGGGTCTTATCAGTTTATAATTAGACCGAAATTGCCTATTCGTTTCAAAGACTCAATCTAATGATAAAAATCTCAGCTGAAAATATAAGAAAGAAGCTAAAAAAACATACTTATTTCTGCTAAATTTTACGTGATTCACGCGATCGCGGCGGAGATTAGTTAAAATCTATACAATCTTTTGTTGAAGGTTTTTAAAGTTGCAAAAATCCTAAAAATCTCAGTTTAATTTACAATGTAACTTAAAATGGTGTCACATAATTTTTTACTGATATTTTTGTCTACATCGAGAAATTAAAATTTGAATTTGCTTAATGTTCAAGAAGGCTCAAGTTTGTCTATTGTCCGCCTCAAAAAACGATCATTGATCATATTAAATTTTGGTTTAGTCCTTATTCTTCCAGTAGAGGAATTCTGTAATTTTCGTGGTATTGTCACGCGTGAGTTTGAAAAGTGACAATATCAATCGAGCTTTTTTTGTCATATCATATGAGTTCGGAAATGCAATTCGTTTATTATATCGTTATTACTGAGCAGAGCCATTTTCTCTGAATCGATTGATAAATATGCTTTGGTCAGCCTTTTATAGCTTTTAACTTGTATAATAAATGAATTATTGAAAATTGAAATTGAAATTTAAAGTGCGAAATGAAATTGAAATATCAATTTTCATTTAGTTTTGATTTTAGTTTGGTAAATTTTCAATCGATTGAATTTTACTAAAATGAAAAGGTGTGCCAGGGCGGCCATAACTTTTCCCAATCTTGTGCGAAAATATTCGATCATTCGATCATTAACGGTATTTTATGAAAATTTAAGTTTCCTTTGGGTTCTGGTCAAAATCGTGGAACCCCAAATGCAGAACGC
The DNA here is from genome assembly GCF_024763615.1 of Phlebotomus papatasi. Classification (NCBI taxonomy): domain Eukaryota; kingdom Metazoa; phylum Arthropoda; class Insecta; order Diptera; family Psychodidae; genus Phlebotomus; species Phlebotomus papatasi. The sequence continues at coordinate 27,141,132 of NC_077223.1, read as the reverse complement.
TAAGATTCTGAAAGGGCCAGAACTACGTGTAATTTCGTCCAGGATTTTGACTAATCGGGATTTTAACTTTCGGGATTTTGACATTTAAGATTTTGGCTCTTTCGGAATTTTGGCTGCCACCGGTTCCATTTACCTTTTACCCCTTCTTTTATCCAAGGCACTATTGAAGAATCAAACTACAGCTGTGAATGAGAGATTTTAGGTAAGTTCTTTCAGATACACCGTCAAATAGGTAAATAATGAACTTCAGCCAGAGAAAACTTTCAAATTGAGAAGTTTATTATACTCATTATACTGAACGTAAGAATTAATTCTTTCTCCTGAGCCATCTTATTTTTTTAAATTGTAAATGTGTTTTCGACTTGACGTGCTATATATGATAAGACATTTTTGTGAAGTTTTCTTAAAAAGTTTTGTAAAATTTACCACTTGTATTGTTAACGGTTCTCTTAGCAATTCTTCCAAAAGCGTATGCTCAAAAGCATTATTATCTATCTATAAATAAATAAATAAAAAATAAAAATCTTCGAATTCGCCGAATTCGCAAATACTATGTTATGAGAACACCATGAGTTGAACCTCTAAAGAACTTTATGAATATACAACAGGGTAAATATCCTAATTCAAAACCATTTCCAGACACTTTAACTTTGACAGAAGATTCAACACATTAAGTTCATATTTTTTCTGAAGAGAATTACATAAATTTGCTCCTTGACTCTTCTGGAATCTAACTGTTTAGTGAAAATTCTTTAGATAATAATTTGAAAACTTCTTAAATACAAGAAAAATACGCGAGTGTAAAATGCTTCTATTGGAAACATATTAATCCAAATGGAGACAAGGGAAAGTTTCTAATTGGAGACAAACAGTGTAAGTGAAACCGCGACTTCCAAAACCTTTTTGAGTTGCTCTTGAGTGCAGGATTTGTTCTTGTTCCTGGTCTTTTCTTCTTTCCCATCTAAAACAATAAGAAAATCTCTCCAAAAAATCATATTTCCGGGATTTCCTATAGAAGTATTTGCAGACACTGCAGAAAAACCCTTATTGTTCCCGAAATAGGTAATTATTTCATTTGAAAACTTCACGTACCGTTAACAATAAAGATTAGCACTTAATTTAACCAAAATTATCCAGAAATATGACATAAATGTTAAACAAAACGAGTAAAGAACAGTCACCTCATTGTGTTTCCCACTGGAAAACATGGTCGATCGATGAAAAATTCCATGGTGAAAAGGTACAGTTTTAATTTTTCTGAGAAATTAACAAATTAAAATTTGCGAATATGAATGGATTTTCGCTCTATTTGGAGCAAAATTAACTATATAATGAAACTGAGGTATAGAAAATATATAAATATAATAATTTAGTACTGTATTTATCATGAAAACAATAACGTTTCCATTTGGAACAGGTTTTGAATTAGCTTAATTTACCCTAAAGTAATAAAAACTACTTTTGGGGTATAGTATCTAATAAGTTTTAAGTTCGAGCGTTTCGAACGTTTTTTAGCATGTTTTCAGCATTGTAGGGGAAAGTGACCATGCTTGATACGATCCAAGCTTGATAATAACTATGTTTTTCCTATGTTAATCAATAGTTATGACTCATCGCAATATATTTCAATAGCTGGTGCTAAGCCTCACATTTCCTAAAAAATTAGGATCCTAGCTCTTTTTTCCTAGTTTCAGGAAGCAAAAATCAAAAATAGGCCCAAAACTGCAATTTCGATACATGATATTTCATAAGTATTTCTTAATTAATGTCGCTGTTCACGAAAACTACTATCATAGGCACATAGAGGGGTCATCAGTACTAATATTTATGTAAAAATATTTTTACTTGGTGGACACTGTTTTTGTGAGTGGTGACAAATTCATAAATTCTACCTGTGTCCATCCTATATTTTAACAAGGGTCCATGAATGATAATTTAATTGTGGCAACTCTATCATTAGATGTGATTCTTTCATAATTACACCTATTATAATCCGCCAATTTTATCGACAATTGGCATAGCCTTCAACCCTGTTGCCTGAATTTTAAGGTTGCAGAGTGACATTTTCATGGACTCAAAGTGAAAAAATGGTTTTCGCTAGTGCCCTAATGTCATAAAAACACGGTTTAGAAAAATTACACAAGAGTTATTTTAAAACTAATAGCCAGTTGTACAAACGATTTAAGCAGATAGATTAGAGTTCCGTCTAAATATTGATGTGCATTTTTTTGTATCCGATGAATTTTTTGCAGTGAAAATGGGCCTCCGAATTGTCGAATCAATTATTATACAAGAAGGCCCCGGACCCAACTTGTATAAAAATCGCTACTGAATTTCCATTTTCTTCTTGAGGAAAATCTAAGGATTTCCAGGAACTATTTGAGGTTGGATTATGAACCTAATAAGTGAGACATTTTTTTGTCATAGTGGAAGAATCGCTTCGGTTTGTGTGTTAATCAGAAAATAATCACAAACCTTGGACATCATTTTACAGTATCAAGCATGGTCACTTTCCCCTATGCATTTTATTGTGCTGAATTTAATCAAAACTACGCATATCCAGGAGGGTGACATTAGCTCTGCAAAATGCGACCGGTTGTAGTGTATTTTTTTTAGCCCCACCTCCCCCTACCTAGATTTCTAATCTCTTATATTTTCCTTGGCAAGCTTCGTCCCACCATTTCTGAAACATTTATATTTGTCTCTAATAAAAGTATTCGGTTATCTTCTTGTTTGTTTTCTTGTTTCTTCAGGCTGCATTTCTCATTGTTATATTGAAAACAAATGTGACAAACAATCTTTGCAGAATAAGACAAAGGATTGTAGTCCGCAATATCTCGTTCTCCACCAGGGTATAATATATCGAAAGCCAGATGTTCTAAATCGTTCCTTCATAAATTATATGTATTGCAAGTCTACTTGCAGTAAAGTTTTAGTTTAGAAGATGGTAACACTGGATGCAGAAACTTTAAATCTTAAATATTTTCGGCACATTTATCGAGTTGTTTACCCACAATTTATACTGTATAAAGTTAAAAACAGCGTTGACCATAAGATTATCAATCAAATTATCAAATTTTTATATTGCTCTCCGTCCTTAGAATTTACATTGTAGAGACGTACAATACTCTTGTGTGGGCGATGTAATGTTTATGTGTTTTATTTGTTGGTTAGAAAATATCGTCCATAAAGGGAAGATTAAAAATATCTCTGGGATTCATCATCTGGTTTAATTTCTTTTATATTTTTTATCATTTTTTGACTGTTCGAACTCCATGAGAGAACAGATCCATAATCGTTTTCAGTAGAAACAGAAATTTGGAACTGTAAAATTTACAATTAGGGTAAAGTGCTCCTTATTTGGGACAGCTTGTAATTCTGGACACTTGGCGTCTTCTATACGAAAGAATTTCGAAATGTACCCTACTGTGTTACGTACCGGTTAATCTCGGGCAATCTTCCTTTATTTCTTATCCACTGTCCATTGTAAGTTCCCCAAGTATGCCCTGACTAAAAGAGAAAATTTGGTGGAAAATCGTGATTGCCAGAATTTTTGTCTCAGAATAGGGTTTTGGCATTACTTATCGCCTTGTATAAATTTTTGTCACAAAGCTATTTCGAAAAACCATATAATGATGGTCAGTAGGGGAATTCTGTAATTTTTGTGGCATTGTCACACGTAAGTTTGAAATCTGACAATGCCAATCAAGCTTTTTTTCATGTCACATGAGTTTGAAAATGTGGTTAATTAATTTTTTAATGAAATCTCTTGACTTAATGATATTACTCAAATACAGTCCGTCTGGATTGATTTGTTTTATAGAATGCCTTGTCATTTAAATTGCCATAAATCTCAAATTATGTGACTTTTGACAATACCAGCTGACACGGCAATGTCACGGTTACAGAATCGCAATTTCAAAAAAGCTCTCCTGAGATTCGTACACAATTTGTCATATGGCATTGCCATGCTGTTGCAGAATTCCCCCATAGCTATCATAATATCATACATCAAATGTTCTCAATTCTGTGGTTCTTCGAAGTTATTTTACGACAAAAAATGAAGATTTGTACGAGTAGGCCAGAAGTATGAACAAGCCAGAAGTAATGCAGCAACCCTATGTCCATAAATCGAAATGAAATGGTATAACTAAACAATTATATTAATCATCGAAAAATAACTGAATGTGACACTATGCATTTTCCAAGTAATATCAAGAACATTTTGCGAGAGGAAGAAATGTCTCTTGGAAAAAAAGTAATTTTAGATCGCGTAATTGTTAAAATATTCGAACATAAGCAAACGGAGCTTTCGAAAAAGATGTTCTGATCCGTAAGATAGTCAAAAATGTACCGGGCTATTGCTCAGTGGGAAACTTTTCGGAATGACGTTGGAATGGAAATTTTGAATCAATATCCCATCGTTTTAGTGCTCCCTTTGCGCCTAAATGGCCTCTACACACTATAAGAAATTTATTTAAAAAAAATCCTTTTTAAAGAAAATTTCCCCTATGCTTGTAGACAGTAACGTCAGAATTTTTTAAAAAAGGCAATTTTTTGACGAAAATTCCTTCTATAGTGTGTAGACACCATTAAGTTGGAAGTAATAAATAAATTTATTAAAATTGTGGACTTTTCCTAAAATATTTAATTAAATATTTTTTAAGAGATATTAGGGGGAAGTCCCCATGCTTTGCATGGTCCCAAGCTTCCTAATGACTAAATTTTTCCTATATTTTTCAATAAATGTGACTCATCGCATCCATATTTTAAAAACTACGGGACAGTGTCCTGTTTTTAAAATATATTGCGGAGTTGCATTTATTCAGAAACATAGGAAAAATTTAGTCATTACAAAGTTTGAGATCGTGCAAAGCATGGGCACTTTCTCCTACGAAGATAAAATTTTTTTCGTAAAATTGTTCGTAAATGTTTGTGAATTCTCAAGAACTTACAAAATGCTCGTAAATTGTATGACCCACTAAAAGTTGGTAAAAGTTTGTACTTCTTTACAAACATTGTTCGTAACATGAACTTTTGACGAGCAAGTTTTGTTCTTTTCCAAACATTTGTTTGTTAATGTTCGTAAACACGTAGAAAATTGCTTGTCAAACTTTGTAATTTGTTCGTAAATTTTTACCTGACAAAAATGTACGAACAAATGTTTGTAAAAGAACAAAACATAGTCGTAAAATGATTATGTTAGGAGCAATGTCTGTGAAAAAGTACAAACTTTTATGAGCTTTTTTGTGGGTTGTACGCTTTACACGCATTATGTAAGTGGGAATTTACAAACATTTACTAACAGTTTAACGAAATATTTCTTTCTAAGTAGGGTAAAGTGGTACAATTTAGACCATCATTGAGAAAAAAAGAGGGTGCGATTAACATTTTTTCCTCAGAAATTTAACACTTTTTAGGTGTAAAAATATATCAACATTTTTTAATGTTAATTTTACACCTTATTAAAGGTAAAATTAACATGAAACAGGGTACCTTTAACCCCTAACATACCTAAAGAGGGTAATATTTACACCGATTTTGGATCAAAACTACAGGGTAAAATTAACATTTCCGGAATCTTATTTTAACTTTTTCGGATTTCTCTCAGTGATGGTACAAGTTGGACAATGCGGTACAAGTTGGACAGGGTTTTTTTCTTGATAAATATAGTACTTCATTTTTATTTGTATATTTTTAATGCTTTAGTTTTATAATTTGATTCTTTGTGCTTAAAAAAAATTTGTACTGTATTTATCAAGAAAAAATCCCTGTCCAACTTGTACCTGCGAATTGCCCAACTTGTGACACTATGTCTAACTTGTATCACTTTACCCTACTAACATAAACAGAAGGAGGATCGGGCGTTCTTGAAAATGGGAGTACCATTAAAAACCATTAGTCGTCCGAAATTACAAGCAAAGTGTCCTGAATTACAAGCAAAGGGTTCAAAATTTCACTTAAACCTTGTCTATGTTTTTATTCATTGTCAAACGTATATATCAATATTAATTTGAGAGAAAACAAAGCTGATAATAGTATTTGAGGTTATAAATAAAATTTTTGATAAGAAAGTAACAAGAAAACTTCATTTTGTATTTCAAAATTTGGATATTGGTGCTTATACGTACCCTGTTCCAAATATTGAGCATTTACCCTAGGGGAAAGTGCCCATGGTTTCCACGGTCTCAAACTTCGTAATGACTCAATTTTTCCTATGTTTCTGAATAAATGTGACTCCGCAATATATTTTAAAAACTGGACAATTTCTCCTAGTTTTTAAAATTTTTGTGCGATTAGTCACATTTATTGAAAAACATAGGAAAAAATCAGTCATTATAAAGCTTGGGACCTTGTAAAGCATGGGCACTTTCCCTTACACATTTTTGTTTTAAAATCAAAAATTTGGATCATGAAATTCTGGTTTTTTAAATTCTTAAGGGCTTCACATGAACGACAAAATACGTTTTTAAGCAAGCTTTTCTTCATATCTTTTTAATTCATTTTCTTATATGACTTCACATTTCACATCTTATTGTTAGTTTTATATTTTTTACATCATATTAATTCACTACACACTTTACAAGTATATATATATATATATATACGTCCTATGCACAAAAATATTTCTCGAAAAAGGAAAAATACGTCATATCTTTTCATCAGTAGAATATTGATATTGATTGTCACATATTAAAAATCCTCTTTTTTATTTTAAACATTTAAGGTATTTCATATTATTTTTCTCTTATCAACCACATGATACATTTACTATTTTATTTATTTTTTTTTATTTCATCAGATTGTTGGTTAGTGTTTATTTTAGAATTCATGTCATTCACATTCTATTGAGCAGTTGATGTAGAGTTCTTTTTAAATTTATTTGTTCACAAAAAGTTTTGTTTACTCAGGGTAGTAGGGTAGTTTTTCCTCTATTGAGATTCGCTGGGAGAGTGGTTTATTTGTCTTTCAAAATGGATATCATATCAATGGCCCTTGAAATTTTCAACGAAAAAAATAGTTTTCCTTCTTTTACAATTTTTAGGAGAAATATCAATAATTTTATTATCCTTTTTTCATCATTGCGTCCTATAACCTTCTTTTATAATTTTTTACATATTTTTCACCTTGCAATATTGTATAATTTTTTTTTTGAATACTTAATGAAGAAAAGCAGTCCAATTGACACCAATTAAGTTTTACATAACTTTAACCTACCACTTTGTCTACAATAATTTTGTATTAATTTTATTTTCTTCACCAGGCTTTTGTTCTCCCAAAATTTCAAAGCGTTTTTTTTTTCTAAATTTGTTTTATGTTAATGGGATCCCGACTAACTCCGCCAGCGGAAGCTTTGCACAGAGAAAGTGAAGTTGTGGAAAAGTCTGGAAAGTCGTGGTTTCGCCAAAGAATTCATAATGACGAGGTAAGAATATTAATTTCATAATTACATCCTAAATTTTTCAGAGGTTCTCTTCAGTTTGCGATTAAGTCATGCATTTCATTTTGCTAAAATTTCACTTAAAGGCTTTTAAAGTGTAGAGCTTTTCTTGTAATAATTCTCCATACATTTTAAAAATATATTTTTGTAAACTGATCAATCATTTTATCTGGTTTAATTGTTCAATTTCAGTTAATCAATCAATTTATTTTGTATTGAAATTATTGAAGATATAAACTTTTGAGCACTTTTATTAAAATAAGTCAGCAGTTCATCCCGAAATACACTAAATTTTCAGTTTTGTAAACAAAAATTTAGTGAAAAATTGAAACTGTGGCGTTTGAAAAATTCAGAGGCAGTTTAACTTTTAATTGAAATAAGGGTTTTTTCATTAGCAGAATGGTTATAGTAAACAATAATCCACACGAATTAAATATAAATCCCATAAAATACTTCTTTCCATCTCATCGTGTTATCAGATTGCCTGACTTTTGACAGCATTCACAGTTTTTAAAGTTTTAATTATTCAGAGTTCACGATAGGATTTAAATATTTTATGGACATTAAATAATAAAATTTCAGAGTAACCCACTTAATGTGGTTAGTAAAGCATTAATTTTTGATGAGTAAAACATAAATGTTTTCAGAAATTAGTCTGATTTATAAAAAATTCAAATTGAATTGTTATATCCATTTATATTGAGCATCGATCAGACTTTAACTTTTTCATTTCAACATAAAGTAAATATCAAGTATGAACATTCTTGGTCAGTCAATAAAAAAAGAAATAAAAAGGGATCAAAAACCTTTTAAAGTCTAACCGATAATACCAAGACATTAATTAGACTTCTTTGATTTCCAATTGCCAAAATTACTTAATTATTTTTATTGGAAATCAATTTCTGTATTCACTGAACAATAATTCACTCCAATACTCAGCATTTACCAAGCGTTTTCAAGAATAATTTACATGAAGAATGTCTCCACTAATCATAAAAGTCTGTACTTTTTTAAAAACATTATTCGTAATATCTTGACGAGCATTTTTTGTTCTTTTACGAACATTTGTTTGTAGACTTTGAACGCACAAAAAATGTTTGTAAAATATTGTCAGTTCGAACAAATGTTTGTAAAAGTACAAAAAATGCTCGTAAAGATATTATGTTACAAGCAATGTTTGTAAAATGTACAAACTTTTACGAACTTTTCTTGTGAGTTATACGCTTTACAAACATTTCGTAAGTTCGCGGTAAGAATTCACAAATGTTTACGAACAATAGTAATGTAAGATGTAGAGGGGAAGTAGGGCACATTTAAATTCAGGTACCTTTGAAAATAAAGTTTTTCTCCTACACAGAAAAAATTTTTTTTGTAAAAATGTTCGTATTTGTTTGTGAATTCCAATGGGGGAGTTAAGTAATGCTCGTAAATCGACGCTCGTAATGCTCGTACTTCGGACTGGTACGAGTACCAGTCCGTTCGCTGTGCCAAAAGGAAAGAAGAAAATTAGCTCCTAACCAAATTCAAAACTGATGCATAAGAAAATAGAGGAATTAGTGACAAAAATCCTAAAGAAAAGACCAACCAATAACCACTGAGGAAAACACGATAAGTGTCGAAAGCTCTGGTAAAATTTTATGTTTGTTTCATAGGATTTGATCAACAAATTCCTATGCTCACCGGAAGGACAGGTTGTCCTGAAAAACCTCCCAAAGAGCATTTTCTGACCAATTCGAAAATTTGACAAAATATTGTCGAAATACGCTCGACAGACTCAGAGATTTCGATTTAATTTCGTCGATTTGGCCAAGTTTTGCTTATTGGGCTAGCTCATACTAAGAGTGATACCAAAATAATCGACTCACACTTATAATTTATAATTTTTTAAAATTCGTTTTAACGCTAACTTTTCACTCTGCATGAAATTTGGGTAAGAAAACGTCAACCAAATTTGAAATACTCGTTTTAAACACTATAATCATAAAGGGGAAAGTACCCTCCCTTCGAATGTTCATGCCTTCGAATAATGTTAATTTTCTTTTAGTTTTCCTAAGAGACTTACACATTTCTAATAAATATTAGTTAGCTTATCATCAATTTATTTATGATCATGTGATAATTATTTGTAAGTCTCTTAGGAAAAATAAAAGAAAAAGCACGCTATTCGAAGGCATAAACGTTCGAAGGGAGAGTACTTTCCCCTAGGTCAAAGTTTTCAAAACCAGAAAGTGAAACGATATCAAAAACTAAAATCAAATCAAGTTTCCTCGATTCATATTTTTTTAATTATTTTTGAATGTGCCAATAAAATTTTGATAAAAGCTCTTAAGGCCAGGTGAACTTTTTGGTCGGAAACTGGAGTGGATAGTGTTCAGTGAAGGGGAAGGGGAAAGTTCTCACCCTTGGAACGTTTATGCCTTCGAATAATGTGAAATTCTGTTATTTTTCCTAAGAGACTTGCACATAAATACCACGTAATTATCAAAATTGATGATAAGCTAACTAATATAGAAATGTGTAAATCTCTTAGGAAAAATGAAAGAAAATTCACTCGAAGGTATGAACGTTCGAAGGGAGAGTACTTTCTCCTAGTTTTAGTGAATCCAAAAATAAATTTCTATGATAACTTCTTAAAAACTGAAAACTGAGACATTCTTTTAGAAAGTATCTCTTGAATTTTCTTTTTTGAACCACTCAAAAATCACTGAGGCTCACCAGAAAAATGTTCTTCCACAAAAAGAAAAGAATCCTTTATGTTTTGGTGGATTTCACGCACCGCACGAAATTATACATCAATTTAACAACGTGCGAGTGATTAATTGAAAAAAAGCGTGAAGTGGTTCAGTGTTGTAGCTACTGAATTATAAAAATTCGTACATTTTTCAGGAAACCACTGCCGCTCACACTCTTCTTATTTTAATTTGAAAAGTAGCACGGATTTTTTTATTCGGATGTTTTTTCTGTGTTATTCTTTCAAGCTCTAATTACGATATTTTTTCATTAATAAATAATGTTAGGGGAAGTGTGCCAAATTCGGCTAGCTTCTAATTTCGGCCAATTTGAGTGTAATTTCGGTCATGTAAATAAATGAATTAAAATTATGTATGTAATCTTTAAATGGTCAATGAATTCATTTTGGTTTTAAATATTTATTCATTTTTGAAATGTATTAACACAAAGACCGTTAAATTTTAGGTTTAATTTGAATTTAAATTGCGTTGTCTCAGTGTGGAAAGAGTCTCACAAAAAATGTGACAGATCGATTGTGTTTCTAGCAGTCTTACGATTTGTGGTGAAGTGCAAAAGGTTTTCCTTCGGTGTTTTTCATGAAAATTGATTAGTTTTCATTAAAGATTGTTTCTGTTTATATTAATAGTGAATCAATCTTTAAATTTCGGGTAAAATTTCCCAGCTGGATCCTGTATTTCAAGTAAAAAACAACTTTGTGAGCGTCTGTCCGGTGAGGTAGTGTTGCCTATTCCGGCAACATCTTTTGTTTTCCTAAATTTCTTATTCATTTTGTGTTTTTTTTTCAATTTCTGAGTTCTACAATGGCCAGAGAAAAAAACCATCGCTTCTATGAAAATGATTATGTGGAAAAGGCCTTGGAAGAGTTCAGGAAGGGCAAATTTCTACGGGAATCTGCGCGTAAATTTGAGATGTTACTCTTCAGGTCTTCAGGACAAATTACACGGAAGATCTCAGGGCTTGTGGATCATATAAACGTATTAAACTAAATATTAAACTCGTTCCGTTTGACGTTTTGAAGTTTTCTATCCGTTGCGTCACAAAAGGTGGCCAGAAAAAAGGTGGTCGGAATTTCACTCAAAGTGGCCGGAATACTACCCAAAGCAATGTCCATATTATTATTAATTTTTCAATATTTTAGGAAGTGATTTAAGGAAAACAAAGATGATAAACTAGTTTTCAAGATTCCCCACAACCCTCCCAAAAAGGAAGTAACAAAAAATATCAATATGAATTAAAATTATTGCATTTCAAACTTAGGACTTCGGTGCTTATATACAACTATGCCGAAAATTGGCACACTTACCCTAAATAATAATAACACAGATGTAATATCCGAATAGTAAAAATTTCTAGCAATTTGACTGCTTATTAAATTTTGTCTTTAAATTATCAAATTTTAATTGGATATTTAATAACATATAACATTTTTGCGTATGAGTTCAATCAATATTTTAATCCAATCGCTTTGATGTACTTCCAATATCAATACTTTTATCGCTTTGAAGACTTATAATACCTGTGTCGAAACATAATACGATAAAACTATAATATTTCATGGGACTACTAAATATTTAATTAAGTGTTGAACACGTAGGGGGAGGTGGGGCTACTTTGAGCTGTGGGGCTACATTGTTATACGATTTTTTCGCATATTTCTAATGGGAACTGGGTTTTAACATGAAGTAATTTGGATAGACAAAATAATTGTGGATCTAAATAAAATAATTGTAAGGACCAGCTTCATTTAGAAATAGGCGAAAAGGCCGTATAACAATCTAGCCCCACAGCTCAATATAGCCCCACCTCCCCCTATAAAGACTCAAAAGTATTTCAATGTTCCTATTTTTTGTGTTCTTTCATTTTTTTTAAATGATTTAATCCAATTGAAAAAATATCAACATTGCAAAATTGCGTTGATTTGGGAAATTTCATGTCTCTTAATATTAAAAAAAAACTTGTCCGTTAAATTTAAATGTTTCAATTGAAAACCTCTGAATTAAATTTTATAATCGTAATTTCTGGAAATCGTGCTGATATTGTGAAAAAAATCTGGAATTTTCCAGATGAGAAAATTTCCAATTAATTGAATAGTACATTATTTGGGACAGTATTGGAAATGCAAGTTCAATTTCTCGTTATCAACCTAAATGTTTAAATTTTAAATTATTATTATTATTATAATATTATTCATGTTGAGGTGGTCCTAGGAACAGGCCCGGGCACTGCGACTGATCAGTCTATTGTACCCAAAAATTTTAAATTAACAAATTTAATTATATGAATTCAAAAGAAACGGCACATCAGAGTGTGAAGGCGGAAATCAATATATTAATTTGTTCAACAAAATTTCCCGCATCGACATCTACTGCTCACCAGACTTTTCCATATCTTCGTCAATTTTTCTTTAGGATTTTGTTCAAAAGGAATTCTCGTGTGGGTTGTGCTGATGCTTTTTGCAGAAATGGATTAAGATAAGATGCAGGAATTTCTCTTGCCACCTAAGGACCGTTGCTGAATCTGCTGGAGATGCTGCAATTGAGCCGGTGACGGCACATGGGATGTGGATGGGGGGAGACTCTGGGGAGTTCCTGGAGGACCACCGGAAGAAGATGCCCCACTCTGATTTGGAGGCAGTGACTGTCGACGTCTTCGACGGAGAGCCGGACTGAGATTGTACGTGATTTTGGCCTGTACCAGCAGCTCCTTGAAGATCTTTTGCAATGAAAAGAAAATCAGGTAAAATTTTACTTTTAATTTTCTCAATGGAGTATTTTCTAAACCCCAAAAACCAATTCCCCATGCTGGAGAGATTTGTGTTTACCTCCGTGACATTCTCATTGTCTTTCGCTGAGCATTCTACATAACCATTTTCCCAATCCATTGTGACCACATTTTCTGTATTTTCCCGATTCATCTGAAATAGTAAAGAGAAATGGGAAAATGAGGATTAATTATATACTTTACCAATACACATACACACCCCCACACCTGTCACACAAAATGCTAACTAATGCAAATTGGGAGCTTTTTCGCAAAAGTTCATGCCTCGCCTGGAGCTTTGCAGCATTTTTTTTTGTCTTTTGTGAAATTTCACGCTCATTTACTCTCCCAGGATTGTGGATAAAAGAGAAAACTTTTTTATCAGCGCTCTAACTGAGATTCTTTTCTATCTTCTGACACACGCCAAGGGAAATTAAAAATTATTCCTTGTTTTTTTTTTTTTAATTCTCCCATATACGAAGCTGAACTTCTCAGAATTCATATGCTGCACAAATTGTTATAAATGAAGAATTTATTATAAGAATTTTATGTAGAAAAAAAATATCATAAAAATGTTCTAAAGAAAGGTTCCTTATTAAAGGTTGTATGAATGATGTTACTTCAAAAACTGAAAATAGGACACTTTCTTTGAAATTTAATTTAAAAGATTCTTATCCTTTATTATGAATATTTTATTCTGATAATATCTTACTTTTTCCACTAAGGTTTATTAACTGGTACAAATTCAGTGGTCACATGATGCTTCGGTAAAGAAATATTCACTTACAGAAAAAGGAAGAAAATGAATAAATAATACACTATATTGTGAAATTTATTTATTTTTTTATATTTCTCTTTAATATTGATCTAAACTGATTCTCAAACAAAGCGTCCTAGGTTTTGAGAAATTTTTGAATTCGTTACATAAGATGCTATACCTCAGAAGTACTTTTACAACATTTACTGATGCATATCCTATTTATCACTCGAAAGGTTTCCCAAAATAGCTTAGGATTAATACAATTGATTTTCTGATTATAACCGATTTATACTTGTCAGGAATTCCAAGACCTTTCCAACGAGCCCAAACATGATACCATTCGGATTATAAGTACGCTCTCTAGAACATTTTATAACCCTTGATCTTGAAAAACCAATAATATGAATAATTAAACGGTATTTTCGTATAAGATGAAAAATTCCGTCTGGGTAGTTCCTAAAACATATCCAAAAATGAAAATAATCGCAGACGACACGTTTTCCAGAATTCACGAAAAACATGATTTTGGAGGGTCGGGAGTGGGTTGGTATAAAGATGGATGGAATCCATCCTTAGAAAGATCTCAATCTCAGAAACAAAATATACTAAAATTTCATCGAAATCGCTTCATAAACACAGAAAATATAGTTCATTCAAGACATTTTTGATTCTAGCTCAGGTCAGGGAACATCGAGGGAGGTGTATAACCCATCGTTGGAAAGGTCTCGACCTCAGCTAAAACATATTTAAATTTAAAGAAAAAGCATATTCTAGTTTTCGAAATATTCGAAATCCAAATTTCGAAAATCGATTTTTTGGTTAATTAGACCTTCCATTAAATAGGATGAAATTAGCGTGTCAAAGTACTCCACACGGGTTTTCCAAAACACCAAATTTTTTCGAATTCTGATAATTAGAACTGGAGATATGGCCATTCGAAAATTGATTTTTTGACCCCTTTTGGCTTTGGTTTTAGTCAGGGGGTCGAGGGGGGCTTAAATATTTTTTGATCGAAAACTCTTAGGTCCAACTATAACATACTAAAATTTGAGATTGATCGATGCCAGGGGCTGAGTTAGTGAAAAATGGGGATCTCAGTGGTGGGATAGGCAAGACAATTGGTCTTAGGCGGATGAGATCTCTGGCTCGACTCTCACAGTTGTGAGTTCGAGTCCCGCCCGGTGCAAACAACTGAATGTCAGAAAAATACATTTTCACTGTGATAAAACGTACTATAATACACCGCCTCTGCCTACAAAAACTCTGGGAGCATGGAAGAAGCATCCACACTACGGGAAAGGCGCTCCTGGGCGGTCTACACATGAACTTAGCGGATTCTTCCACCACGGAATGCAACAGCAATATAACATGATTACATTGTAACAAAGTATTCCGATACGATTAATAATAATAGTGAAAAATCACAATTTAAGGGTATTCCAAAATAGTGGAAGTGATGGGGGGGTGGATCTGACATCACCTACGTCTAGCTGACCATCACCATTTCAACTCTGTCGGATACCAAGTCGGAAACAGCTTGTCGATATTTATTTTCGTTCTCTCGCCAGAAGTGCTTTTCGGATTTTCGTGATCTATGAGTGTCAAAACGGGTAAATCCAAAATTTAGGACCGAACTGACAAGGTCACGTTTCACCTAGGACCACAAAAGATGGAGATTCTAAAAAATCAGCTAAAATCTACATTTTCGAACTCATCTGATATGATAAAAAAAGCTCGATTGCCATTGTCAAGTTTCGAACTCACCTCTGTGACAATGCCACATAAAACGAGTGATAAGCCCAGATAAGCTTATGGTAGCTGAGATTCTTTACAGGTCGATAAAATTGACTCGAGTGTATATTTTCAGTTTCAAATATATCTGGAACAATATTAGCTCGAACGGTTCGAATATTTAATCAATCCCTGTGCGACAATTAAAATATTAATATGCACAAATTTTAATACCTAAACAAAGTATTCTTTTTTTATTTTTATTTTATTTTTTAGTATTGTATTTATTTATATTTTCCCTTAATTTTAAGCCACACCATTTTATACAACATTTTTAGATTTATTGTGATGTTCATTTTCGAATATTGAAATTTCTCTAATGATGGGTCAAAAGCGATGAACTTATAATTAAAATATTTTAAAATATACCACAAAGTTTTTTTTTATTAAGTGACTAAAATATTCAAATGAAGTGTAATTCTAATTTTATTTTGATTTGAACAACATAGTCTTTGTCTTTTGTGTGGAATAATAAATCTCAAAGCTGTCTGCATGTTATTCTGTCTTGACAGGAAATGTCGACAGTTGAAACAGTCATTTGCCTAGACTTTTCATGGATACTAGCCCTTGTAGCCTTTCTTTTTATTTTAAATCCCTTATTCTTTTGAATAGTTATTGTATGTGTATCATACATTCATTATGGAGAACAAAATAATATTCTTTTCTCTGACAATTTCCAAGATAGTAAATACTGTCTCATAGTAAAAAGTTTAAAATAATTTTACTCTAAAAAATTTAGTATTCGTGCATGAAGGGAAAAATAGGAGATAATTCCTCGGTAAAGTTCATTAATATTCAATTTTGATTGAATTGTAAATCTGTCACGGAATCAATTTGCAGCAATACAATTTCTCAATTTCCCGCCACAAAAAAATAACATGCCCAAGGAGAGAGAGAGATGTGTTGAAATCATATTTCAGTGATTTCAAATCAATTTTCCGCCTTGGTAGCATTCTAATATGTTTTTTTTTCTTCTATTTTGCTAAAAAATTCCAAAAGCAAGATCCTATTTGGCATCTTTTCCTCTCTTCATATTTTTACATTAAATTTATCTGATAAGAATGGGTGGCTTTCTGTGAGAGGCTTTTGTGGTGAAGGGCCCCAAAAAGCGGAAATGGGGAGAAAATTGTACTTTGTGTGGTTTTCTAATTATTCCCTCATGCTGGCTAATTTCATTATAACCCAAGCAAAATTTTGCACAAATTCAAACCTTTGTCTCGGAGGTGTCCTCAAATGATTTCCATTCACTCTTGAATGCTGGGGGGGAGGAAGGATGATTTTATGGGATATCTAAAGGAGGTTGTATTGCAAAAGGCATTATCCCACAATCAATTTGTCGAAACCGCCCCAATAGTTCTGAATTGTAAGTTAAAATCTCCAATAGAGAAGAATTGATTTATACAATTTATATAGTTACATCGATGGGAGATATACTGAATAAATTTACAAACGTTTTTCAAATCATCCACAATTCTCCCTAACCCCTTTGCATCTGTGCAATATTTTCCCAGCTACAAATTCAATTGAACTTCAACCTCATGG
The DNA here is from genome assembly GCF_024763615.1 of Phlebotomus papatasi. NCBI lineage: Eukaryota > Metazoa > Arthropoda > Insecta > Diptera > Psychodidae > Phlebotomus > Phlebotomus papatasi. The sequence continues at coordinate 27,124,087 of NC_077223.1, read as the reverse complement.
ATCCCCCCAAAACCCATACTATTCCAATTGTCTCTCCCACATTTCACCACGACAATTTTGTTCCTGTTGATTGTTTACATTCCACCCACCGAGTTGTGCTGTAAATGACACAGTAAAGGCTAAATAATGCTACACAAAAGACAACCTACCAGCATCATTTTAATGCAGTGAATTTTTAATTGAATTATGTTTGTCCCTTGTTCTTTTGTCAACAAAGTACACAGTATTCTCCTCTTTTTTTTATTATTAATTCTCTCAACGAGATCACAGAATACATTTATAGGAAAACTTTTTCATGTGGATGATTGAGGATGGAACCTGGTTCAAAGAGACTACCTAACTCTGATGTGCAAATGAATGACAGAAACGTATTACACAATTTTCAATTAAAATTTATGAGAGATTCACATTTCATTCATTTATTTTTTGTATATGAAACATTTGTCCCATTTGTCCATCAAAGTGGTTTAGAAAAGCTCCATACGGTCATATGACATTTAAGGGGTTAGGTGGATCAAAAAGACATGAAAACATCATATATTCTCTATTCTTTTTCAATATAGAGGGAGGTGGGGCTACATTGATATACGTTTTTTCGCATATTTCTAATGGAAACTGGGTTTTAACATGATGCAATTTGGACAGATAAAATAATTGTGGATCTAAATAAAATAATTGTAAGAACCAGCTTGATTTAGAAATAGGCGAAAAAGTCGTATAACAATCTAGCCCCACAGCTCAATGTAGCCCCACCTCCCCCTACCTGTTGAGTAATAGTCGTATTTGAGTAGAACATTTATTTTTAAAGTGAAATTTGAATTTTTGGCAGGATTTTATATAGAAAAATATTCTTTTTGACATATTCACAGTGAACAGACTGGGCTTTTCTACATGGTTATTGCTTTTTTACGCCTTCATTGCATTTTTACACGTGGTAAAAGTATTCAAAAAAAATTACAGCCCAAAACCAATTTTTATCGCAATTTTTTGATTATGTTTCGCACGTTCAAAAAAGCAATGAAAGCGTAAAAAACAATGACCATGTAGAAAAGCCCAGTCTGTTCGTTGTGATTTTATACCACGTTTTGTCTTGTACAATAAGTTGCGATCAAAATGGAAAGAAAATTCTACAGTTCAAGTACGAGTTTGACTTGTCAGATAACAGAAAATATTTAGTTTTTGACATCAAACGTTCATAAAGCGTGTCCACGATAAAATTGTTCCAAATGATTTGATATTTTTATGACAGATGTCACTAGCTTCGCATTTTCGTTGTAAGTAAACATTGTAACACGTGTTTTTACCTTTCTTTTGATGAAACTTTTATCAAATTCTGTTCACTTTTCACTGATATACGAAATAATAATGGAAAAGAGAAAAGAACTGATCGTGTACACGTATCTAAAAAATCCTGGTATCAATTACGCGGACCTTGGAAAACTCATAAAAAATACATCACATCAGACCGTCCAGAGGGTGATTCCTCGACAGTAAAACCATTGCCCAGAAACCTGAATGTGGAAAAAATCTGGGTATTGTAGATTGAGATTTGGGAAAAAAGGTGATCATGCGCTACAAGAACAATCCCTCGACATCTGTGAGGGATATGGCTAAAAAACTTAAATGTTCTCCCAGTCTTGTATACAAAATCAAACAGAGGATTGAACTGAAGACTTTTAAGGCGTAAGCATAAGCATAGCCCCTAATCACACGGATGCACAAAGTCAGTCAGCTAAAACACGAGCTAGAAGACTGCACGATAAGATGATGTCTGGCTTTAGTGGGTGCATCTTGATGGATGATGAAACATACGTAAAAGGAAACTGCAAACAATTACCAGGACACTAATATTACACTGCAAAGTCTCGCACAGGATGTAAGAAAAAGTACAGGTACAAAAATTGTGAAAAGTTTCCAAAAAAAAATACATGGTTTGGATGGCGATCTGCTCATGTAGACGTCAGAGCAAGGAGTTCTTCATGCAGGGCAACATGAACTCGTCAATTTACATCACGGAGTGCCTCCAAAAACCCCTGTTGCCTCTGTACAAATGCCATGACATACCCCCGATCTTCTTACCAGATTTGGCGTCGTGCCATTACTCAAAAACAACCAAAGAATGGTACGAGGAGAACGACGTTCGTTATGTACCCAAAGGAGATGAATCCCCCAAACACTCCAAATCTCCGTCCAGTTGAAACATATTGGGCTATTATAAAATACAATCTGAAGAAGAAGACTAAACGCGTCGAGAACATTTTTTCGAAAAATCGTCTCAAAAACTCAGGTCCCAATGGCTGAATTTTTAAAGTTTTGAAATGAAAATTTCAGAACATATAATTAAAGTATGCTTGAGAGCTCGAATTAGATATTTTTTTTATTTTGTCGAAGAAGATATTTAGAAAATATGCTTGTTTTTTAGTCTGCTCGACCCACATAACCCCTTAATTTCTTTTTGTGGCATTATTCTCTTGCTTTTCCAAATTCCGTATTATCTATTCTTTATTTTTTTTATAAATTAGTTTATAACATCTTTGTTCTCTTTTTTGCCTTGATTTTAGACTATACTCAAGTGGCAACAATACGTGCTCTTCAAGATCCCGTTGTCCCTCTAATCCAAATCTGTTACTTCGGTGTCTGTCTTGCTATTTCCTTTCCGGTACAAAATTTTTATCTCAGGCTTAATAATTCGTAAAAATTAAATAGCATTAATTTTATGATCAGCAAGCTGCTTAGTTGTATGAGTATGACATATACACTGAGAAAGAATAGAGGATGCGATTAACTTTTTTTCCTCGTAACTTTAACGCTTTTTAAGTGTAAAAATATATCAACATTTTTTAATGTCAATTTTACACCTTTTTAAGGGTAAAATTAGCATAAAAAAGGGTTAATTTAACCCCTAATACACCTAAAAAGGGTAATATTTACACTGATTTCGGATCAATAATGCAGGGTAAAATTAACATTTACGGAATGTTATTTTAACTTTTTTCGGATTTTTCTCAGTGTATGGACTATGATCAAGGGTTTCTGCCCTTTTTGCTGATGAGGCTGTTAATGGTAAGACGACGGCAGACGCAACCAGAAATAGTGTAGCTATCTATTCTATACTCTCGGTTTGGTAAAATTTTCTTGGATCTGTAATGCAGTCCAAAAGTAGCACAAAGAACAGAGGAACAAATTGAGAATTGGGAGTATTTTATCAAGTCCATCGATATTTCCGTCAGTTTTTGTGCACTAGTTCGCAATTGCAATTTCAAACTCTGCACCATTGAACTGGGAAACCTTTGAAAATGGAGTTTTTCCTCCTATTTTTGAAAGGAATCAAGGCTTATCATAATATAATTTACCTCCAAAATGGATTTGTAACACTAAATTATATCACGGAAAGGCTCGGTTCACTGAGAAAAAAACGGGGGTACCATTAACTTTTTTTCCTCATAACTTTAATACTTTTTAGGTGTAAAAATATATCACCATTTTTTAATGTTAATTTTACACCTTTTTAAGGGTAAAATTAACACGAGAAAGGGTAACACTAACCCCTACAACACCTAAAAAGCATAATATTACAGGGTAAAATAAACATTTCCGGAATGTTATTTTAACTTTTTCGGATTTCTCTCAGTGTTTTATTTAAAAATAAGAGAAAGAAGTCCATTTTTAAAGCTGCCCCAATGCAAAAGTGCCACACTTCCGCTTACGCATTATTTATTTGGCCGAATAAAGTTGTCTCAAGCTTTGAAAAATCGAGAAAACTAATAATATCCTTTGAAAATTCATAACCAAGTAAAATTAATTTTATTTACAAGATTATAAATTTATTAGAAAATGATAGCATGTTTTTTTTAAAAACTTTTAAATGCAACATACTTAAATGATATATATTTCAGGACAAAAAATGTCTTCAATGTTTTGAACTAATGTATTCCATGTAGCTCTTCTCACGAGTTACTCCAGGGAGCTTGTTTTGTGTTATAAGTCACTGAAGTGATAAAGCAAAAGGGGAAAGTTCTATCCAAAAAAAGAGGAGATGCTCATCGAAAAAGTTATGCTTGAAGTGAAGTATTTATAGGCAAGAGCACCCATACAAGAAGATAAACGAACCTTGTGAAAATTCACTTGTCTTTTAGAACAATTGTGATTTCATTGGGTTTCTTTTGAGAACGACAAATATGAAGATGCGTAGGGAATCTTAAAACAATATTAAAAGTATGTCCCTACCAAGGGAGAATAAAAACTTCGATGATTTATGTAAAACTCATTTGTATGAATTGCTCGCTTCGAGGGGCAAATAACTCATGCATTGAGCATAAAATGCATGAGGGTTTCTTTTTAAGGTAAATTTGCATTGCAAAGTGAATCTGAAATTCCATTTGAAATTGTTTCCTTACACATTTCTCCTTTTGTAAGTTTGTCTTTTCCATACGTGATTTCTGTTATTGATTTTCTTTTGGAAAAAGGTTTTTATTTGAATCTCAATCGATTTATTTGATAGAAACCGTTGAAGCAATAAAAATCACTAAGTTTTATCTTTTGTTAAAATTTAATACAAATGTAATGCCCTAGACACACTTACGACTTAAACCGAGAGACGGTTTAGTGGAAAATGTCATAAATGCGGTTTAATCATTATTTCGAATAAAATTACGTTAAATCGTCTTTCGGGTAACCCTCAAGTCTGTCAAGGCCTTACCCTAACTCTCCTGATTTCAGAGTTTTTTTTTTCAAAATTACGTTTTATACGTCTATACCAGTATAAAAGAAAGCTTTAATTTAAAAACGAAATTTAAACTTAAATTTCTAATTTTCAGGGGGAAGATGAAAATTAACAATTATAATAAAAACCTTCTAAAATCCATTAAAAATACGTAATTCCACCTGATCACACTCAGTTTTTCGCCAGTTTTTCAGTTAGTGTGCTCTCAACCAAAATTTGATAAGTATCTCACCCAAAAGGTAGAGGTCGTAGAGGTAAAAAGCTTTCTTATTTAATCAAAATGTCGTTGATATTTGAAAAATTTTAATAGTATTAGAGCAATTTCAATACTAAAAGTCGTTGATAATTTTAAAAAATTACATGGACTATTACAATTACAATTACTATTACATGGACTACCCAAGTGTCAAATCTGGAACCAAATATGGACTATAGCGAGACTCTACTGTAATAGTTCTGAAGCTGAACTCATTTTGACCTTTCGTTTGCTTGCCATCTACCATCTTCAGTTTTGTGTGACAGATCAAAGAAAAAAAACATAATGTCGTTCGCAACATTTTTCGTTTTCAAGTGCAAAAAAAATGTTTTAAAGTAATCTAACTACTGCAGTAAGAATGTTATTATCTGAAATATATGCTATTCTAGTTTGTACATTTCGATTGATAAATGTGAAAAAACTAAAAGTATGACGAGTTTAAGAAGAAAAAAAGGAAGACCGCCTGTAGGCGGTGTTATCGGTTCATGTGTAAAATTTTCAAAAATTACCGATTTTTTTATTTAATTGTTTTGGTTGTTCTAGTAAAATATATTATAAGTATTTTGCATCATTGAAAACAATATTAACTGTAATGAGAAAAGTGGTCAATTTTTCAACAGATGATACACGAAGATCTGTCCAGAAGATGAGAATGAGTAAAATGGTGACGTTTTTTAGCCTGCGACCTATTATTAAGCGAAATTGAGATAACGTCTAGAATAAGCAGACTTCAACAGTGATGATGCCTTAAGCCGATTCCCTAATTGGCGCCCAAATGGAAAGAGATAATGAAGAAGGGAGAGTTCAGTGGACCAGTAATTATTACCCTAGACAAAATTATTTAACTACTTTTTTTGCATATTAAAGAAAACACTGTTAGAGTTAAACGAAAAGGATAATATTTTTTATTGAGTGATTTTGGCGTAGTCTCAGTATGGAAAGTTGTACCTGAGTTCGACGGGGACTGAAGATGAAGATTTGAGACGATGCTAAAATAGAGAAATTCTTAAAATTTGTATTTCGTACTCGCATTGCCTAAAAGGCGAAAAACAAGCTTGTTAGTAATGACGAGCCAAAGACCGTAGCACAATTTAGGGATTTGATCCTTAATAATTTTAAATTTGGGCACACAGTTCAAAAAATAAGTTCAAATATTAATAAATTGAAGCAGAGGAATCGTTCGCTAGCAAAGTATAGTGAAGAGATGGAAGCTTTAGCAGCCGAGCTTAACGATGTTCAAATTTGTAATTGCGGTATGAATAATTCATCAGTTAGGGGAAACTTGGACACCACCAAACGCGGGGTAACACCAAATACTAATTTTTATTTCTTAACTACTTGGACTATCGCAACCATTTCTTCAGTAAACAAGCATCCCTAGTGCCTAACACTGAGAAAAAAACGGGGGTGCGATTAACTTTTTTTCCTCATAATTTTAACACTTTTTAGGTGTAAAAATATATCAACATTTTTTAATGTTAATTTTACACCATTTTAAAGGTTAAAATTAACATGATAAAGGGTAACTTTAACCCCTAATACACCTAAAAAGCATAATATTTACACTGATTTCGGATCAATACTGTAGGGTAAAATAAACATTTCCGGAATGCTATTTTAACTTTTTCGAATTTCTCTCAGTGTATAAATTCCTATAGGTCTTGTCCTAAGAAGTCGAATAGCTGATTAAAAAATCGCAGTGTTTGGTGCTACCCCGTGTTTGATGGTGCCCCAGTTTCCCCTATTTGATCAAGAAATGATGAATTGGGCTTAATTGCGTTTACAGCTGGTCTAAATGAACCAATACGAACTGTTGTTAGAGCTGCCCGACCTAAAACATTATACTGCACCTCATCTATTGCATTAGAATCAGAAGATTCCAGGTTCGACTCCTGGCATGATCGCCATAATATCGAACAACTCGGTGTGGGCAGTAATAACTACTCATCGCTGAGAAAGTTGCCAAAAGACTGAATATAATTTGCAACAGTATTTACAGATCAGATAATACATCACAGAGTACAATATGGAATGCTGATCGAGTAGGGGGAAGCGCGCTACTTTCGCACGATTTATGTTTCGCACAAATCATTTTTTTCAATGTGTTATAAATGAATGTGGCCCATTATAATATTATATTTCAATAGATAGTCCAATGCCTCAAATTTTCTGAAAAAATCTATGGGCGAAATCCATAAGGAACATAGAGATGAATTATCCGAAGCTTGTAGTGTGCGAAGGTAGCGCGCTTCCCCTATACCACTATAGAACGCTTCACCACCCCTGTTTCAC